>NC_092152.1:73644012-73994012 GCF_045791955.1 Oncorhynchus clarkii lewisi | reverse complement strand
TCTATATGATGGGTAGGACGACTGTCCTCTCTTATATTTACCTAAGCTCTGCAAGTCATTCTGGGTGACAGTGTAGGGCTAAATAAAGATATAATATCAAGATGATACCATGAAGACATGAGAAAGAAGGGCAGACAGCCAGGATGAGATAAAGATCTGGAGCTGGGAGGAAAGACTCCAGTACTCTCCACTCTGTTTGGGGTTTGGGGAACTCCTAATGTCACTTCCTATCTCAGTGTCCACTTTAAACAGAGTTCTGTTGAAAGGAAGATCCATTAAACATGGACTTTCATTCCAATTTGTCTTCAAAAGAGGGTAAAGGAGCTCATTGTGTAGGCTCTGCTCTTCCTTGACTATTAGATTGGCTAAGAAAGAGAAGTTAGTAATGCCTGCTTATCTCACAACCTTATGAGCACAGGATTAAAAGATCAAAGGCCGGACTTGGTTTAATATTATAGAAAATGTAAGCCCTTTATATACGCTTTTTAGACCAATGCTTTTTTATCTACTTTCAATACTTGGATCAAAATAACCAAAACTTCATTTTAATTTCCATTGAATGTCCAATGTGAAATTTACGTCCACACCTCTCTCTCATATATCCAGAGCGAGGAGCGAGGCAAGGCAGCAAGTGGCTACTGATGTATTTCAAAGAAGGAACCTTAAAGATCTTTAAGCCGGTTCACTGTTAATTTCACGCACTTCAAGACACATTTTAATAAACATAGAACATAGAAACATGAGTTTAAAAGGAAACTGGGTTGAAAGTGAACCTGAACCATGCTATGCCATAGTTGGACTAGTCACTTGCGGTAGTCTATCCAAATTGTGAGTTAATTAAAAGATCCAGTAAGCACTCAATTACACACTTGATGGGGGACTGACACAAACACAATGACTTTCAAAGTGCTGAGAGACGGGAACTTTTTGTTCTCAGGGGCTGCGGGCCACTCTAACTAGGATGGATGTGCGTTCCTGGCACTCACTTCACAGAGCAAATCCAGCTTTGCAGTCTGTCTGACGGCCTCATGCTCATTATTCCACCAGGGAAATATGCTCCAGCTCCACAACAACAAAAAGGGGACACTGACTTTTGTGGCAGACAGTGAGTCTCTGTCTCTCACTGAGGCCAACTAGGGGTGACTACAGAGAGTTTTCAAACCAACGACACTACAGTGTAGTCTGCCCCTCAGCCTCAAACTTAATTTACAGGAAGAAGACCTAGCTGGAACCGACGGCAAACAGCATTGCTATCTAAACAATGTGTTGCTACAACTTTGATGAAGACATCTTTTAATCTGTTACAACGGCCGCTTGCCAAGGCTTGAACCTCCTCTGAAAATGGCCTGTTTGATGACTTCTGTAGAGCCTCGCTGGTGACATCAACAAGCCCTCATCCTTCAAAAGCCAGCAGCACAGACACTATGAGACACAGGGCCCAGTGAAATAAATAAGCCAACCCTGGGAGGTTGTTGGATGCTGGTCAATCCTAGGTTTATGTAACTAACTTTGAAAGTTAAAAGGATATCCTGCTTGTTAACACAACAGGCACTTCCTGCCATACTCAAAATAGCAGGCGTGAAAGACTCCCTGAAGATGGCCAGTATTCAAGTAGGCAGGCTATTGAAATCAATGCCCAGAGGAGCTGTTCAGTTTGAACAACCAAGACAACTACTATAACAGGCTATGTCTATAAAGAAACCTACTTCAGAGATAATACTTGAGTTTTGTTCGTATTATTTTTCTATGAAACCTAGTGTTGGTCTGAGTCTCTTGAATTGAGGTAGACTAGCATCAGCACCATCAGCTACAAGCATCAGCAGAACCCCTGTTGTCAGCTGTAGGGGATGCTGGTGCCACTCACTAGTATGTGACCCTCAGAATCATTTAGTGCTGATGTGACAGCTGTGCTGTTCTTAAGGTGAGTCATGCTGAGGCATTCTGGGCTGGATGTCACTCTGATTCCCTCTGCCATTTCCCAACGAAATGGCACATTTGAGCTGTAGGCCACAGTATGTACAATGCTATAAGCAACTGATTGGAAGGGCCTGAGAAAAGCTGTGTGTTAGCAGATGTAGGATCTTAATTGTATCACTATTTTGTTGCTGAGAATGTTCCTGCACAGCAGGAAATGCATACTTGTAGTGTATTTGAAGGCTTCTAAAGATTGTAATTTCCACTTTGACATTTCAGACTTAATGTGCCCTAATGAAAAATGTATCAGCCCCTACAAAAATGTCCATTAATTATAATCCACCTAATAATTCACATTTCATGTTGCTGCAGGGTAATTTTCCAGCTGTAGCAAAATTGCTCAAATTAAGATTCTACATCTGTATGTTGAAGACGGGGCTTAGATGAAAAGCTCTCAGGGGCGTCCTCAGCTATAACGTTGTCAACGGCAACAACACACAGTGCAATACCCTGAAGAATGGATGACCTGACTGGTTATTTAAAGGATTTTTCTTTTGACGGTTTTGACGCTGGGCCACTGCACATCATTAATGGTTGAAAGGCTAGTGATTTGCACTTCACAGAGAGAGGGGGTTATATGCAGACAGTACAGTCTCAGGCTCTTCACACAGTCAGACATCCCAGGCCTCCAGGTCCTTGTGGCGTGTTGTGGTGTGTAGGGGGTCAGGCTCATCTCTCTTTCTCCTTAGGTAACATCAACTCTGGCCCATCGAGATAAGAGGCACCTGCTCTTAATTACCCAGGCTTTCAATCTCTCTCTCCAGCCGCCCTCCCTCTCACATCTGGCTTCAGCTCTATGAGGATGGACAGGCCAATAAAAGCATGGGGGCACAAAGTAATGGAATAGGGGGCGTTGGCAGAGAGAGAGGGGGAGAGAAGCATGGCAGCAGTACACCTTGATCATATCAAAGCAGACATTCTCCAATGTTATTCCAGAAGCAGTATAAAAAGATAAATAGATACATTCTTACCATCTTCCTCAATACCCAATTTACAGTAACTCCTTTTCCATGAATCCCTTTCTCCTTCATGTGTGAGATAAGACTCATGTTTAAATCTGGCAGCGATCCTTAGACCAAAAAATCCTGTGAGATGGACAGACCTACCGATACAAGCTGTGAATTCTGTGGGCTCCCTGTGTTGATGCCTGCTCTGTTTGCCTTGGTGTAAGTATTGAGTAGGTCTTGGTGTAAGTGAGTATTGGTGTGAGTTAGTTGGAGGAGCACAGAACAGGAGATAGTCGGGGCTGTGGATCATTACAGCTCGTTAGTGTCCCTGCTGCCTGCCCAGAGGCCTGGCGTGGGGCCTCTGTTCTGCACAGAGAACCTCTGCTGAGATGGAGCGAGTGCGGAGAGGAAGGATGAGGGGAGGGATGGGGGGATGACGGGGGGAAGGGGTCCACGCCACTTACAGCAGCAGCCCCAGAGACATATCCAACAGATTTGTAGCTCAGCTCTCATTTCATCTGTGTCATCCCCACAGCCACTACACAGTTTAGCAGGGAAATGGCTTCTAAAATATACATCTGTCTTCATGTCAGCACATACCAAGCTCTCCTCAAATCCAATGCGTGCATACGCCTGCAGGTTTTGAACAATCAATTCCAAATTTAAAACATCAGTTGGTGGTGATGGGGCGTTTGATGTGAGCTTTATAACGAGCTCTGTAGTTCATGCTGCCTGGTGGAGAGGTGGATGGACAGAGGGATTGTTTACACTCAGAGAATGAAAACAGTTGAAAATCGTCTGATGAGACGATTATGTTTGAACAACTACCACAAAAGGACTTCAACAAAATGTGCCGATCAGCAACTTCAGCGCACTACTTCAGTACTTTATTCCTCATACTATAAAGAATTTCCACTGGAATCAGAGAAGAAATATGACGTGTATGCATGCATACAATATCTACTGTTGGCATGGTCGTGTTCAAAAGATAAGTTTGCCATCAGTCTAGAACCTTACATGAGTTAAAAACTTGGGAAAACTCCACAGGTAACTGCAGGCATTGTTATGTAAAGTTAAAAATAAAAAAAATTACCCCTTTTTCTCCCCAATTTCGTGGTATTCAATTGGTAGTTACAGTCTTGTCCCATCGCTGCAAGTCCTGTGTGGACTCGGGAGAGGCGAAGGTCGAGAGCCATGCGCCCTTCGAAGCATGACCCTGCCAAGCAGCACTGCTTCTTGACACACTGCTTGCTTAACCCGGAAGCCAACCTCACCAATGTATCGGAGGGAACACCGTACAGCTGGCAACTGAAGTCAGCGTGTATGCGCCCGGCCGCCACAAGGAGTCGCTAGAGCGCAATGGGACAAGTGCATCCCAGCCGGCCAAACCCTCCCTTAACCTGGATGACGCTTGGCCAATTATGCGCCACCTCAAGGGTCTCCCGGGTCGCAGCCGGCTGCTACACAGCCCGGGACTGAACCCAGATCTGTAGTGACTCCTCTAGCACCGCAATGCAGTGACTTAGACCGCTGCACCACTCGGGGGGCAACTGCTGGTATTGTTAAGATAAGCAGATTATCTATAAATGCACATAGTTTATAGCTCTTTGAACCATGTTCTTATCCTTAAATCTTTAACAGTGTGCACTCTTCTGCCTCCTGTTTTGGAGTCATGAACCCTCATTGAATAGGAGGGGGCTACATGGGGCAGAGTGACTCTAGCTAGAAGTGTCATGTGCATGGTAGCGTGTGCACAATGGGGCCAACTGATGGGATTAGCATGTGAGAGCCCCATTCCCCCAAATGCACACATTCAACATGCAGCCCCCTGCAGCTATGCTGTTTTACATAGCATGACCCCTCACCTCTGGCAACTTAGCCCCTAAAACTGCCATTTTACACAGAGAGACGGTCGGTAGGGTGCACGTCTAGCCCCCCGTGTACCAGTGGATGCTCCGCAGTGGAGGAAGTGGAGGAAGTGGAGGACCACCTCCTCAATGAATTTCATAGAAATGTAAATAGTGAAAGAGTAAAAAAGCTATCATTTTTAGATAAGACAATACAAAATATATTCATGTCACCAAATAATTGATTAAAACACATTGTTTTGCAATAAAGGTCTACAGTAGCCTCAGCAGCACTCTGTAGGTTAGCACCATGGTGTAGACAGAGGACAGCTAGCATCTGTCCTCCTCCGGGTACATTGACTTCAATACAAAACCTGGGAGGCTCTTGGTTCTTACCCCGTTCCAGAGACTTACACAGTAATTATGACAATTTCCAGAGGACGTCCTACAAACTATCAGAGCTCTTGCAACATGAACTGACATGTTGTCCACCCAATCAAAGGATCAGATAATTAATATAGTACTGAAAGCATAAGCTACAGCTTTCTAGCACTGCAGTGCATAAAATGTGGTAGGTAGTTGACTCAAAAAGAAAGACAATAGTTGAACAGTTTTGAACAAATCAATTTCTTCCAAAATTAAGGAGAAGCAAGAGAGAGTGAGAGCGACACAGTCGTGAAAAAGTAAGTACACCCCCTGGAAAGTTTTTTAAAACAGATTTGTACAGATGGACATGTAATCTTCACTTCAACACAATTGACAGATAAAGGTAACATAATTTAACGAATGACACTGAAAGATTATACTTTGCAATCATTTATTCATTAAAAATCAACAGAAATGTAATTCCATAATGCGGAAAAAATAAGTACACCCCTAGCTTCAATAGCTTGTGTTGCCCCCTTTGTCTGAAATTGAAATTGTCTATCAGTCTCTTACATTTACTGGGAGGAATTTTTGCCCACTCTTCTTTACAGTACTGCTTCAATTGTGTCATGTTTGAGGGCTGTCTTGCATGCACGGACCGCTTCAAGTCCCCCGACAGCATTTCGAAAGGATTGAGATCTGGGCTTTGACTCGGTCATTTCATAACCCTCCATTTCTTCTTTTTGAGACATTCTGTTGTAACTTTGCTTTTATGCTTTGGATCATTGTCCTGTTGCAAGATCCATGTTCGGTTCAGCTTCAGCTTTTTGACAAATGGCCTCACATTCTCCTCAAGAATTCTCTGGTACCATATAGAATTCATGGTTGACTCAATAACGGCAAGTTGGCCTGGCCCTGAGGCAGCAAAGCAGCCCCAAACCATATTGCCACCGCCTCCATGCTTTACGGTTGGTATGAGGTTCTTCTGTTCAAAGGCAGTGTTAAGTTTTCGCCTAACATGGCTTCTGGCATTGCGGCCAAACAACTCCACCTTTGACTCATCTGTCCAGGCACATTGTCACAGTAGCTTTGGTCTTTACCTAGGTGTTGTCTGACAAACGTCAGTCGTGTATTGATATTATCTTCTGAAAGCAGAGGCTTCTTCCATCCTGACCTCCCATGTAGGCCAAGTTTGTGCAGTCTCTTTCTGACAGTTGACTCATGCACTTCAACATTTATTGTGGCAAGAGAGTTGAATTTGGTGGGACGATCTGTCCTAGGTAGATTGCCAGTGGTCTGGAATTTTCTCCATTTGTAGATGAGCCGTCGGACAGTGGAATGATGTACTTTGAATTGCTTGGAAATGGATTGGTAACCCCTCCCAGACTCATGGGCATCAATAATCTTACTTCTGGGGGCCTTGAAGGTCTTTTGATCTTGGCATGATGTGTTATCACACACCCATAGGGTTAAGACCAAACCATTTCAAGTTTCTAATCTATGGAAGGCTTGACCCTCCTAAATTTCTCACTTATGATTTTCTAATCATTTGCACCTGTTTTGGTGCACCTGATTCTAATTGTAGCCATTTTATGTGATGGTGAAGGTACGGGTGTGCTAACTTTGTCCGCATAAGGAAAATAGATTTTTGTTTATTTTAATTTTATAACGTTTTCAAAGTAAACATTTTTGTGTGTGTGATTTGTTAATTGGGTTACCTTTATCAATGAATGTGGTGGGAATTTAGCTCAAATATCCATGTGTCCAAATATGTAAAAAATTAATAAAAATAATCCAGAGGGTGAACTTTTCACATGACCGTATATATTTGGTTGGATTTTTAAAACTTTCACTTTCACTTAGTTAGCTTCAGAACAGATTCTTATTTACAATGACGGCCTAGCAGTCATGATATGAAGGTTTGGCTTGGAAAGGTTTTTTCGCCTGGTCACAGACAGCTGATTTGTCCACAAGTGAAGGGAAAAGATGAGAGCAGGAGAGCGCGTAGATACAGTAGTTGTGAGAAGGAATTATATATACAAGGAGCAAAGTGATCATGCTGTTTTTATATGGCTGCTATGAGTATTCATTCTGCCGATTCTGTTGAAAAACGTTTCTTAACCTTTGTGTTGTCTTAAGTCAAACTATGTTTAACAGCAGAGAAAACCCCCTAAATTATCTTTTTTCAACTTGAAATTTGATGACTTTTCCTAGAGTGACTCCAACATTAGAAAAACTGAAACATTGCCTTTGTTCATATTTCCATGAAAGCTGTACACAACCAGGGTACAAAGATTGTCTTAGGTTCATTTTTGACCCAGCAGTTCGAAAATAATTTACACAGCACAAAAATCACAAAGACACACACACACACACACAACACAATGAGAAATGTAGATTATGTGTGCTACTGATTGTACTCAGACAAAACTAAAACTTTCTTCTGCATGTGCAGCATTTCCCCTCCACAACCCCACACATGACTCAAGTTCACAGACAAAATGAACAATATTTCAGACAAAATAAATACATTTGAAAGCATTGTTTACTACTGGGGAATGCAGTCAGAGGCCATAACTGTGCTGAAGATGACAGTCTCTCTTTGCTGAAGCCATGAGGACACGTTTCAGTGCCCAACAGGTCGTAGATCAGATTTTTTCAGATATCCAGGAGGAACAAGAGAACAATAATTTAGAAGAGGAGGTATCTGAAGAAGAAGATGGGGAAGAATACAACCCAGAGCACGATGCATCATCTTCAGATGAAGAACAAATCCCCCAAGCTGAACAAGAGACATTTTTGTCAAACAACAGCAAAATAACATGGTCCTTGTCAACATATGACAACCAGGGCAGGACGGCAGCACAAAATGTCATAAAGATTACCCCAGGGCCCACAAGGCATGCAGTTGCCCATGCCCAGGACATCGCCTTAACATTCTACATGTTAATCACACCAGCCATCGAACAAATCATCCTGGAGATGACAAATTTGTAGAGTTTGACAACTGGAAAAGGATGGATGAGATTGACCTGCGTGCCTACATAGGGCTGCTAATCTTAGCGGATGTGTATAGGTCCTGAGGCGAGGCTACATGTAGTCTCTGGGATGTAGAGAGTGGAAGAGCAATTGTCCGTGCCACGATGCCACTGAAAGTCTTTCACACTTTCTCAAGAATGCCACGATTTGATAACCGTGAGTCAAGACCAGCAGGACGTGTGAGAGACAAACTGGCGGCCATAAGAGAGGTCTGGGAGAAGTGGGTGGAGCCATAAGAGAGGTCTGGGAGAAGTGGGTGGAGCCATAAGAGAGGTCTGGGAGAAGTGGGTGGAGCATCTGCCGTACCTCTACAACCCTGGGCCTGAAGTAACAGTGGATGAGCAACTGGTTCCATTCAGAGGTAAATAATTTTATTATAATTTTAATTTTATTATGTATTGCTGTAATATCATTGATTTATGTGACTCTTTTGTCAAAAGGTCGCTGTCCTTTCCGGCAGTATATGCTCGGCAAACAAGCAAAGTATGGCATCAAGATATGTGTGGCCTGTGACGCACAATCCAGCTACGCTTGGAAGATGCAAGTCTACACAGGGAAGCCGACCAGAGGAGGCCCGGAGAAGAACCAGGGATGTGGGTTGTGCTTGATGTGACAGATGGGCTGAGGGGGCACAATGTCACATGTGACAATTTCTTCACCTCTTATGAACTCAGCCAGCAGCTCCTGAAGAGGAAGTCACCATGGTTGGCACAGTTAGAAAGAACAAGCTTGAGTTCCCCCCTGCACTCGCAAACAATGGAGAGAGAGGCCTTCTCATCAAAGTTCGCCTTCACCCCCACCACCATTCAAGTTTCGTACCTCCAAAAGAGGAACAAGAATGTGGTCCTCCTGAGCACACAGCACAACACGGCTGATATCAGTGATCATGAGGACAGGAAGCAATCATCCTGGACTACAACCATAACAAAGGAGGTGTGGACAACCTGGACAAGGTTATTGGAATTTACAGCTGCAGGAGGATTACTGCCCACTGGCCCATGGTCATCTTCCATAACATCATTGATGTGTCCTCATACAATGCCTTCGTGATATGGAACAAGATCAACCCTACCTGGATGCCTGGTATGTGGAACAAGAGGAGGGTGTTCCTGGAGCAGCTGGGAAAGGCACTTGTAACCCCACACATTCAAAGAAGGGAGAGCCTCCCCTGTACCACAGGTGAATGGAATATGAATGACAGTCATCCAATATGCTGTAATAGAAATAAGGCCATGCTCATAAAAAATGTAAAAACATCCTCCCTCATTTTAAACTTCACCAACCACCACTGCTGCCTACAGTTAGCTACCATGTGGGTGGCTGCAAAATGGAGAAAGGGAGTAGAAACAGAGAGGGTGATCAAAACAGAGTGTTGTATAAAATAAATTTGTATTTGTCACATACACCATATACATCA
Organism: Oncorhynchus clarkii lewisi; assembly: GCF_045791955.1. NCBI lineage: Eukaryota > Metazoa > Chordata > Actinopteri > Salmoniformes > Salmonidae > Oncorhynchus > Oncorhynchus clarkii. Next base: position 73,984,422 of record NC_092152.1, on the reverse strand, counting down.
GGTATAAAAGGTGCAGTGAAATGCTTGTGCACTAGCTCCCTCAACATTGCAGTACAATAATCAATATCAGTGGCAGCCCACCCATTGGGGCGTTAGAAGCGACGCCCCACTTGTTTATTTATTTTTAATTTTTAATTTGACCTTTATTTAACTAGGCAAGTCAGTTAGACCAAATTCTTATTTTCAATGACGGCCTTAGGAACAGTGGATTAACTGCCTTGTGATTGGTAAAGGTGAGTTAAATATCTACATTTTCCTCTATCAAAAATATACTGTTCAAAACAAGCTGCTAAGTTACTTACTACTCTGCCCCTCAGTGACTGCCAGCAGCAGAAGCTCCACTTCCACGGGCACATAGGCATGCAAACATTGTTGTTTGTTTGCCAGCTATTTGATATGAGGGAGCACTGCTAGCACACTAGCTCTCATGGCAGATCTGGTAGGACAAAAAAGCATGACGGTGACGTATTGTTTTCCCCCATGTTGTTTATCAGATTCTACTGTAGCTAGGTGACAGGGCGACATGTTGTGAGGACTAAAACAGCATAAAACTGGGTGTATCACAGAGCATGATCAAATGAATTAGCCAGCTACAGTAATTTTGAGAAACAGTGAGAAATTGTTTGGTCGATTTTTTGTTAAAGTTATCTACCTTTGATAAGCAGCTAGCTACTGTAGCTATAGCTAGCTGGTAGCTTGCTAGCTATTTATACCCCATGCCAATTTCAAGTCTTTCAAGACTAATATCTATCTGACTCAAAATGAAAAGTTAACTGGCTAGCACATCATGCTTTTTGACATTATGTTAGCTAGCTATCCACAGTTAGATAATGTGTTTTCACTTATTGCATCTGCATGCTTGTCGCGTTCTCACTGGTGCACCCATTCGTTTTTGACCTGGCTGCTCATTCTAAATAGTTTAATATAATCTGTTCAAAACAGTGGAAGCATGTGCAGCAGTGGTCATTAGTAAAATAGGTATATTTATGCTTTTTTTCACATGCACAGATTGTATATATATATACACACTAACATTCAAAAGTTTGGGGTCACTTAGAAATGTCATTTTTTCTTAAGAAAAGCACATTTTTCATCCATTAAAATAACATCAAATTGATCAGAAATACAGTGCCGCTGGTTGGTTACAACATTGTTAATGTTGTAAATGACTATTAAATCTGGAAACGGCTGATTTGTTATGGAATATCTACATAGGCGTACAGAGGCCCACTATCAGCAACCATCAATCCTGTGTTCCAATGGCACTTTGTGTTTGCTAATCCAAGTTTATCATTTTAAAAGGTTAATTGATCATTAGAAACCCTTTTGCAATTATTTTAGCACAGCTGAAACTGTTGTCCTGATTAAAGAAGCAATAAAACTGTCCTTCTTTAGACTAGTTGAGTATCTGGAGCATCAGCATTTGTGGGTTTGATTACAGGCTCAAAATGGCCAGAAACAAATAACTTTCTTCTGAAACTCGTCAGTCAACAAGGACATTTCTAAGCAACCCCAAACTCCAAACGGTAGGGTATATTCTCAAAGACACTTCCGGTAGTTCGAAAACCTGGCATCATATTTCTGTCATGCTGCTTTGTTGACAACTCCAACCACCTCACGCCCTGCGTATTCAGCCAACAAGCGGCCGCAACTGATCAATATCAATAATACGAGTCAAAGCAAATAAAGTAAAAATAACACTAAAATTAACAAGACTGCAATGTTGTCTAGGAACAGGGCAACCTTGTCTGTCAGAGCCATCTTGTCATCAATGTTTAGCAAAACATTTATAGGCCTACTGTGCAATGCTATTTGGAGACCTCAGAGCCTAGGCCAGTTTAAAGAGGAATGTACCTGGCTGTACATATGGAAGTGGGGAAACAAAGACAGTCTACAAACATGATAGACCAGAGGCCTGGAAAAGATCAGTCAATACACAACCAGAAAGATGTTTGGGCAACATTATACTGTAGACCCACCATCTGACAATCAAGCAATGAAATTACAGTTGAAAACAAGCTCATAAGCTTTCACTGTTGCACTCTCTCTCTAACCCCAAACCCACTCAACCCCCCCATTGTGAACACCCTATTCCTAGTCATCCACCAACCCCCTTTTCCCTCTTTACACTGTGATGCAGCACACGTCGCCTAGCTCTCTCCCTCTTCCAGGACGCTGGTGGAGAGGAGAGGGCGTGGGCCTCCGGAGCCCAGCGTTGTGCTGCGTCTCCCCCCAGCAGACTCTCTGCCTCTCTGTGGGCCTCCCCTGGGGCAGAGGGAAGATTAAAACAAACAGGAGTTTAATCAGTAGGGCCCCCACTCTCTCCTCCACTCAGCCGCCAACAGAAGAAACCCCTCTCCAGGAAGGCTGCCTCAAATCAAAGCTTCCTGCTCGCCACTCGCTGCTTTGCCGATCCGTATCACAACAACAAAACCAGCAGAAACAATTATTTATTCCTTTTGATGTGGGTTTTTGAAGTTACCCCATCTCCCCTCCTCCCTACCCCTACCGAGTCTGCTCCCCTCCTCTCTCTCTTTACCCTCCTCCTCTCTGCTCTCTCTCTCCTGTTTTTTGACTCCAAGGAAACAAGGTCACACAGAAAGCTTCTCAAGAGAAAGGAGGAGGCTTCTGCTTCTTTTTAAATAGGTAGAAAGTCAGGAATTATCATCCACCCACACATCTCTTCATGGAAAGAGCAGCTTTCTTGTTCGATCCAGTTCAATTAGAGAAAACATGTTTCTGTGCAATGCTCTTCCTTGTAATGGGGGTATGAAGCAGGCTGATGGACTGCTTTATTCAGGCTGTCGTCTGCACACATCCTGCAGAGAAAGACTAGAGACAGTCAGACAGATGCTGCTGGGGTGCGTGTGTGTTTTTGGGGGGAGGGGGGGGGGGGGGGGTTGATATGCTTCTATGGATGTGCATGCCTGGGGGTGTAATTGTGTAAAAGTGTGCAGGAAAAGAGGGACCCAGTTATGGCTCAAAGCTTCAACCAAACCAACAGTAACGCCACCTGATAGTGATGACATTAATAAACAAACAAAAGATAGGAGTAAAAGGAATTGCAAACAATTGACCTTTTTATTACATAGTTGTACATAGTATGACAAAAAGTGATGGGGAAAAAAATGTATACAGTTACATATCACGATATTAGTAGATACACACTGATTTTACAAAACATTAAGAACACATTCCTAATTTTGAGTTGCACCCGGGGCATGGACACCACAAGATGTCGAAAGTGTTCCACAGGAATGCTGGCCCATGTTGACTCCAGTTGTGTCAAGTTGGCTGGATGTCCTTTGGGTGATGGACCATTCTTGATACACACAGGAAACTGTTTAGTGTGAAAAACCCAGCAGCGTTGCAGTTCTTGATACACCTACTACCATAACCCATTCAAATGCATTTAAATATTTGATCTTGCCCATTCACACTCTGAATGGCACACACACACAGTCCATGCCTCAATTATCTCAAGGCTTCATTTTATTTTTTACCTGTCTCCTCCCCTTCATTTACTCTGATTGAAGTTGATTTAACAAGTGACACAAGGGATCATAGCTTTCACCTGGATTTATCTGGTCAATCTATGTCATAATGTTTTGTCCACTCAGTGTATATATTGTTTTACAGTTGAGGTCAGAAGTTTATATACACCTTAGCCAAATACATTTAAACTTTTTCACAATTCATGAAATTTAATCCTAGTAAAAATTCCCTGTCTTAGGTCAGTTAGGATCACCACTTTATTTTAAGAATGTGAAATGTCAGAATAATAGTAGAGAGAATGATTCATTTCAGCTTTTATTTCTTTCATCACATTGGGACAGAAGTTTACATACACTCAATTAGTATTTGGTAGCATTGCCTTTAAATTGTTTAACTTGGGTCAAATGTTCCAGGTAGCCTTCCACAAGCTTCCCACAATAAGTTCGGTGAATTTTGGCCCATTCCTCCTGACAGAGCTGGTGTAACTGAGTCAGGTTTGTAGGCCTCCTTCCTCGCACACACTTTTTCACAAATTTTCTATAGGATTGAGGTCAGGGCTTTGTGATGGCCACTCCAATACCTTGACTTTGTTGTCCTTAAGCCAATTTTCCACAACTTTGGAAGTATGCTTGGGGTCATTGTCTATTTGGAAGACCCATTTGCGACCAAGCTTTAACTTCCTGACTGATGTCTTGAGATGTTGCTTCAATATATCCATATAATTTTCCGTCCTCATGATGCCATCTATTTTGTGAAGTGCACCAGTCCCTCCTGCAGCAAAGCACCCCCATAGCATGATGCTGCCACCCCCGTGCTTCACGGTTGCAATGGGGTTCTTCGGCTTGCAAGCCTCCCCCTTTTTCCTCCAAACATAACGATGGTCATTATGGCCAAACAGTTCTATTCTATTCTTAATCCCAAAGGTACGATCTTTGTCCCCATGTGCAGTGGCAAACCGTAGTCTGGCTTTTTTTTAACATCGGTTTTGGAGCAGTGGCTTCTTCTTTGCTGAGCGGCCTTTCAGGTTATGTCAATATAGGACTCGTTTTACTGTGGATTTAGATACAAGGTCCTTTGCTGTTGTTCTGGGATTGATTTGCACTTTTCGCACCAAAGTACGTTCATCTCTAGGAGACAGAATGCGTCACCTTCCTGAGCAGTATGGTGGCTGTGTGGTTCCATGGTGTTTATACTTGCGTACTGTTGTTTGCACAGATGAACGTGGTACCTTCAGGCGTTTGGAAAGGGATTTCTTTTGATTTTCCCATGATGTCAAGAAAAGAGGCACTGAGTTTGAAGGTAGGCCTTGAAATACATCCACAAGTACACCTCCAATTGACTCAAATTATGTGAATTAGCCTATCAGAAGCTTCTAAAGCCATGACATAATTTTCTGGAATTTTCCAAGCTGTTTCAAGGCACAGTCAACTTTGTGTATGTAAACTTCTGACCCACTGGAGTTGTGATACAGTGAATTATAAGTGAAATAATCTGTCTGTAAACAACTGTTGGAAAAATTACTTGTGTCATGCACAAAGTCAATGTCCTAACCGACTTGCCAAAACTATAGTTTGTTCACAATAAATTTGTGGAGTGGTTGAAAAAGAAGTTTTAATGACTCCAACCTAAGTGTATGTAAACTTCCGACTTCAACTGTATATACACACTATATATAACACTATATATACAAAAGTATGTGGATTTGGCTATTTCAGCCACACCCGTTGCTTACAGGTGTATAAAATACTCAATCACTTTTTTAGCTACTGTTTACAGGCCTCCTTGGCCATATACAGCATTCCTCATTGAGTTATCTGAATTCCTATCGGACCTTGTAGTCATAGCAGATAATATTCAAATTTTTGGTGACTTTAATATTCACATGGAAAAGTCCACAGACCCACTCCAAAAGGCTTTCGGAGCCATCATCGACTCAGTGGGTTTTGTCCAACATGTCTCTGGACCTACTCACTGTCACAGTCATACTCTGGACCTAGTTTTGTCCCGTGGAATAAATGTTGTGGATCTTAATGTTTTTCCTCATAATCCAGGACTATCGGACCACCATTTTATTATGTTTGCAATTGCAAAAATAATCTGCACAGATCCCAACCAAGGAGCATCAAAAGTCATGCTATAAATTCTCAGACAACACAAAGATTCCTTGATGCCCTTGCAGACTCCCTCTGCCTACCCAAGGACGTCAGAGGACAAAAATCAGTTAACCACCTAACTGAGGAACTTCATTTAACCTTGCGCAATACCCTAGATGCAGTTGCACCCCTAAAAACGAAAAACATTTCGCATAAGAAACTAGCTCCCTGGTATACAGAAAATACCCGAGCTCTGAAGCAAGCTTCCAGTAAATTGGACCTAGAAATGGCGCCACACCAAACTGGAAGTCTTCCGACTAGCTTGGAAAGACAGTACCGTGTAGTATCGAAGAGCCCTTACTGCTGCTCGATCATCCTATTTTTCCAACTTAATTGAAGAAAATAAGAACAATCCAAAATTTATTTTTGATACTGTCGCAAAGCTAACTAAAAAGCAGCATTCTCCAAGTGAGGATGGCTTTCACTTCAGCAGTAATAAATTCATGAACTTCTTTGAGGAAAAGATCATGATTATTAGAAAGCTAATTACGGACTCCTCTTTAAATCTAGGTATTCCTTCAAAGCTCAGTTGTCCTGAGTCTGCACAACTCTGCCAGGACCTAGGATCAAGAAAAAACACTCAAGTGTTTTAGTACTATATCTCTTGACACAATGATGAAAATAATAATGGCCTCTAAACCTTCAAGCTGCATACTGGACCCTATTCCAACTAAACTACTGAAAGAGCTGCCATGCTGTTGCTCCAGTTTCAACTGTTCTGCCTGCGGCCATGGAATCCTGACCTGTTCACCGGAAGTGCTACCTGTCCCAGACCTATTATTTCACCATGCTGGTCATTTATGAACATTTGAACATCTTGGCCATGTTCTGTTATAATCTCCAAGCGGCACAGCCAGAAGAGGACTGGCCACCCCTCATAGCCTGGTTCCTCTCTAGGTTTCTTCCTAGGTTTTGGCCTTTCTAGGGAGTTTTTCCTAGCCAACGTGCTTCAACACCTGCATTGCTTGCTGTTTGGGGTTTTAGGCTGGGTTTCTGTACAGCACTTTGAGATATCAGCTGATGTACGAAGGGCTATATACAGTGCCTTGCGAAAGTATTCGCCCCCCTTGAACTTTGCGACCTTTTGCCACATTTCAGGCTTCAAACATAAAGATATAAAACTGTATTTTTTTGTGAAGAATCAACAACAAGTGGGACACAATCATGAAGTGGAACGACATTTATTGGATATTTCAAACTTTTTTAACAAATCAAAAACTGAAAAATTGGGCGTGCAAAATTATTCAGCCCCCTTAAGTTAATACTTTGTAGCGCCATCTTTTGCTGCGATTACAGCTGTAAGTCGCTTGGGGTATGTCTCTATCAGTTTTGCACATCGAGAGACTGAAATGTTTTCCCATTCCTCCTTGCAAAACAGCTCGAGCTCAGTGAGGTTGGATGGAGAGCATTTGTGAACAGCAGTTTTCAGTTCTTTCCACAGATTCGATTGGATTCAGGTCTGGACTTTGACTTGGCCATTCTAACACCTGGATATGTTTATTTTTGAACCATTCCATTGTAGATTTTGCTTTATGTTTTGGATCATTGTCTTGTTGGAAGACAAATCTCCGTCCCAGTCTCAGGTCTTTTGCAGACTCCATCAGGTTTTCTTCCAGAATGGTCCTGTATTTGGCTCCATCCATCTTCCCATCAATTTTAACCATCTTCCCTGTCCCTGCTGAAGAAAAGCAGGCCCAAACCATGATGCTGCCACCACCATGTTTGACAGTGGGGATGGTGTGTTCAGCTGTGTTGATTTTACGCCAAACATAGCGTTTTGCATTGTTGCCAAAAAGTTCAATTTTGGTTTCATCTGACCAGAGCACCTTCTTCCACATGTTTGGTGTGTCTCCCAGGTGGCTTGTGGCAAACTTTAAACGACACTTTTTATGGATATCTTTAAGAAATGGCTTTCTTCTTGCCACTCTTCCATAAAGGCCAGATTTGTGCAATATATGACTGATTGTTGTCCTATGGACAGAGTCTCCCACCTCAGCTGTAGATCTCTGCAGTTCATCCAGAGTGATCATGGGCCTCTTGGCTGCATCTCTGATCAGTCTTCTCCTTGTATGAGCTGAAAGTTTAGAGGGACGGCCAGGTCTTGGTAGATTTGCAGTGGTCTGATACTCCTTCCATTTCAATATTATCGCTTGCACAGTGCTCCTTGGGATGTTTAAAGCTTGGGAAATCTTTTTGTATCCAAATCCGGCTTTAAACTTCTTCACAACAGTATCTCGGACCTGCCTGGTGTGTTCCTTGTTCTTCATGATGCTCTCTGCGCTTTTAACGGACCTCTGAGACTATCACAGTGCAGGTGCATTTATACGGAGACGTGATTACACACAGGTGGATTGTATTTATCATCATTAGTCATTTAGGTCAACATTGGATCATTCAGAGATCCTCACTGAACTTCTGGAGAGAGTTTGCTGCACTGAAAGTAAAGGGGCTGAATAATTTTGCACGCCCAATTTTTCAGTTTTTGATTTGTTAAAAAAGTTTGAAATATCCAATAAATGTCGTTCCACTTCATGATTGTGTCCCACTTGTTGTTGATTCTTCACAAAAAAAATACAGTTTTATATCTTTATGTTTGAAGCCTGAAATGTGGCAAAAGGTCGCAAAGTTCAAGGGGGCCGAATACTTTCGCAAGTCACTGTAAATAAATTTGATTTGATTTGAAAATTGGCAGTAGAATGGCCTTACTGAAGAGCTCATTGACTTTCAACGTGGTATCAAAATATGGATGCCATCTTTCCAACAAGTCGGTTTGGCAAATTTCTGCCCTGCTAAAGCTGCCCCAGTCAACTGTAAGTGCTGTTATTGTGAAGTGGACATGTCTAAGAGCAACAACAGCTCAGCCATGAAATGGTAGGCCACACAAGCTAACAGACCGGGACCGCTGAGTGCTGAAGTGCGTAATGCGTAAAAACTACCTCTGGAAGCAATGTCAGCAAAATAACTGTTAGTCGGGAGCTTCATGAAATTGGTTTCCATGGCCGAACAGCCACACACAAGCCTAAGATCACCATGCGCAATGCTAAGTGTTGGCTGGAGTGATATAAAGCTCGCCGCCATTGGACATACTTTTGGTCATGTAGTGTATATATGCTACTGTAGGTAGCGTTATCTAGCGCTAGCCAGTTGTACCTCTGCCAAAACTTCGGCATAGCTTCATCCTATAGCTTGTTCTCCATATTCTTTGTAAATAGTGAGCCTATTTCTTTCCCTGACAGATCAAAACTTGTTTTCTCATGCTTTCTCATCTCTCTGAATCGCAGTATCGAATCACAATACATATAGAATCGTGAGAATCCCAAAACATAACGTATTGGCACTTAAGTATCATGACAATATCGTGAGGTCCCTGGCAATTCCCAGCCCTTATGACAAAAGTGCACAGAGGGAGAGTTTGTATACATATTGGCTTTAACAATGGACCTGTCACCCAGGTGTAAAAGAAAGCTGTTTTTCCAAGAGGATAAAAAGTTCTTAGATTTGCCTTTGCCAAAGTCTTCCCAGTTGAGTATACCACAACATCTGCTAGAGGTATTAAATGGCTCTGCTGCCTCATCAAAAGGTTTAGCAACGACCTCTTCAAAAAACAGATGGTAATCATGTTTTTATCATTTGCTGAAAGTTGTGATACACTAAATATAATTTGTCTTTAGTTAGGCACTACACAATTCAAACCTTAACAACTGTTTATCAAACATATTTTTTCAGGTCAGATTTTATTATGCCAGGAAGAAACATCATTCAATAATCTCACATTTAGACTGATATCCATATGGCACATATTTTCATGGTGTCACACCCTGACCATAGAGAGCCATTGTTTCTCTCTGGTGTAGTAGGTTAGGGCGTGACTAGGGGGTGATCTAGTATATTTATGTCTATGTTGTGTTCTAGTTTATTTTTCTATGTCTGTGTTTTGTATGAATCCCAATTAGAAGCAGCTGGTAATCGTTGTCTCTAATTGGGGATCATATTTAAGTAGTTATTTTTCCCACCTGTGTTTGTAGGTTCTTGTTTATGTGTAGATGCCTGTGAGCACGCCATTGGCGTTACGGTTTGTTCATGCTTTATTGTTTTTGTGCGTTTCAGTTAATAAACATGTGGAAACAATATCACGCTGCACCTTGGTCCGATAATTCTTACGACGAACGTGACACATGGTTGGGTGGATCGGTTTCACATTTACACCACTTTTAATGAGTTGAGAGATTAGATTCAATTCTGATCTAAAACTGAGGGGAAACGGCCAATATCTGCACATTGACTGGCTCTGTGTTGCAGAACTGTACATCTCTCTATTGAACGGGCTGCCATTCCTCAGAATTAATTCATAATTTTAGGTCCAATATCTATTTTCTTTTGTCAAATTATTAATTTCAAGAGATTTGGGCAGACTTGCCCTGTCTCAGGACACTAAAAACCAATCGCTACATATCTCTGAACGTATGCTCCCCAGTGGCGCCCAGCTCAGAGCCTGCCCAGTACATGGAGTGATGACAGGCCCACTATATCTTTGACAGGAACCGGGCCTGCTGGCCTCTCTCAAGTGAGTTCCCGGAGCATGTTCATGCAACACTGCTGTTTGTCCAGTGAGCACTGAGAGCTAGTGTGCAGACATAGTAATCGCAGTAAGAACAATTGCAGGAACCTCGAAATGGCGTATGCGAACGTGAATAGATTACGTTGAAAACAACGGTCGGCCATCTTGGACGCAGTCTCTAGTTCTTTTATACCCAGGGTGAAAGTAAGGCGGTACAGTCGGGTATGGCGCCCTGGCAAAATAAATAATGGGGGTATGCCGTACCGGTAAAACATGAGCCTATCGCAATAATTAAAACAATGTCAAGAAAACTGTAGGCAATTAGATCACTTTTTATCATTATTGCAAGTCAGAGGCATGTAAAATGTGCAAATGGACTTAGAAAACAGGTGGTATAGTCTACGCTCCAAAATGCGATGTGGTTTCACAAGAACACTGACATTTTGCCAAGGCAGAGATGAGTGGCTAAAGTGCTGACAGCAGTGGATGCATAAATTCTGGCTTAATGACTATCGCCAAATGTCATTACACTTGTTGGTGTTTTGTGCCCTCCAGGACACCTACACCACCCGATGTCACAGGAAGGCCATAAAGATCATCAAGGACATCAACCACCCGAGCCACTGCCTGTTCACCCCGCTATCATCCAGAAGGCGAGGTCAGTACAGGTGCATCAAAGCTGGGACCGAGAGACTGAAAAACAGCTTCTATCTCAAGGCCATCAGACTGTTAAACAGCCACCACTAACATTGAGTGGCTGCTGCCAACACACTGACACTGACTCAACTCCAGCCACTTTAATAATGGGAATTGATGGGAAATGATGTAAATATATCACTAGCCACTTTAAACAATGCTACCTTATATAATGTTACTTACCCTACATTATTCATCTCATATGCATACGTATTTACTGTACTCTATATCATCGACTGTATCCTTATGTAATACATGTATCACTAGCCACTTTAACTATGCCACTTTGTTTACATACTCATCTCATATGTATATACTGTACTCGATACCATCTACTGTATCTTGCCTATGCTGCTCTGTACCATCACTCATTCATATATCCTTATGTACATATTCTTTATCCCCTTACACTGTGTACAAGACAGTAGTTTTGGAATTGTTAGTTAGATTACTTGTTGGTTATTACTGCATTGTCGGAACTAGAAGCACAAGCATTTCGCTACACTCGCATTAACATCTGCTAACCATGTGTATGTGACAAATAAAATTTTATTTGATTTGATTTGTAACAGAAGTCTCTTTCCATTCACCACTGTTTGGAGGCTGGTAATATGTTGTGAGTGGATGAACATGCGCAGGTAGCCTTGTAAAGGAGCCCTTAGAAGTGATTGTTTGACAATCAGATGAAAACATCATTACTGGTTTTGTTTATGCCACAATAAAAGGTAGTACATTTTAAAAGTTAAATTACGACTAGGCCCAAGGAGATCATATTGAATTAATAGGGATTCTACACTGTATATAATTTTATGATTAGGCTGATATGAAAAATGGTCCATGCGTGCACATTTAGGAGCTCCCATACCGCAAATAAATGAATTCTACTTTCACCCCTATTAATATAGCTCAATATTATAAATACCTAACAGCCATAGTGAGGATAGAGACTCATTGGGAACATGTACAGTGTCTGATTTAAACAAGTGGCTCTTTCTACATGCCTGCTCCAGCATTCCATAGTGGATGTGAACCTGCACCCATTTTTCTGAATGGATGCTTGCTGGAGTGGGCTATTCATGAGTTAATGTAAGGATACAGTGTCTCGTAAAAACAAATTGCATTGCCTAAGTCAATTTTTATATCTTTTTTTACATTTGCTTCGATTCAATTTGTTGTAGTATTTGACTGCTGTGTCAAAATTATTCTCAAAGTAGGAGAAAGAAAGCTTTTGACAAGTTATAAAATATTTTTGGTCTCATATTATAAATATAGCATCAGTTTTATCACAACAGTGTAGTAACATGGAACCCACAAAACTGTAAACATTCTAACTGTAAAAACTGGCATTTAAATAACGTTGCTGAAGAGCGATATTGAGCTTGTTATTCTGTTTTATAAGCCTTTTTAATTTGCCTTTCAGTCTGCCCATTTCAAATTGGTCTTTAATTAAACTCTAGCTAATTACACACCTCTTGAATCTTTCAAAGGAAAGTATGTAGGGAGGGCCTGGGCCTGTATGTGTTGTTGCTGAAAGTGAAACACCAGCTGACACCCAGACATTTTCTTCTACTTTCTTAACTTAGAGCCAGCTACTACAAGTGTGCCTCCCAAATGCCCCCCCCCCCCTCCCCCTCCCCCTGCCCTCAGAACAGCCTCAATTCATCGGGCATGGATGGACTATACAAGGCGTCAAAAGCGCTCCACAGGGATGCTGGCCCATGTTGACTCCAATGCTTCCCACAGTTCTATCAAGTTGGCTGGATGTCCTTTGGGTGGTGGACCATTCTTGATACACACAGAAATTGTTGAGTGTGAAAAACCCAACATCATTGCAGTTCTTGGCCTGACCTGGCACCTACTACCATACCCCATTCAAAGGTACTTAAATCTTTTGTCTTGCCCATTCCCACTCAATTGTCTCAAGATTTACAAATTATTATTTAACCGGTCTCCTCCCCTTCATCTACACTATTTGAAGTGGATTTAACAAGTGAAACATGGAAAGAGGAAACGGAAAGAGCAGGTGTTCTAAATGTTTTGTACACTCAGTGTATAGTGCACTACTTTTGACCAGAGTCCTGGGCCCATATAGAGGGAACTGGTTGCCATTTGAGACACAGCCTCAAAAATATAGATGGAAAACAGATTTGTGAATATGGGATGAACTCTGGTCTTCACTTTATGACATTTTACAACATAATGTGTAGTTTATATAGTAAGCAAATTCCCAAAGTGGTACTAGTGTGGTACAGTAGGACTCCACTGTCAATTTCAGGTGATACTATGTTAAAATGTAATTATATCTAAACCCACAAGGAAGACACTGTTGCCATTATTGTATCTTCATAATAATATATACAGTGCCTTGCGAAAGTATTCGGCCCCCTTGAACTTTGCGACCTTTTGCCACATTTCAGGCTTCAAACATAAAGATATAAAACTGTATTTTTTTGTGAAGAATCAACAACAAGTGGGACACAATCATGAAGTGGAACGACATTTATTGGATATTTCAAACTTTTTTAACAAATCAAAAACTGAAAAATTGGGCGTGCAAAATTATTCAAAAATAAACATATCCAGGTGTTAGAATGGCCAAGTCAAAGTCCAGACCTGAATCCAATCGAGAATCTGTGGAAAGAACTGAAAACTGCTGTTCACAAATGCTCTCCATCCAACCTCACTGAGCTTGAGCTGTTTTGCAAGGAGAAATGGGAAAACATTTCAGTCTCTCGATGTGCAAAACTGATAGAGACATACCCCAAGCGACTTACAGCTGTAATCGCAGCAAAAGGTGGCGCTACAAAGTATTAACTTAAGGGTGCTGAATAATTTTGCACGCCCAATTTTTAAGTTTTTGATTTGTTAAAAAAGTTTGAAATATCCAATAAATGTCGTTCCACTTCATGATTGTGTCCCACTTGTTGTTGATTCTTCACAAAAAAATACAGTTTTATATCTTTATGTTTGAAGCCTGAAATGTGGCAAAAGGTCGCAAAGTTCAAGGGGGCCGAATACTTTCGCAAGGCACTGTATGTAAGGGGTGTTTAACTGGCGGCAGAGAAGTCAGGCGCAGGAGAGAAATAACTGTGTTTCCAACGGCGCAGTTTATTAACAAAACCCACTGGGAAACAGAATAATAAAATAAATGGGTACATAACCCAACACACACCAGGACAGACGAGCACAAACACTTACAATAAACAATCACCCACAAGGACATGAGGGGGAACAGAGGGTTAAATACACACCAGGACAGACGTGCACAAGTACTTACAACAAACAATCACCCACAAGGACATGAGGGGGAACAGAGGGTTAAATACACAACATGTAATTGAACCAGGTGTGATGGAAGACAAGACAAAACCAAAGGAAAATGAAAAGAGGATCAGCGATGGCTAGAAGGTCGGTGACTTCGACCGCCGAACGAACAAGGAGAGGGACCAACTTTGGCGGAAGTCGTGACAAATTGTCACATTTCTTCACCTTTATTTAACCAGGTAGGCCAGTTGAGAACAAGTTCTCATTTACAACTGCGACCTGGCCAAGATAAAGCAAAGCAGTGCGACACAATCAACAACACAGAGTTACACATGGGATAAACAAACGTACAGTCAAAAACACAATAGAAAAGACAATATACAGTGTGTGCAAATGTAGTAAGATTAGGGAGGTAAGGCAAGAAATAGGCCATAGTGGCTAAATAATTACAATTTAGCAATTAGACACTGGAGTGATAGATGTGCAGAAGATGAATGTGCAAGTGGAGATACTGGGGTGCAAAGGAGCAAAAAATAAATAACAATATGGGGATGATTTAGTTGGGTGGGCTATTTCTAGATGGGCTGTGTACAGGTGCAATGATCGGTAAGCTGCTCTGATAGCTGATACTTAAAGTTAGTGAGGGAGATATAAGACTCCAGCTTCAGTGATTTTTGCAATTCGTTCCTGTCATTGGCAGCAGAGAACTGGAAGGAAAGGCGGCCAAATGAGGAGTTGGCTTTGGTGATGACCCGTGAAATTTACCTGCTAGAGTGCATGCTACGGGTGGGTGCTGCTATGGTGACCATTGAGCTGAGATAAGGCGGTGCATTACCTAGCAAAGACTTATAGTTGACCTGGAGACAGTGGGTTTGGCGACGAATATGAAGCGAGGGCCAGCTTTACGAGGGTATGTTTGGCAGAATTGGTGAAGTACGCTTTGTTGCGAAATAGGAAGCTGATTCTAGATTTAATTTTGGATTGGAGATGCTTAATGTGAGTCTGGAAGGAGAGTTTACATTCTAACCAGACACCTAGGTATTTGTAGTTGTCCATATATTCTAATTCAGAACCGTCCAGAGTAGTGATGCTAGACGGGCGTGTGGGTTCAGGCAGCGATCAGTTGAAGAGCATGCATTTAGTTTTACTTGCATTCAAGAGCAGTTGGAGGCCACGGAAGGAGTGTTTGAAGCTCGTCTGGAGATTTGTTAACATAGTGTCCAAAGAAGGGCCAGAATATAAACAGGGGAAGGTGGCTGAGGACCAACCACAGATGGTGGATGACTGCTTTAAACATTAAAGCATCCCAATGGGCACAGACGTCAGTTCAACATATAGTTTTGATTTACATTTGTCAACTAATGTGTATTCAACGTAGACATACAGAGGCCCATTATCAGCAACCATCACTCCTGTATTCCAATGGCTGGACTTTTAGGCAGAGTTGCAAAGAAAAAGGCATATCTCAGACTGGCCAGTAAAAAGATAAGATTTACAAGGGCAAAATAACACAGACACTGGACAGAGGAACTTTGCCTAGAAGGCCAGCATCCCGGAGTCGCCTCTTCACTGTTGACGTTGAGACTGGTGTTTTGCGGGTACTATTTCATGAAGCTGCCAGTTGAGGACTTGTGATGCGTCTGTTTCTCAAACTAGACACTCTAATGTACTTGTCCTCTTTCTCAGTTGTGCACTGGGGCCTCCCACTCCTCTTTCTATTCTGGTTAGAGCGAGTTTGTGCTGTTCTGTGAAGGGAGTAGTACACAGCGTTGTACCAGATCTAAAGTTTCTTGGCAATTTCTGGCATAGAATAGCCTTCATTTCTCAGAACAAGAATAGACTGACGAGTTTCAGAAGAAAGTTATTTGTTTTTGGCCATTTTGAGACTGTAATCAAACCAACAAATGCTGATGCTCCAGATACTCAACTAGTCTAAAGAAGGCTAGTTTTATTGCTTCTTTAATTAGAACAACAGTTTTCAGCTGTGCTAACATAATTGCAAAAGGGTTTTCTAATGATCAATTAGCCTTTAAAAATTATAAACTTGAATTAGCTAACACTAAGTGCCATTGGAACACAGGAGTGATGGTTGTGAAATTGGGCCTCTGTAAACCTATGTAGATATTCCTTAACAAATCTGGTGTTTCCAGCTACAATAGTAATTTACAACATTAACAATATCTGCACTGTATGCCTGATCAATTTGATGTTATTTTAATGGACAACAAATGTTATTTTCTTTCAAAAACAAGGACATTTTTATGTGACCCCAAACTTTTGAACGGTATTGTATATATTCTTATTCCATTCCTTTACTTAGATTTGTGTGTATTAGGGAATTGTTAGATTACATGTTAGATATTGCTGCACTGTCGGAACTAGAAGCACAAGCATTTCGCCACACTGCTGACCATGTGTATGTGACCAATAACATTTGGTTTGATTTGATTTGATTTGATGCTTTGCCTGTTTGATGGTTCGTCTGAGGGCATAGCGGGATTTCTTAATGCAAGAATGATGTACTGTATGTGACTGATGTTAAACTGAGAAAGTGAAAGGATGGATCCAGTGCTGCCAAGAGTAGTAATCTCCATCATGCGGGAAGTTGTACTGTATGAAGTACTGCTCGACTTTTGACACTCGTTAGGCCAAATAGCCCCCAAAATCCTTTAAATACATTATGGTTTATGGTTTGGAACCAGCTCCATCTTCCATTATTCATCTTAAGGTGTACATTATACTGAAGCCTATCTGCACTACCTGTCACGTTCTGACCTCTATTTCCTTTGTTTTTGTATTTATTTAGTATGGTCAGGGCGTGAGTTGGGTGGGCAGTCTATGTTTGTTTTTCTATGTTTTGGGGCAGTTCTATGTTTTCGGCCTAGTATGGTTCTCAATCAGAGGCAGGTGTCATTAGTTGTCTCTGATTGAGAATCATACTTAGGTAGCCTGGGTTTCACTGTTTGGTTGTGGGTGATTGTTCCTGTCACTGTGTGTGTGTTGTCACAGGATAGGCTGTATAGGTTTTCACGTTCCGTTTGTTGTTTTGTAGAGTTAAGTTATTTCATGTATCGTTCAGTTTCCATTAATTAAAGAACATGAGTAATCACCACGCTGCGCTTTGGTCCGCTTCTTCTCCTCCTATAGACGAACACCGTTACAGAATCACCCACCACAACAGGACCAAGCGGTGTGGTAATGGGCAAAGGAGAAAGCAGCAGCAGGAGCAGCGCGAGGAGGATTGGACATGGGAGGACGAACTAGACGGTAAAGGACCTTGGGCTCAGCCAGGAGAGTATCGCCGCCCCAAGGAAGAACGGGAGGCGGCGAAAGCGGAGAGGCGCTGGTATGAGGAGGCAGCGCGGCGTCGTGGATGGAAGCCCGGGAGTCAGCCCCAAAAATTTCTTGGGGGGGGGCTAACAGGGAGTATGGCTACGCCAGGTAGGAGACCTGAGCCAACTTCCTGTGGTTACCGGGGGGCTAGAGAGACCGGGCAGGCACCGTGTTATGCTGTGGAGCGCACGGTGTCCCCAGTGCGGGTGCACAGCCCGGTGCGGTACATTCCAGCTCCGCGTATCGGCCGGGCTAGAGTGGGCATCGAGCCAAGTGCCATGAAGCCGGCTCTACGCATCTGGTCTCCAGTGCGTCTCCTTGGGCCGGCTTACATGGCACCAGCCTTGCGCACGGTGTCCCCGGTTCGCCTGCATAGCCCAGTGCGGGCTATTCCACCTCGCCGCACTGGCAGGGCGACCGGGACCATTCAACCGGGTAAGGTTGGGCAGGCTCGGTGCTCAAGAGCTCCAGTGCGCCTGCACGGCCCGGTCTATCCGTCACCACCTCCACACCCCAGCCCTCCGGTGGCAGCTCCCCGTACCAGGCTGTCTCTCCGGCCCATCCGTCCAGAGCCTTCCTCCTCTCCAGCGCTGCCGGAGTCTCCCGTCTGTCCGGCGCCTCTGCCGGAGCCTCCCGCCTGTCCGGCGCCTCTGCCGGAGCCTCCCGCCTGTCCGGCGCCTCTGCCGGAGCCTCCCGCCTGTCCGGCGCCTCTGCCGGAGCCTCCCGCCTGTCCGGCGCCTCTGCCGGAGCCTCCCGCCTGTCCGGCGCCTCTGCCGGAGCCTCCCGCCTGTCCGGCGCCTCTGCCGGAGCCTCCCGCCTGTCCGGCGCCTCTGCCGGAGCCTCCCGCCTGTCCGGCGCCTCTGCCGGAGCCTCCCGCCTGTCCGGCGCCTCTGCCGGAGCCTCCCGCCTGTCCGGCGCCTCTGCCGGAGCCTCCCGCCTGTCCGGCGCCGCTGCCGGAGCCTCCCGCCTGTCCGGCGCCGCTGCCGGAGCCTCCCGCCTGTCCGGCGCCTCTGCCGGAGCCTCCCGCCTGTCCGGCGCCTCTGCCGGAGCCTCCCGCCTGTCCGGCGCCTCTGCCGGAGCCTCCCGCCTGTCCGGCGCCTCGGCCGGAGCCTCCCGCCTGTCCGGCGCCTCTGCCGGAGCCTCCCGCCTGTCCGGCGCCTCTGCCGGAGCCGCCCGTCTGCCCAACGCCGCCAGCGCCGCCCGTCTGCCCAACGCCGCCAGCGCCGCCCGTCTGCCCAGCGCCGCCCGTCTGCCCAGCGCCGCCAGCGCCGCCCGTCTGCCCAGCGCCGCCAGCGCCGCCCGTCTGCCCAGCGCCGCCAGCGCCGCCCGTCTGCCCAGCGCCGCCAGCGCCGCCCGTCTGCCCAGCGCCGCCAGCGCCGCCCGTCTGCCAGGAGCCGCCAATGCCGCCCGTCAGCCAGGGGCCGCCAGTGCCGCCTGTCAGCCAGGGGCCGCCAGTGCCGCCAGTCAGCCAGGGGCCGCCAGTGCCGCCAGTCAGCCAGGGGCCGCCAGTGCCGCCAGTCAGCCAGGGGCCGCCAGTGCCGCCAGTCAGCCAGGGGCCGCTAGAGCCCCTCCGCCCGGAGCAGCTGCCCCTCCGTCCCGAGCAGCTGCCCCTCTGTCCCGAGCAGCTGCCCCTCTGTCCCGAGCAGCTGCCCCTCTGTCCCGAGCAGCTGCCCCTCTGTCCCGAGCAGCTGCCCCTCTGTCCCGAGCAGCTGCCCCTCTGTCCCGAGCAGCCCCTCTGTCCAGTGGGGTCATTGAGAGGGGTGGGCATGGTATGTAAGCCACGGAGGCGGACAATAAGGCGGACTGAGACAATGGCGAAGTGGGGTCCGCGTCCCGCGCCAGAGCCGCCACCGCGGACAGACGCCCACCCAGACCCTCCCCTATAGGTCAAGGTTTTGCGGCCGGAGTCCGCACCTTTGGGGGGGGGTACTGTCACGTTCTGACCTCTATTTCCTTTGTTTTTGTATTTATTTAGTATGGTCAGGGCGTGAGTTGGGTGGGCAGTCTATGTTTGTTTTTCTATGTTTTGGGGCAGTTCTATGTTTTCGGCCTAGTATGGTTCTCAATCAGAGGCAGGTGTCATTAGTTGTCTCTGATTGAGAATCATACTTAGGTAGCCTGGGTTTCACTGTTTGGTTGTGGGTGATTGTTCCTGTCACTGTGTGTGTGTTGTCACAGGATAGGCTGTATAGGTTTTCACGTTCCGTTTGTTGTTTTGTAGAGTTAAGTTATTTCATGTATCGTTCAGTTTCCATTAATTAAAGAACATGAGTAATCACCACGCTGCGCTTTGGTCCGCTTCTTCTCCTCCTATAGACGAACACCGTTACACTACCGCCCTAAATAAGTGTGGTTCTTAACCCCTGGAAGGATGGGGAATGAAACCTGAAAAATCTATGTTTTGAAAGCTGGAACCATTAAGAGCTTTGACAGGCTGGTACAGTCCAGTTGCTTGTCAAGACAATAGGGAAATCTGCACTGTAGGCCTACCATAGGAGTGGAGAATAGCTGCCCAGACAAATGGTAGCTAAGCTAACAACTCCCCAGGCTCTGGAGCAGAGTGGGAGGCTGCAGACAATGACGGATCCATCCATGCGAATCTAGCCCCACTGAGCAGCTCCAGCTTCATAGGCTAGCTGTTACCCCCAGTCTAGAACTGGTCTCCTGGGACAGAGCTGTCTACTATATCCCCCATCACACCACGTCAAACATGTGGAACATTAGGGATCAAAAAGAGTTTCAGAGAGAGGTGGAGAGGATCCTTGTTCCTGTATAAACCAATGATATATGCAGTGTAGCTAGTCTCACACAAAGACTATTAGCGCCAATGTGTATCTATAGCAATGCCTAAATGAATGCACCATCCACACAATTGCTATAATGATCAAATATTCTCCAAGAATTTCGTCCCCTTCCAAATTAGGAGGAAGGTAGTCTTGCTTGTAAGACTCATGGCGCTCCACAGCGGCTGTGGGGAAAGACTAGGGGAAGATAAAGTAGGTCTACATTTGACATTGTTCCCTTATAAATCATAAAATCATGGTACAACTGGGGAGAAGGAAACTGAATTATACTGCGTTACGCCTTTGATATTGCTGGTATCATCAGGCACCAATGTGTCCCTGGAATAAGACATAAACCTGCAGTGAACTGGGAAGTCACTTTAAAGTCAGATGTAATTAGTCCAAATGAAGTGAGGGATCCACACAGCAGTCAGCAGGTGGCATATGAATACAGCATGGAGGTGACAAAGACCTGAGTTCCTGTCTGATTAGTACTGTGGTTGACAGCAGGCATCAGGCTTAACTGGCACATCAAAAGAAACTGCAACACTTGTAAGTAACTTGTGATATTCATCATGCTTCCTTCCACCACTGAGTTTACCCCATACCCCCATACCTTACCTATCACAGTGTGTCAATTTTTTCGACTGAATCAAGTAATTATTTGTCGTTTGCTGTGTTCATGTTTTTTTGGGGTGTAAAATATCTGACTTGATCATTTATCTGCAGATTCTTAAAAGAAAAAGAAAAGCATGAAAGAAGAAGAAAGACTATCTTACCTCTCTACCTGATGTTCTTTTTGTGTGTGAGGCTTAGTCGGCCCTGGCTGCCTGCGCCTAGCGATCCCAACAATCCCTTTATCTGCCTTTCATTACGGTCTCACTCGCCCTCTTAGCAGAGCGGGTGTCTGGGAGAGACAGTCACTTTCACCCAGCCTGTGATGTTCCTGCAGATTACAGAGGCGCTTTGAAGCCGCTGCACTCCTCGATGCCGGGGCCTCAGACAGACCCATGCCATCTGCCAGATTGACGCCGAAGCAGCAGAATGGGGCAGAGACGCCCTCTGTTGATCTAGGCCTCTTTTGTCTTTCATGTGTCACATTCGGATGTCGCACCAAAGCCACACCTATGCAATCTGAATCTGCAGCGGGGCCCGCCTGCCAGAGAGACCAGCACACAAACACATAGACCAGATGTACGGACGGGATGGGGAGTAATGGGCCTCTGTAATTACTCTTACCTGTGGGCATCTGTCTAGAAATGAGACAATTACTGCGGTCTTCCCCACATGGTATTCTCCCTCCCTCTCTGCCAAGGCCTTGGAAATCACATTCATGTGGGCTATTTATCCCTTACCGGCAGATTGAATTTTATAACACCGTAAGAGCATTAGAGGACAGCATGCAGGCTCATTTTCTAACAGTCCCGGTCAATGCTACAGAAAGGTATAGATGTTATACCCTTAGGGCAGTTAGTATAGCAGATGGAAATATATTGTTAAAGTTGCTGCCCTGGGGCAGTTAATTGTTCACTCTAAATAGGCCTTACAGGTTGTTTTGTTACAATTTGGGATGAGTCCATACCGCCTCTCATTATTGGGTGTCAAATTGGGAGTCACAACCTTTGGTTGGAATGTCAGGTTACCACCCAAGTTGGAAGTTCTTTCCCCATAAAATGTGGAACATCAATGAGTGCACAGACAGTGTTACCCCATCATACAGTACAAATTAGTGTGTCTGGATGGTAAACTCTCATTGGGTTTGCAGACTCCGAGACCATTTCCTAATGGCTGCTACACAGTTTATATGAACTTTTCATACAGCTTAGGATCTGAAAGAGGACCATCACCAGGCTTTGAACACTGATCCCCTGTATTCTCCCCACCCCAGGACCACTGTCTTCAGAGGCTTATGGAGAAAAAAGGCCAAGAGTGACATAAATCACTGGTTGCCCCCCCCCCCTTCTTGAACGCACACACACACACACACACACACCTCCTCCCCCTCCTTCTCTTTGTCATACAACACGCAGACACTGTCAACCCCCAACAAGACTCCCCCACAGTCACACATCACACACTCCACTCAAACAAAAAATAACTTCCACATCCATTGAAATGGAGCTTTCAAAAACAGAATAATACATTAAAGCACCTTAAAGCACAAGACGTTAAACTATAAAAACATGAAGTAAAGCCCAATAAAATATACATTACAGTAATTGGATCAGAGAAGACTAGGTCTGACGATGGGAAGCGGGAGATGCTAATGACAGCACATAAAATGACCTCATGCACACTTCAAACGTGGCTCTGCATTGATTCTCCTCTATCTGTAGCAGCACACGGTACCCTGGCTATTGAAACTAGTTTTACAATATGTTTGAGCGAATAATCACAAAATCAATACAGTACAGACTACAGTAGAGTACAGTGCTTTGCTCCAAGTTGGAACTTCCAACACAGAGCCAGGTCATATCCAGTGGCTCATGACTGTATTAGAGATATTGGGACATCTGCCATGGTGAACGTTGGGAGTAATACAGTCTTATAACAATCTAACAGAAAACCAAAGCTACACACAGACATCGTGAAGACCATAGATAGGAGGAGAGTTAAACGTCATTCTGTGATTGAGTGAGTGATTGAGTCTCAAAGCAGCCATCACAATGACAGATTGGCAGCAATCAGGACAGACAGGCAGGAGAGAAAGAATGATTGGCCTCGAATCTTTGATGTTTATATCTCTTTTATCTGATTGCTGGTTATACATCTTCAAACCCTGTTCGTTGTTGACAGGTATGAGGACCCTAAACCATCATCTCTGTCACATCTGAATAAGATTCAGCTTGCTTCCCTTTGAGTTTAAAGAAGAAAACGTTAATCTGCTTCGCAGTGTTTATCTCTGTCAGGGAACAACTGATGTGCCATTCATTCTGTGTACACAACCAATAACATTTTGTTTGATTTGATTACATGGTTTCAAGTCATTTAGAAATAATTATTATGTGCTGGAGATCCTGGATGATAGTGCATTGCAAAAGCTTATAGAGAACAACATAATATGACCATTTTCAATGGACAATAGCAGAAAACTGGGTTGTCCAAGGTCATAAAAAAGCACTACCAATGTCTGTACAAAAATGTTACAACACGGTTCTCTGGTATTCTAAAACTGTAGAAACTGGATTGTTCCACTGGTTTAAATGTCAAATTATACAATGGCATATAAACACTGTGCATATCTTGAGTGCTGATTGGTTGGTCAAACCCAAACCATGTGCAAGACAGATAAACCATTTCAAACCCTTTTTTGTGCCCCCTTGTTTGTGTTTTTGTTGTGAATGTATGGAGACCAAACATGTTCGTTCCATACAGGCCACAGAGTGGGAAGCGGTTTCCCATGGTTCCGTTAGGATGCTGCATGCTTTCATGTGGAAAAGAATCTCTGGGTCCCCTCAGCCCCTCTGTTGTGACAGGGGATAATGAATTTCACAACATCTGCCATTTGTTAGCCCTGTTCGGTGTAACCGATCTCCTTTTAATCCTGAGACGTCCATGGACTTCCAAAGCGTGTGCAGAGCCACAGATTAAATTAAACAGATGGATCCCATGGCCTCTCTGGGCTGGCAGTAGGAGTACAGAGTACCGACAGGCAAGCAGGCAGAGGATGGGGCTGGGAATAAGGGCTGGGGCTGGCAGTAGGAGTACAGAGTACCGACAGGCAAGCAGGCAGAGGATGGGGCTGGCAGTAGGAGTACAGAGTACCGACAGGCAAGCAGGCAGAGGATGGGGCTGGGAATAAGGGCTGGGGCTGGGAGTAGGGGTACAGAGTACAGACAGGCAAACAGGCAGAGGAGGGGGCTGGGAGTAGGGGTACAGAGTACCGACAGGCAAGCAGGCAGAGGATGGGGCTGGGAATAAGAGCTGGGGCTGGGGAGTAGGAGTACAGAGTACAGACAGGCAAACAGGCAGAGGAGGGGGCTGGGAATAAGGGCTGGGGAGTAGGGGTACAGGTTGGGACACACGCTATACAACTTTCTATTGAGTTACAGTACATCCCTTCAAATGCACTGAAAGTGTCGTATGTTTATAGGTATTCAGTGTAGCTTTAGTGATTTTCAGCCGTAATGTTAGCTGATTCAAGCTCTTGCCTCAAGAAAAGTGAAGATTTGACATGTCAGTGTTGAATGGTTTGAGCCTTATCTCAGTTTCAAGGGACACAGAGTACTGGACAGTGATTCTCTCTCCCCAAGGCTTGTGAGGGATAGAGAGTGACAACACAGGCAGATATTAGTCAAGACTATTGATAAAGAAGCTACGACACTGCTCCTCCTTTAGGCTTCTGTATCATAACTCACCAGACAGTGACAGTATTAAGCCTGAGCTGAACCAGAGTGATGGGTTTTTAAATCAACTGACATGATTTACCTCACTGCTTAAAATGATTATCCTTAAGGGCAAAATAAAAATGGTATTTGCTTGCATGGGCCAGGCAATGATAACGCTAAACTGTACAGCTGTACAGATAGAATACAACTAAAATCCTCAATGATCAACTTGAAATGTAAAAATATGATCACTTCACAAAAATGTAGAGGAGTTGATATTCAGATAAATTATAATTCGTTGAGGATTATTTTGCCTAGCCATTGATGAAAAATTATACATTCATCAGAGCCTCAGAATCTCCTTTCCATCTGAAAGGAAGGTATGGTCGGAATGGACGATTCTGTTTCTTTTCGTTTCCACCAATTCTGAATATGAGCAACTGGATTCTCGGCCCCCATCCTCTGCCTCTTCATAAAACCTGGAATGTGCTTCAAAGAATGCACACTATCTTCCCTCCATGAATAAAACATCTGTCATTCATCGGCCTGTAAAATATGTGGCGATTTAACAGAGCATAACAGCTCTGAAGGGGATAGAGGAGGCAAAGCAGAAGCCTGTGCAGTGTCCTAATAATAAGCCATGTACAAGAGTTAGCTTAGGCTATCTCTCCCTTTTGACAGTTCACAGTTTACTGGTCTTGGGCCCAGGCCATGGCAAGTAAAACTCCTATTTGTGATCCATAATGACAATAGGAGTTATTACATGATAGAGAAACAATCCAGTGTTTCAAAGCAGGTTCACGTTAGAGTATTATCATCTATCTGTTGTAGAGTGTGGGCATCCACACTAAGACAGTCCGACAGAGGACTAAAAGCAGACTGGACTGGTGGAAATGTAAAGTAAACTATGCAGTGAATGGCCTGTGGGGGCTGCCTCAGGGAAATCTAAACATACAATAAAAATGTGTCCTGGATCGGTTGGCCTTTCCTGCTGGTCAAAGTGAAAAGTCACAGAGAAGGGGAATGGAAAGTGGGACAGGCAACCGCCATGAGGAAGTTAGTGGGTCAAAGTTACTGTCTCTGGACCTAATTTATTTCTATACATTTTCTCAGAGTAAATTAACTTATTCACTCCCTATCGTGTCTCCAAAGTGAGGCTCCATAAACAAATAGGTGAGAAACAGTGGTCTAGCTGTCTATCCTAGTTGGCTCCAGAGAGGGCACGGAGGGGAAGCCTGTTACTCACACATCAGAGGCTGCATTCACCCTCCGTTCCTCTCTGTTTGGGTACCCTCTCGGCACTGTCTGTTTTAACCAGTCTACCTGACTATTCGGGTCAGGGGCATCTGATAACCTTGGGGTGCTGTCTGTTTTAACCAGTCTGCCTGACTATTCGGGCCAGGGGCATCTGATAACCTTGAGGTGCTTCACCTTCTAAAGCAAGTGCCCATTTATTACTATACACAATTACTCAGTAGGAGGATGTGATGACGTCAGAGGGAGATAGGACAATCACACACATCATTATGTACTATAGGCCTACACTGCTTCTGAATCTGCTGTCCAGTTTTTAAAAATCTAGGAAAACCTTGAGACTAATGCTGTGTTAATCACGCCACCCACAGGTGACCAAAGTTGATACATTCTTGTGTCCTTTAAAAAAAAATATATTGAACCTTTATTTAACTAGGCAAGTCAGTTCACAACAAATTCTTATTCACAATAACGGCCTACCGGCCGACCCGGACGACGCTGGGCCAATTGTGCACCGCCCTTTGGAAGATCCAATCACGGCCGGATGTGATACAGCCTGGGACCATTTCTGACACAATAAAAACCGTTTAAAAAAAAAATTAACTACAGTAAAAACATACAACATGGACACTGGACATGTTATGTAGGTTTGGCTTATGTACAAATAAACATTGCACATGGTTATAAAATAATGTGATTTAAACTCCAGCCGACACGCGGCGCTGCACCAAACAAAGCACTCTGCAATCGATTGCTATCCCTTCCAGGAGAGAAAACAAAGAACTTGGCTGTCAGCTAGCGTAAAGATTCAAACCATATAAAAAATGGGCAAGAAGCATAAAAAGCACAAGTCTGAAAAATATGAAGGTAAGACACATTTAGATATCCAATGCGCTGGTATTGGTTGAATTCCTTGGGCCACCAAAAGGCTTGCGCTGCATAGCTGTTTTAGCGCGAGCTTTGGTTAGCTAACGCATAATCACCCATTTGAATTCACTGCAAGTTAGCTAGCTAACTTATCCAGCTAGCTTAGCCATATGTACCGAGCTCATTAACAGATGTTAAAATTAATAGATATCTAATTCGATTATTGCTGATCGCCTTATCATGTATCCTAAATGCATTGAACCAAAGATTGAACTTTGAAATGGCTAGCAAGTTATTTACATAGTTTACTCATTTACATATTTTAGCCGGTGGAGAGGTAACGTTAGCCAACTCGCCATGTTGGTGATCTGTTTGCAACATCGCTAGTTATGTTGGCTAACTAGTTGGCTACCTCACAGTTGAGCTAGCCGGCTAGCGAACTGTCAGTAGCAACTTGCGTTGGTTACAATCAAATATTTGGGAACATACACTGCTCAAAAAAATAAGGGAACACTAAAATAACACATCCTAGATCTGAATGAATGAAATATTCTTATTAAATACTTTTTTCTTGACATAGTTGAATGTGCTGGCAACAAAATCATACAAATTATCAATGGAAATCCAATTTATCAACCCATGGAGGTCTGGATTTGGAGTCACACTCAAAATTAAAAGTGGAAAACCACACTACAGGCTGATCCAACTTTGATGAAATGCCCTTAAAACAAGTCAAAATGAGGCTCAGTAGTGTGTGGCCTCCACGTGCCTGTATGACCTCCCTACAACGCCTGGGCATGCTCCTGATGAGGTGGCGGATGGTCTCCTGAGGGATCTCCTCCCAGACCTGGACTAAAGCTTCCACCAACTCCTGGACAGTCTGTGGTGCAACGTGGCGTTGGTGGATGGAGCGAGACATGATGTCCCAGATGTGCTCAATTGGATTCAGATCTGGGGAACGGGCGGGCCAGTCCATAGCATCAATGCCTTCATCTTGCAGGAACTGCTGACACACTCCAGCAACATGAGGTCTAGCATTGTCTTGCATTAGGAGGAACCCAGGGCCAACCGCACCAGCATATGGTCTCACAAGGGGTCTGAGGATCTCATCTCGGTACCTAATGGCAGTCAGGCTACCTCTGGCGAGCACATGGAGGGCTGCGCGGCCCCCCCAAAGAAATGCCACCCCACACCATGACTGACCCACCGCCAAACCGGTCATGCTGGAGGATGTTGCAGGCAGCAGAACGTTCTCCACGGCGTCTCCAGACTGTCATGTCTGTCACGTGTGCTCAGTGTGAACCTGCTTTCATCTGTGAAGAGCACAGGGCGCCAGTGGCGAATTGGCCAATCTTGGTGTTCTCTGGCAAATGCCAAACGTCCTGCATTGTGTTGGGCTGTAAGCACAACCCTCACCTGTGGACGTCGGGCCCTCATACCACCCTCATGGAGTCTGTTTCTGACAGTTTGAGCAGACACATGCACATTTGTGGCCTGCTGGAGGTCATTTTGCAGGGCTCTGGCAGTGCTCCTCCTGCTCCTCCTTGCACAAAGGCGGAGGTAGCGGTCCTGCTGCTGGGTTGTTGGCCTCCTCCACGTCTCCTGATGTACTGGCCTGTCTCCTGGTAGCGCCTCCATGCTCTGGACACTACGCTGACAGACACAGCAAACCTTCTTGCCACAGCTCGCATTGATGTTCCATCCTGGATGAGCTGCACTACCTGAGCCACTTGTGTGGGTTGTAGACTCCGTCTCATGCTACCACTAGAGTGAAAGCACCCCCAGCATTCAAAAGAGACCAAAACATCAGCCAGGAAGCATAGGAACTGAGAAGTGGTCTGTGGTCACCACCTGCAGAACCACTCCTTTATTGGGGGTGTCTTTCTAATTGCCTATAATTTCCACCTGTTGTCTATTCCATTTGCACAACAGCATGTGACATTTATTGTCAATCAGTGTTGCTTCCTAAGTGGACAGTTTGATTTCACAGAAGTGTGATTGACTTGGAGTTACATTGTGTTTAAGTGTTCCCTTTATTTTGAGCAGTGTACTTAAAGCTAACCCAATGTGTCCCATCTACAGAGTACGGAGAGAGACCACTTAAATTGGTTCTGAAGGTTGCTGGAAATGAGGTGACGACTGGAAGCTCGAGCTTTGAAAACACATTTGACGAACATCCAGATTTAGAGAAACACAAGGACAAGAAAAAGAAGAAGAAAAAGGATAAGGAAAGGAATGATACCATGTCACCAGTTGATAAAAAGAAAAAGGTGAGTTTGGGAATCCATATTTTCATTACAGCCCCTGTTTGCCTTTGTACTGTTTTTTTGAGGGAAATATCTAGGGGAGACCATGGCATGGGTGGTGCTAGCTGACTAAGCTCCACCTACAGTGCCTTGCAAAGGTATTCATTCCCCTTGGTGTTTTTCCTATTTTGTTGCATTACAACCTGTAATTTTAAATGGATTTATTTGGATTGCATGTAATGGACATACACAAAATAGTCCAAATTGGTGAAGTGAAATGAAAAAAAATAACTTACTCTAAAAAAAATGGAAAAGTGGTATGTGCATATGTATTCACCCCCTTTGCTATGAAGCCCCTGAATAAGATCTGGTGCAACCAATTACCTTCAGAAGTCACATAATTAGTTAATTGCACACAGGTGGACTAAGTGTCACATGATCTGTGTGTGTGTGTTCTGAAAGGCCCCAGAGTCTGCACCGCCACTAAGCAAGGGGCACCATAAAGACCAAGGAGCTCTCCAAACAGGTCAGGGACAAAGTTGTGGCGAAGGACAGATCAGGGTTGGGTAAAAAAAATCTGAAATATTGAACATCCCACAGAGCACCATTAAATCCATTATTAAGAAATTGAAAGGAATGTCACCACAACAAACCTGCCAAGAGAGGGCCGCCCACCAAAACTCACGGTCCAGGCAAGGAGGGCATTAATCAGAGAGGCAACAAAGAGACCAAAGATCACCCTGAAGGAGCTGCAAAGCTCCACAGCGGAGATTGTAGTATCTGTCCATAGGACCACTTTAAGCTGTACACTCCACAGAGCTGGGCTTTACGGAAGAGTGGCCAGAAAAAAAGCCATTGCTTAAAGAAATAAATAAGCTAACACATTGGTGTTCACCAAAGGGGATGTGGGAGACTCTTCAAACTTATGGAAGCAGGTACTGTGGTCAGATGAGACTAAAATGTAGCTTTTTGGCCATCAAGGAAAACGCTATGTCTGGCACAAACCCAACACCTCATCACCCTGAGAACACCATCCCCCACAGTGAAGCATGGTGGTGGCATCATCATGCTATGTGGATGTTTTTCATCGGCAGGAACTGGGAAACTAGTCAGAATTGAAGGAATGATGGATGGTGCTAAATACAGGGAAATTTGAGGGAAACCTGTTTGTCTTCCAGAGATTTGAGACTGGGACTGAAGTTCACCTTCCAGCAGGACAATGACCCTAACATACTGCTAAAGTAACACTCAAGTGGTTTAAGGGAAACCTTTAAATGTCTTGGAATGGCCTAGACAAAGCCCAGACCTCAATCCAATTGAGAATCTGTGGTATGACTTAGATTGCTGTACACCAGTGGAACCCATCCAACTTGAAGGAGCTGGAGCAGTTTTGCCTTGAAGAATGGGCAGAAATCCCAGTGGCTAGATGTGCCAAGCTTATAGAGACATACCCCAAAATACTTGCAGCTGTAATTGCTGCTAAAGGTGGCTGTACAAAGTATTGACTTTGGAGGGGTGAATAGTTCTGTTTTTTTGTCTTGTTTGCTTCACAAAATATTTTGGATCTTCAAAGTGGTAGGCATGTTGTGAAAATCAAATGATACAAACCCCTAAAAATATTTTTATACCAGGTTGTAAGACAACAAATGTGTTCACCCCCTTGGCATTTTTACTTTCACAAGCCAATATGTTTGATGAACTCC
This sequence comes from Oncorhynchus clarkii lewisi, assembly GCF_045791955.1. NCBI lineage: Eukaryota > Metazoa > Chordata > Actinopteri > Salmoniformes > Salmonidae > Oncorhynchus > Oncorhynchus clarkii. The sequence continues at coordinate 73,953,742 of NC_092152.1, read as the reverse complement.
ACCAACTGAGTGGAGCAGAGACCATCTTTTAGAGGAATTCCGCTCTGACCACATGGATTTGCCCAAGAGCCCAATACTTAAACTTAAGAGGCTTTTGATTTTCGTAATTCAAATGGGAGTTTATTTGGCCCATAGACTGACGGACAGGTGATGTTTCAAAAATGAAGTGTCAACAAACATGCTTATGGTGCATTTAGATGACGACGAAGAAGAAGAAGGGACAGGACGCTGATACAGACTGGGATGATAGGGAGGCGAGCAGGACCCCTATCCGTTCAGATCTGGCGTCCTCTTTGAGTAAAGTGGAAGGTAAGTTACTTGCCAGTTTCTACAATGACTGCAACTTTTCCATAATCCTTTCTTTGCCTTTCATTTCTATTGATATATGAAGTCATTTTAACCATTATCTTTCTTACTCTTCCTCTCGCTCCCTCACTTGCTCGTGTGCTTTTTCCCTCTCTCATTCTCAGAGAAAGAACTGACCCCACTGCAGGAAGCATTGAGTCAGCTTATCAGACAGCTCCAAAGGTGAAGCTTGTTAATAAGACATTGACAATGAATTGATTAGCAGTCTGTTTCCTCTGGTCTATAAAAAAATATCCTGGTGCCGTCTTTCGGATGGGCTTTTAACCAGGTGACCTGACTCTCTGTGGTCAAAGATCCCATGGCAATTATCATAGACTGCTGTACCCAGACTCTTAAGGCACTGCATCTCAGTGCTAGAGGCGTCACTACAGACCCTGGTTTAATTCCAGGCTGTATCACAACTGGACGTGATTAGGAGTCCCATAGGGCGGCTCACAATTGGCCCAGTGTCGTCCGGGTTTGGCCGTCATTGTAAATAAGAACATGTTCTTAACCGACTTGCCTAGTTAAATAAAACATTTTTAAAAACCTGTTGTCCTAGTTAAATTCCCAATCTGGTCCTCACACCTAATAAACCCTAGCTTCCAATTGGCTCATTCACCCCCCCCCTCTTCTTTGTAACTATTCCCCAGGTTGTTGCTGTGAATGAGAATGTGTTCAGTCAACTTACCTGGTAAAATAAATGTTGCATTGAGGCCTAACAAAGCAATAACTGACTTTCTCCTGTAGGAAAGACCCAAGTGCGTTTTTCTCGTTCCCTGTGACTGACCTTATCGCTCCTGGCTACTCCACGATCATCAAGCGGCCCATGGACTTTGGCGCAATGAAGGAGAAAGTCAAGAATGAGTATTACCAGTCACTAGAGGAGCTCAAGGTACACCTGTCAGCTGCTCCACCTTCTTGACAAATAACTTTCAGAATAGCTTTCTTTTGTCGTCTCATTCTAAAGCAGTGGGTTGATTGACAATCAAGCCTGAGGTGTTGCTTTAAATAGAAACCCAACGTTAAACATATACAGAGTCCAGTGACTGACTGCCGTGTGTCTCCATTGATACAGGTGGACTTCAGAATCATGTGTGAGAATGCCATGATCTACAACAAGCCAGAGACCATTTACCACAAAGCTGCCAGGAAGCTGCTCCACTCTGGCATGAAGATCCTCCGCCCGGTAAGGAGAGTGCGCCTACAGAAGGAAATTTGACACATACATCACACATACATCACACATACATCACACATGCATATGGAATTTTGTCCTGGATTGGGCTTAATCTGTGTCTAGGAAACTGGCCCTATATTTGTGCCTGAGTGAAATAATCGCTAGTTGCCACATGAACAGCAGAGGGCGCCATATCCATACCCCTGAATGTTTAGATATGAATCTTCACCACAAAGTTTATTTTGTTTTATAATTGGTGCCCTGTAATCACAACACCCCTTGGTTGGAACAACAATGGATTGTGGTGTAAATTGCGGTGAAACAAAGTCAACTCTCTCGCTGTCCCACAGGAGAGGCTTGAGAGCCTGAGGCAGAGTATTGAGTTCATGGCTGACCTAGAGAGCCCAGCCAACCGGTCAAGTAAGACTGGAGAGGTGGGGAACTCAAGCATGGACCAGTGTAAAGACGGCCCCAGCCCCACAGATCCTAGCGAGACTACCCAGTCTGCACCAAACACTCCCAGGTACCGTGATAACTTTACCCTGCACATGAACACTGACAATATGCTTTTAGGTATTAATTACTTAGTCAACATATGGATTTTGATCTCGGACACAATTTACATAAACTAATATTTAGACTACAGATAGGGGTTACGGTGCTTGTTCATAGCTTAGACTGTGAGAAGCTGTTCCTGGCCATTTGCCAGACGCAGATCCCAACCAGGAAGCAAGCAAGCAGTATTACACACTAATGTTATTAAGTCATGGATAGTGTCCAAGTGTTTGGTGGATTAGTTCTTTCTACAGAATCTGCCTGGAGGATGAGCGATAACGAAAGGAATGCCTCTGAGCATGTCAGGTCTTGTGTTCAGTCAGCACTATGCAGCACGTTTCACACCAATCACTCTCTGAAACCTACGAGTTGTTGTCCTTGTAAACCCCACTGAGGTGTAATGAGTAGAAAATGTCTTCTTACTTTTAGGTGTTTTTGTAAACTGCATTGTTGGTTAAGGGCTTGTAAAGTAAGCATTTCACTGTAAGGTACACCTGTTGTATTTGGCGCATGCAACAAATATTTGATTTGAAATGCTTTTGCAAATAAGACTACAGCATGAGGACTTAAGATTTGATGTGAAGTTTGATTGAAAGTATACTGGCAGCATATTCATTGGGAACATGTACTGTAGCTATAGCATGAAATGTATTCTCTATTAGATTTAGATGTTATGACTGTTTCAAAATGTATTGTAATCACTAATGGCTGCCAGCAAAATAAATTCATATTTTCTGCTGATCCTTTTTTTGGTATTGAACAATGAAACCCTATGAATCAGTTAAGTTGAAAGTCTCCTACTCCTCTATAATCTGTTCTCCAATACTTCCAGGAAAGACAACGACTCCAAAGACGAAGTGTCCAAGGTCGTCAGTCAGGCAGAGAAGGAGCTTGAGGAGATTCGTAAGCTCATTGACGATTCAGGAGGCAAACTGTCCAACAGAGGGCTGGAGAGTGAGGTGAGAGCTATGGGCTATGGAATTGGCTTAAACTGTTTATGCCAACCAAGCTCTCTTACCCCATCTGCTATATAGGAAATGTATGGTCTAATTTAGTGAACGTATTCATTATGTTCACTAATGTAATAATACAAATATTGTTTTATTTGGTTATGTAGCTGGACTTTGAGAGGAGAAAGTCTGATGGTTCCACCACACTGGCAATCCTGAACCCAGTCGACCTTGTGGCTGGAGGTAGGTCCAGTCAGTCACGCCCGCAATTAGCTCGTTGCGCTATATCCATTTCTATTTGTGCAACATGGGGAAACAGGAATCCATGATTGATTCTAACTGTTAACTATATCAAGTGTAATAAAATCAGATTTTAATTGTAAATGAGCCTCTATTTCTCAATCTACTCTTATCTCTACAGATGTGGGCTACTGCCCTGTGAAGCTGGGCATGATGTCCAACCGGCTGCAGAGTGGCATCAACACCCTGCAGGGCTTTAAGGAGGACAAGAGGAACATGGTCACACCAGGTAAGCTGAAGGGGCCTTAGTGACAAGGTTTAATAATCAAAAGGCATTTCTTATATCGTCTCCCAAGAGGGGCTGAATAACCTCTTCATCTGAACCCAGAGCTTGTATAGAAACGCATGTATAAAGCCAATGTTCAACCAACATACCAGTCTTAATGTATCCATTCATGGGCAACATTGTTTTTCCCTAAGGTCATGTAGCCTTGTTAGATTGTGATTCTATAAAAATCTGTTTTTCATAGTCCTATAAATGTATCTCTGTGAGAGGCTGAGCTCTCAGCCTGTGGTCCTGTATCTCCATCAGTGTTTACGAGCTGTAATGTAACCCAACTCTCACAGTATCGTACATGAACTATGGTCCGTACACCTCCTACGCGCCCGCCTACGACTCGAGCTTCGCCAACATTGGGAAAGAGGACTCTGACCTGATCTACTCCTTCTATGGAGAGGAAGCCAGCCTCCAGGGATCTGAGAGGTATGCATGTTGCTCCTCATCCTCCCCCTACATTACGGTGTAATATTATGGTCCGGATCTGACATTTACAATAACAAGAGCCTACTTTACAGTAAATAATTCCAAACAAACAAAGCTTTGAGCATTCCAGCATGCTCATAACAGTCCAGATGCCCCTGTATTTCATTGGGTTTGTATATGAGTAGGCATTTTATGGTTCTGTTGGTGTGGATGAGATTCACTGTGGTGGAGGCTAAAACCACATGGTAAACCTGATACGACCCTACTGCTGCTTCTGAGAGGAGACCAAATGTGACTACCATACACACTGATGTAATGTGTTTGTCTTTGTGTCTGCAGCCTCTCGGAGTTCCTGTCCAAATCGGAGGAGCACATGTACAAACTGGCAGACAACCTCCTGGACGCGTTGACTAACGGGGAGCACTCCAAAACCCTGAGAGAGGTAGAACCATTAAGCATGTATCTGCATGGGAATTATGGCTACAGTTATTTTAACATTTCTTTGGACAATACTAAACTTGATGTGTTCTTGCCTGTCAGACCCGTCCAGATGAGCAAGGGCCAACAGAAACCGCTGAGACTGGAGACAAGGACATGGAGGTAAGTCTCAGATACACTAGGACACTAAACCTCAGCAGATAAAGGAGACGCCACACCCTAGGTCTCAACTACACCCTCCTGAAGTGAACCCCAGCTATCCTGCTCCACCCCCACACGACCCAACTGCTATAGCTTGTTAGCTAGCTGCCATGATCCAACACATGAAAAGAACATTTCCCCTTCAAAACACTGCCTCTCTCCACCAGCCCCTGACACCAGGTCTGTTCACACACTGTCAGGGATGTGGAAATGTCTGTTTTATTTCTGCGCCTCCTTCGTTGGGCGGCTGAATGGCTCCTCAGTCACAGCAGTGTAGAGGCTGGAGTAAAGAAAATCAGGTGTCTCAAGCACACTGCAACTCTCTGTACCTGGCTGTTTGCTGTGCTTGGCCAGTGTCCAGTTTATTCTCATTCCCTGGTTGGGTGTTGCTGCTGCTCTTTATTTTATTGGAAAGGGCTTGGCAGAGGTATCGACTGGAGCTACCAGAAAAGGGCTGGCCTGGCTGATGGGCCTCCTTTCAGGAATGCAATTTTAAAGATTCACTGACTGCAGCACTGGGTGACTTGGAATCCAAACAAAAATGTGTTTTACTAACCTTTCTTTCATCCTTCTGTTTTTCCCTCAGGTGGTTGATCCGGAGGCCAGCAAGCAGACTGAAAGCAGACTAGCCTCCCTGGGCTCTGTGGTCGGCCTGGACCTCCAGACTCCACCGGACCTCCTCTCTGAGGGTAAAGATCAGCTCTAACTGAGCAAACCGACAGCATGCCAGTTAATTCTCAAACTACTGAGAGCCCAAGCGTTACATTTTAAATCCCCTAGGCTTAAACCTTTCCTCAAGGTAATTGAGGCGTTTCTGACTCCTGCAGCCTCCCTGGGCTGTTGTAGGCCCTATGCAGTCCCAGTTGAATGTAGTCTATGAAGATAAGAGGGCAGATTCAAGAAATAGAACCCATTGTAGATGATCCTGCACAGGTCAATGCAAGCTTCCTTAATATATTTAAGTGTATGTATATGTCTCTGTGCATCAGAGGCCCAACACTTCCAGCAGAAGTTGGATGAGACTACAAAGCTCCTCCACGAGCTGCAGGAAGCGCAGAGGGAACGCTTGAGTGTCAAGCAGCCCCCCAACATTATCTGCCTGCTAGCCCCAACCACCAAGGAGCTGCAACTGGGTAACGCTTCCTTTTCTTTTTAAAGGAGAATGGAATTCCACTCTGTATTTTATTGGGGGGGGGGGGGGGGGGCTCTGATTCAAAAGGTTGAGGAAGACACATTTCGGTTGAAGTCATTGTTGTGCAGCTGACTAGATATCACCTTTCCCATGTAAAGAAATAGTGCAACCAGAAACAACTAAACATGAATTTCTGTCAGCTATTTCCTTTTGACTCTGTTAATTCCAGTGGAAAAAATTCCTGGGCCATCCATTTTTCAGCTACACCACTACCAGTGATCTTTATTTGGACTCCACCTTTTGGCTTGAAGTTGGACTCTAATATAATTTCCCATTTGTCTCCCTGTAGCTGAGAAGGTGACTGGTAACCTGGCCCAACTGACCAGTCAGGTGGCTCCAGGAGATGTGAGCAGTGTGTACGGGATCAGGAGGGCCATGGGCATTGCTCTGCCCTTAGAGGCAGATGAACCACTCATAGACCTCACCACAGGTAGGCTTAAACCACCCGGCATCTGTTTCTCTGGTTATTTAGTTCATGGGTAGTAAACATTCTAACCATATGCTGGTTGATTTTGTGAACGTGTTCAGTGAAGTAGTAAGTCTACTTGCAAAACTGACTTACCTTCTTAATTGCCCCTGAGGTAGTAAAGTTGTATTGAATGGTGTTACGGTGTATAAAATGTTATGGCTACATATGAATTGAAATGTCAAAGCTATTCCCGTTATCTTGATTCCAGTTGATGCTGAGCCAATGGATACCTTGCCTGAAGTTCAGCAGATTCCAGTCATCGCAGTATAATGGAATTTCACAGCAACCATCCTCCTGATAACATCCAATCTCTGTTGTAGTGTTCAAAAAGGTTCTTTGTTTGCATTTCTTTTAAACCTTTTATATATAAAGCCATTTGTCACCTTATGTCTTCATAATCAAGTTGGGATTCAGCCTTTAAAAATATCAACTTGCGAAACAATTTAGCGCAACTGTACAAAATGTAAACTCCCATTTAGTCCTCAGACAACATGAAAGCAACACGGCAGACATTGAGTAAGGCCACAGGACAAGTCAGTGTTCCATATCTTAAACTTCTGCCTTGGACCTTTATCTATCAAATCATTTATGGGTAACAGTTAAGTATTTTACTGTGATTGTTTAATTAAACAATGCTCAAACAGCTTCTTAGCTAAATTGCCTCTTTGCTAGGACTGACAGTGGTGTGATTGGGGAGTGGAGAGCTGAAAACAAGCTGTTATTGGCCGAGAGGTTTGGAACTCTTATCGGTCTTTACTAATTTACTGCCTGGCCAAAACTCCATCCCACCAAACAGGCTGAGATTTCAGGTGGTCTTTTCTAAATGGCGCTTATACTAAAAGGGCATTGTCATAGTATTATTCTAACCTGTGTGTTTAGGTACACAAAGAACACCAAATAGAATACTAGTTTGACCAGCGATTCACAGGCAGCATATAAGACACTGCAGTTTGTTGGCTAGTCAATGCAATCTATACAACTAATATGGCTGAAGCATAGTGCACAGCACTGAGTTAGGCTCTGAAGATCATTTTGTTTCAGTCAAATTAAGCTTTTCATTAGTGACCAGAATGTTTTACTGTGCATATAGCACTTATTCGTAATTTATTTTTGAAAGACATCATACCATATAAACTGTCCATCGGTCTCAGCTGTTTCAGTAGGCAGGATATTTGGCTTCGATATTTACATTTAGTCCCATGGTCGTACAAACAGAAAAATAAGAAATGATTAGAGGGTGACTGTTCACTAAACAAACTGTTAAAGGTAGACTCAGCGATATAACCAAAGTGGGTCAATTTCCACAACCGCGCGTTAAAGCGCAAGTTTAAACTTCTCCGCTGTTTTGGTTCTGTTGCTACCACGCTGTAACAGCGTGAAGGGAACCCGTGCACAAGTCTTGCACCTCATGACAATGTCATTTTGCTTAGTCTACCTTTAAGGTCTAGAAAACCATGGCAGCGAGTATGTACTGTACACTGTCACTCCACATGCAGCAGCACTCACTCCATTGTTTGTCACCATTTGCTTGATAAACAGCTCAGTTTTGAGCAGACTGAAGATGTTTTTGTTGCATCTCATGATTCCAGCAAGGTTCTAGGAGTATTAGGTGATAGAATCCAGTATGACGACGACCAGTGCTTGACGTAACCTCCATGTCAGTCTAATTGAATGCATACATTAGAACTATATCTCTCTCAAAAAAAAATCAGCAGCACTAAGCATTTATTTCCAATGAAGAATCTCCCAAAGGGATTCCTGGAAACACGAATAATCCAAAATATAACCTCTAGGACCACGTCTTCAAGTCTTGATCTGGTCCGGTCAGGATCATCGCTGACTGAAGCACTGGGATGGATTATATGTGTGTGCTCCAGTAGGTTTAGTCTAAGCATGTTAACTTATGTGCGTTCATGTAATTAGTCTGTGCTGAATGCTAGACTGTGTCCTGTAACCGACCCAGCACACATATGCGCTACCAGGCCCAGAGTCCACACACACAGTAGTGTGCTCACCGTAGACCTCAGCTCAGGCCCATTCCCTGCTGCTTGCTCATGTCCGTACACACAAAGAAGGTTGTCAGCTCGCCTTTTCCCTTGACGTTGATGAGGCCTCGGCATTCACAGGAGTAGCCCAGCTTCTGGAGCACGTCTGACGTCTCCTCTGTAACCTGGAGCAGAAACAGACGAAGCAAGGAACAAGACACATTACTATGCTGAATGCATGCAGCCATGGTTTTTGTGTGGTTATAGTTCATCTCTCCAGCCAGACTAGCAAGGACAATACTAGGTTGTTGTACTGAACCTGAATCTTGCCCAGCTCTCCAGTGCTCTCCATCCTACTGGCCACGTTGACGGTGTTGCCCCAGATGTCATACTGAGGTTTTCTGGCTCCAATCACCCCAGCAATAACAGGCCCATGGTTAATGCCTGTGAAAGGCAGGCAGACAGTGACACAGGGCACACATAACAAGATACCTGCTGGGAATAAACCAGTCACATACTGTAGAGTAGTCTACTAGAATGTGATGACCAAGACACTGACTATCAGCTAGACTGACCCGATTTTATGCCTGAGAAGAGCATGATGACACAGAACTGGAAATAAAATACAAATGACATGCTCAATTCAGTGATATACACTAACAGGGTCAAACAAGTGCCATCAGCTTGTCTGGCTGAGTCAACCACAGGGAGCCAAAGCCATTTTAGTCATTTAGCAGACACTTTTATCCAGAGCGACTTACATGAGCAATTGGGGTATCGCAAGGGCACATCGACAGAATTTTCACTTAGTCAGCTCGGTAAGTCGAACCAGCAACCTTTTGGTTACTGGCCCAACTCTTAACCGCTAGGCTACCTGCCACCACTGCCAGTTGTTCATGTTGGAATCTGCGTTTTAATAAAAAATGTCTTCCAGGGAGAATTATGTGGACTTCATTTGTTATTTAGATTTTTCTTGGGACACATGAATAAGTCCTTTGAATTTTATTTTCTTGTATTTCATGCCAGCTTTCTGTGTTTGTATTAAAACCCTAATGTGTGCTTTTATCTCAAGTATTATAAATGTTTTCCTAAAGCCTGGGGGATCTGCTCAGAATAAGCTGTCTGAGAACTGTCTCAACAGTACACAGGGAGACCAGCGGAATCATGGAGTCAATGTTAGATATTGTGGGGACAGAAAGAATGTCCTACGTGGTTAGATAGACTGGGTATCACAGGGCCAGGAGTGTTTTGTTCTATAACTAGAGCTCACAATTTATCCTGACCAGGTCAGGTGCAGGTGTTCAGGAAAAACTCTTAGCACTAGAATGAAACCCAAATAAAGATGGATGGAACCGAACGCATTGCAGACGTAATGGGTAGTTAATGAATATAGTTAATGTGCCCAAGCTTTACTCACCCACACGCAGTCTAAAACTGTTGAAGGAGTGTCTGTTGATGCCATCCAGCTTGCCAATGAGGGCAATGGCAAACTCTACCATGTTCCCCATCTGTGCCTGCTGCCTATCTCGGTCCTGAAACAACACAGTTCATCATGAAGTCCACACACAGGACACTACTACTTACAGTTAAAGTCGGAAGTTTACATACACTTAGGTTGGAGTCATTAAAACTTGTTTTTCAACCACTCCACAAATGTCTTGTTAACAAACTATAGTTTTGGCACGTCGGTTAGGACAAGCAATTTTCCTAACAATTGTTTACGGACAGATTATTACACTTATAATTCACTGTATCACAATTCCAGTGGGTCAGAAATGTACATACACTAAGTTCACTGTGCCTTTAAACAGCTTGGAAAATTCCAGAAAATTATGTCATGGCTTTAGAAGCTTCTGATAGGCTAAGTGACATAATGAGTCAATTGGACGTGCACCTGTGGATGTATTTCAAGGCCTACCTTCAAACTCAGTGCCTCTTGGTGACATCATGGGAAAATCAAAAGAAATCAGCCAAGACCTCAGAAAAAACATTGTAAACCTCCACAAGTCTGGTTCATGCTTGGGAGTAATTTCCAAACACCTGAAAGTACCATGTTCATCTGTACAAACAACAGTACGCAGGTATAAACACCATGGGACCACGCAGCCGTCATACCGCTCAGGAAGGAGATGCGTTCTGTCTCCTAGACATGAACGTACTTTGGTGCGAAAAGTGCAAATCAATCCCAGAACAGCGAAGGACCTTGTGAAGATGCTGGAGGAAACAGGTACAAAAGTATCTATATCAACAGTAAAATGAGTCCTATATTGACATAACCTGAAAGACCACTCAGCAAGGAAGAAGCCACTGCTCCAAAACCACCATAAAAAAGCCAGACTACGGTTTGCAACTGCACATGGGGACAAAGATCGTACTTTTTGGGAAAATGGTCTGATGAAACAAAAATAAAACTGTTTGGCCATAATGACCATCTTTATGATTGGAGGAAAAAGGGGGAGGCTTGCAAGCAGAAGAACACCATCCCAACCATGAAGCACGGTAGTGGCATCATCATGTTATGGGGGTGCTTTGCTGCAGGAGGGACTGGTGCACTTCACAAAATAGATGGCATCATGAGGACGGAAAATTATGTGGATATATTGAAGCAACATCTCAAGACATTAGTCAGGAAGTCAAAGCTTGGTCGCAAATGTGTCTTCCAAATGGACAAAGACCCCAAGCATACTTCCAAAGTTGTGGCAAAATGGCTTAAGGACAACAAGTCAAGGTTTTGGAGTGGCCATCACAAAGCCCTCAATCCTATAGACATTTGTGGGCAGAACTGAAAAAGTGTGTGTGAGCAAAGAGGCCTACAAACCTGACTCAGTTACACCAGCTCTGTCTGGAGGGATAGGCCAAAATTCACCCAACTTATTGTGGGAAGCTTGTGGAAGGCTACCCAAACCAAATCAAATTTATTTATATAGCCCTTCGTACATCAGCTGATATCTCAAAGTGCTGTACAGAAACCCAGCCTAAAACCCCAAACAGCAAGCAATGCAGGTGTAGAAGCACGGTGGCTAGGAAAAACTCCCTAGAAAGGCCAAAACCTAGGAAGAAACCTAGAGAGGAACCAGGCTATGAGGGGTGGCCAGTCCTCTTCTGTCTGTGCCGGGTGGAGATTATAACAGAACATGGCCAAGATGTTCAAATGTTCATTAATCACCAGCATGGTCAAATAATAATAATCACAGGCAGAACAGTTGAAACTGGAGCAGCAGCACGGCCAGGTGGACTGGGGACAGCAAGGAGTCATCATGCCAGGTAGTCAGGGAATTTTTACTAAGATTAAATGTCAGGAATAGTGAAAAACTGTGTTTAAATGTATTTGGCTAAGGTGCATGTAAACTTCTGACTTCAAATGTACATACCCAACTTTATCTATACTGCGTCATTAACCAGGTTTTATGGTAAAGTTCTATAGTATAGAAAATCAAAAGGTATGCACAGTTGCATGCTGTGTAACCCCCCTCCCGGCCACATGACCTGGGTCAAATAGTTAGTAGCTACCTGGTTATTCTCCTGTCCTGGGGTGCCACTCAGCCCTGCGGCTGCCATATAAGTGCTTCCGATGGTCTTGATCTTCTCAACTCCACTGAACTTGGGCTTGGAGAGCAGCTGTGTGTGGGTAAACAAGTGGATAAGTGAGCCAGGGTTAGCTGTGTACTTATTTCTATTACTGGGACATGTGCAATTTTTGTTTGTTGATGGCTGCCAGCGGTTCTCTGACCTCATCAAAATCTGCTATGATCTCGTTGAGGAGCCTCAGACACTCCAGACCTTCCTTGTTGATGTCACACTCTGTGTAGAACTCTTTGAAGTCCGGTACCGAGGCGAACATCACGCACACACAGTCATATGACTTGTAGTACAGGTCCTGAGGAGGAAGGAGGTGTACAACTTAAGAGGCAATGCCATGTAGTAACACTAAGTAGAAGAACATAGACATACACTTCACAACAGAGATACAGGGAAGTTTCAGGTTCACACAAGAAATATTAGGAGACATTAGAGCACAGAGCAACATCTTTAAGAGAAAGCTAATTCAGAATGCTGAGAGAGACAGACACCACAACAGTTCCTCCAGTGCCAGACGTTCCTAACTGTTTTCACTGTGTTGACGTCTGGCAAGGAAATAGCCAGTGATTAGGCTGTACAAGAGGAGCCAATGTTAAACAGGGCCTCTAAAACCCATTCTCTGGTAGAGAGTGAGGCCATCGAAGTCCCATGCTTCTGCTCCTAGATGTCAAATCTCTGAGGAAAACTTCAAAGCATATTTATTCTTGGTTTTTTTTATCATGCTTTTTGTTGTGTTGTTTGTTTGATTTGACAATGTGTCATCAATTGGGATTACTATTGTCAGGTATATGCAGTGTTCAAGCTAAGCTGATGAACACTCATCTTTAACTGAAGCAGCTTCAGTAGACTACTTCTCAGGCTGTAACCTACATGTCAAACACAAATAGCTGTTCTGTTGTGTTTGTGCTTCCAGAAAAACATGTCAAGAGTAAATAGTTCAACCAGATTTATAGAAAGGCTGAATTATTTTCTCCGTCACTGACTTAAAGACCTTAGTCAAAGTGTGTCAGAGTGTCCATGGTGATTTAGAGGTAACACGCTGGTCATAACACTGTGCCTAGGCTGTGGAGGGCCGGAGTGAGGGAGACATCATAGTGGAGGGGATGTCCATGGTGATTTAGAGGTGACACGCTGGTCATAACACTGTGCCTGGGCTGTGGAGGGCCAGAGTGAGGGAGACATCATAGTGGAGGGGATGTCCATAGCCTTCAGCGGTAAATGTAGGCCAAGCTCTGAATTTCTGCAAGTTTGTCATATCTTATGAAGTAAGACAAAAATATATTACAGAGTATTGTCAAACTTGTTCAGAATAAATATTGTTCATTTCTTTTAACTTTTATTAAGTGACTATGCTTATCAGTGGTTTGTCTAGTGTGTTTATGTCTGTATCATGTGGACTATTTGAGAGTGGCTGAGAGTAGGGGTAGCATGAGTTGAGGACGTTGATGTGGACTATTTGAGAGTGACTGGGTAGGGGCAGTAGGAGTTGAGGACGTTGAATGTGGACTATTTGAGAGTGGCTGTGATTAGGGACAGTAGGAGTTGAGGACGTTGAATGTGGACTATTTGAGAGTGGCTGTGAGTAGGGGCAGTAGGAGTTGAGGATGTTGCTGTAAGAATGCAGTGGCTCTGTCTCTACCATGCTGACACAAAGATGACATCACAAATCACAATTCCGATGAAGGGGCTGATTCATGGAGCTGTGGGTTGGTAGGTGGGGTGAGACAGGCACTGATATACGGTACAATGATCCATAGAAGTGGGACCGTCCTTACCCTGGGGGTTCCATCCCTTAACCACACTACTGGAAATCATAATAAACCATTTACGGGTAAATCCAAACAATTCCACGACTAAGTGTTTCCCACTAAGCTTTAGTGAGTGCAGGCCAGTGGAGATGGGACCCCAGTGCAGATAGGAGGAGTAGGGGAGGATGAGTTGGACTCAGTCGACTACCAGTCATCCATCCTGGACTCCTACCTTGTACTTCTCAGTAAGTAAAGTGTTTGTGAGGAATCCCACCTCGTTCTTTTTATTCTCCCCAACAAACAGCGCAGCGACATGGGCCGGCAGCACGTTCTCCAGGAGCAGGCGGTTCAGGTTCTCCCTGGTCTCGATCTCATCCTGCTCCGTACGGTTCTTGTTCTTCAGAAGGAAGTCCTGGCGGAAGCATGACTCATTCTACGGGACAGAAGTGATGTGGTCATTTAGTAGTAAAAGGAAAGAGGTAGTGGAAGAGGGGGGTAGGGGAAGAGGGGGGTAGGGGAAGAGAGGGGTAGGGGAAGAGAGGGGGGTAGAGGAAAAGAGAGGGGTAGGGGAAGAGAGGGGTAGGGGAAGAGAGAGGGGTAGGGGAAGAGAGGGGTCAAGACAATGAGAGGAGAACAGAGGCCAACAAAGAAGAGGAACATGTCCTGACCTGTAATGAGATGATGAGCATGGTGACCAGGAACAAGGTGATGTATATGCAGCTCATCACCTTAGGGTGTTTGACCAGCCCCAATGCTCTCAGGATGGTCCCAGAGTCCTCAGTTCTGGAACACAGAGCTCAGGGGTTAGAGGTAATCTAAAGTAAAGCTCAGTATAAACCAGGTAGGATATAGTACCAGCTGTTTGATGCACATTACAGAACAGTGTTGGGGTCAATTCAGTAAGTGGATTGGAATTCAATTAATTAATTGAAACAACCTTCATAGAAAACAAATCAGAAATGACTTAATAATATATAAATGTTCCTGAATCACTTCTTGAATTGAAAACTGAATCTACCCCAGGCCTGGTACACAACACATGATATAGTACCTGCTTTCATTGAGTTGGTTGTAAAGCATTTGTCCATAGCAGCTGAAGAGACCAGCCTTGGCGCTGAGGATGATGATGTAGTAGGCTGTGGAGGCCAGGGTGAGGAAGACCACTTTAAGCTCAAAGCTCACCCTCAGGAACACTCCACAAGCTATGAGAGCCAGGATACAGCTGAACACAGAGTACTGAGAGAAAGATGGGGGGAGAGAGACCGAGAGAGAGAGAGCGAGAGAGAGAGAGATAATGGAGTGAGGAGACCATGAAAACCATCAATGGAAAGTGCCAGTTCTTCATTTCAATGTTTATTATTTGTAATTGATTATATTTATTTGAAATGGCAGAGTATATATTTGCAAACAATAAAAACACTGAAATGGAAAGTATAATTTCATAAGTGTGTGTTGCAAGCGTGCCATGCTCTATCAACTGAGCTACAGAAGACCTGTTAGTGAGGGATATTGTAGGCATCACTCACCGGCAGGTAGAACAGGCTGCCTGGATGCTGCTCACTGGAGTTGTCAGATGGAATCAGATCAGGGTTACCACTGATATCACACGGTGACTTTGTCTGGATGAAGCACTATAGGAACAAGAAGATTTCATTGACAGTCAACCGCTAAGTGGGTCTGACTCCGAAAACAAAAAGCCTGTGAAGCATGTGTTATTGGCATGTCTGTTTGTGACTTGATGTTCTTCTTACAATAAGAAGCTAATGCTCTTGTTGCTATAAAAAGTTTATGTAATTGCATGTACATGTTAGGGCATTCTGTTCTATGTTTAATCAGTGAGATAGTGAGTTGTTTTTATTTTTTTATTTTATTTCACCTTTATTTAACCAGGTAGGCTAGTTGAGAACAAGTTCTCATTTGCAACTGCAACCTGGCCAAGATAAAGCAAAGTATTGTGACACAGACAACAACACAGAGTTACACATGGAGTAAACAATAAACAAGCCAATAACACAATAAACAAATCAATGACACAGTAGAAAAAAGTATATATACAGTGTGTGCAAAAGGCATGAGGAGGTAGACAATAAATAGGCCATAGGAGCGAATAATTACAATTTAGCAGATTAACACTGGAGTGATAAATGAGCAGATGATGGTGTGCAAGTAGAGATACTGGTGAGCAAAAGAGCAGAAAAGTAAATAGAATAAAAACAGTATGGGGATGAGGTAGATAGTCCTTCTGTAAATAGCCCACCCAATCTATGTACAGCTGCAGCGATCGGTTAGCTGCTCAGATAGCTGATGTTTAAAGTTGGTGAGGGAAATAAAAGTCTCCAACTTCAGCGATTTTGCAATTCGTTTCAGTCACTGGCAACAGAGAACTGGAAGGAAAGGTGGCCAAATGAGGTGTTGGCTTTGGGGATGATCAGTCAGATAAACCTGCTGGAACGTGTGCTACGGGTGGGTGTTGTTATCGTGACCAGTGAACTGAGATAAGGCGGAGCTTTACCTAGCATAGACTTATAGATGACCTGGAGCCAGTGGGTCTGGCAACGAATATGTTTCGAGGGCCAGCCGACTAGAGCATACGGGTCGCAGTGGTGGGTGGTATAAGGTGATTTGGTAACAAAACGGATGGCACTGTGATAGCCTGCATCCAGTTTGTTGAGTAGAGTGTTGGAAGCTATTTTGTAGATGACATCGCCGAAGTCGAGGATCGGTAGGATAGTCAGTTTGGCAGCGTGAGTGAAGGAGGCCTTGTTGCGAAATAGAAAGCCGATTCTAGATTAGATTTTTGATTGGAGATGTTTAATATGAGTCTGGAAGGAGAGTTTACAGTCTAGCCAGACATCTAGGTATTTATAGTTGTCCACATATTCTAGGTCGGAACCGTCCAGGGTGGTGATGCTAGTCGGGCGGGCGGGTGAGGGCAGCGAACGGTTGAAAAGCATGCATTTGGTTTTACTAGCGTTTAAGAGCAGTTGGAGGCCACGGAAGGAGGGTTGTATGGCATTGAAGCTCATTTGGAGGTTAGTTAGCACAGTGTCCAAGGAAGGGCCAGAAGTATACAGAATGGTATTGTCTGCGTAGAGGTGGATCAGGGAATCACCCGCAGCAAGAGCGACATCCTTGATATATACAGAGAAAATAGTCGGCCCGAGAATTGAACCCTGTGGTACCCCCATAGAGACTGCCAGAGGTCCGGACAACATAACCTCCGACTTGACACACTGAACTCTGTCTGCAAAGTAGTTGGGGAACCAGGCGAGGCAGTCATTAGAAAAACCAAGGCGTTGGTTGCGTTAACTTACCAGGTTGAAGACTGCTAGGATGATGATGACCGCAGTGGTGATAGTGACCAGAGGGAGGCGCACACACGGCCTCTTGACCACTGCCTCGGACACATCAGGCAGCCACTGGCAGGACGACAACTTCTCCGGAAACAAGCGCTGAGGGGTGGGAGGAGCGAGGCATCCATCCATGGGAGAGGAGGAGTGGATAGGAGGGGGAGAGGGGAAGGGATGAGTGTGTATATGGGGGGTGAAATGCATGGAAGAGACAATGTGTGACTTACTAACACAGCAGCACTGAATGTTCAGTCTATTTTCAGAAAGACAGGATAATACACTGAGTGTACAAAACATTAGGAACGCCTGCTCTTTCCATGAAATAGACTGACCAAGTGAAAGCTATGATCCCTTATTGATGTCTCCTGTTAAATCCACTTTAAATTAGTGTAGATGAAGGGGAGGAGACCAGTTAAAGAAGGATTTTTAAGCCTTGAGACAATTGAGATATGGATTGTGTATGTGTGTCATTCCGAGGGTGAACGGTCAAGACAAATGATTTAAGTGCCTTTGAATGGGGTATGATAGTAGGAAGGTGTTCCTAATGTTTTGTTCACTCAGTGTATCTCTGACTACTGAATGTAATAACTACACTGCCTGTCTGTCTGCACCATGGCATTGACATGGTATGCACCAGCTGTCAATGGCCACATAACGTCAACGTACAACTTCACAGGAAAAGACCCGGGGATAGATGGAATTGCTTATGCATCCTAGCCAGAAAGCGTGTTTCCACTGTCACAGTAAGAAACACACAGTACACACACAGTACCCCACCCCCACACACAGTCAACTAAGCCTTGCCCTGTCCAGAAATAGGGCTTGTTGTGACCTAAGCCTAAAACTCCCACTGACCTGCAGGTGACCTGCGAAACAGATGCCCAGGGTCAACAGGAGGACACAGGCCAGCACTCCAAACGACATTCCCAACATTTTGGAACTGAGGGATGAAAAAGGAAAGATCCAACACTGAATCCCAAAAGTTTAAATAATGGTTGTCATGCCATTATTGTTTCCATGGTTTAAGAGGAACAACTATTATTACTACCGGTTGAGAAATATGTTTCTTATAGCCACAAGGGAAAATCACTCACTCTTTTGTCACAAACATCTGAACCACAAAGATGCAGAAGAAGATGAAGGTGGCACAGCCGATGTAGTGCTTGAACATGGGCAGATCAATGGCTCGGTACTGGGGAGGAAAGAAGTCATGTTTGAACCTCTCACAAATACTAAGTACACAGTTTTTACAGTATGTATAGTGCATTTGGAAAGTATTCAGACCCCTTGACTTTTCCCACTTTTTGTTACGGTACAGCCTTATTCTAAAATTGATTTTAAAAAAGCATTTCCTTATCAATCGACACACAATACCCCATAATGACAAAGCAAAAACAGGTTTTAAGAAATGTTTGCAAGTTTATTAAAAACAAAATAAAAATATTGCATTTACATAAGTATTCAGACCCTTTACTCAGTACTTTGTTGAAGCACCATTGGCAGCGATTACAGATTTCAGTCTTCTTGGGTATGATGCTACAAGCTTGGCACACCTGTATTGTGGGAGTTTCTCCCAATCTTCTCTGCAGATCCTCTCAAGCACTGTCAGGTTGGATGGGGAGCGTCTCTGCACAGCTATTTTCAGGTCTCTCCAGAAATGTTTGATCGGGTTCAAGTCCATGCTCTGGCTGGGCCACTCAAGGGCATTCAGAGACTTGTCCCGAAGCCACTCCTACATTGTTTTGGCTGGGTGCTTAGGGTTGTTCATCTTTCCCTTGATCCTGACTAGTCTCACAGTCCTTGCAGCTGAAAAATATCCATACAGCATGATGCTGCCACCACCACGCTTCCCCGTAGGGAGGGTGCCAGGTTTCCTCCAGACGAGACGCTTGGTATTCAGGTCAAAGAGTTCAATCTTGGTTTCATCAGACCAGAGAATCTTGTTTCTCATGGTCTGTGAGACCTTTAGGCAAACTCCAAGCGGGCTGTCATGTGCCTTTTATTGAGGAGTGGCTTCCGTCTAGCCACTCTACCATAAAGGCCTATTTGGTAGAGTTCTGCAGAGATGGTTGTCCTTGTGGAAGGTTTTCCATTCTCCACAGAGGAACTCTGGAGCTCTGTCAGAGGGACCAAGGCCCTTCTCCCCCGATTGCTCAGTTTGGCCGGGCGGCCAGCTCTAGGAAGAGTCTTGGTAGTTACGAACTTCTTCCATTTAAGAATGATAGAGGCCACTGTGTTCTTGGGGACCCTCAATGCGGCATAATTTTTTGATACCCTTCCCCAGATCTGTGCCTTGACACAATCCTGTCTTGGAGCTCCTAGGACAATTCCTTTAACCTCATGGCTTGGTTTTTGCTCTGACATGCACTGTCAACTGTGGGATCAATTGAATTTACCACAGGTGGATTCCAATCATTTGTAGAAACATCTCAAGGATGATCAAATGAAACAGGATGCACCTGAGCTCCATTTGAAGTCTCATAGAAAAAAGTCTGAATACTTATGTAAAAAAGGTATCTGTTTTTATTTTTAATACATTTGCTAAAATTTCTAAAAACCTGTTTTTGCTTTGTCATTATGGAGTATTGTTTGTAGATTGATGAGGGGAAAAAATTATTTAATCCATTTAAAATAAGGCTGTAACGTAACAAAATGTGGAAACAAGGAAAGGGGTCTGAATACTTTCTGAAAGCACTAAGAACAGGTGCGGTCTGTGTAGGCTAATCAGAGATATTAAGAGATTGAACCAAAGAAATAGATTCCGATATAACATTTAGCATCTTGTAAGGGTTAGGAACTAAAATGTCATGTATTAATATTTTTATTTATACTGTATCTTACATAAAGGCTCTTGACATTGCCATTGTACATGTTGTATATTAGGACAGAAAGGTTCCTTTCCAGTGTATGAAGACCATAGAGTCTGTCAATTGATAGTTGCATGTAGTTATTCCAGAGGCAACTGATATGTCTTTATTTTGTATCTATAAGGTTCTAGAGATTTTCATTGTGGAGATGTACCTACTACAGTGTATACTAGGACAGCAATGCTCCTCTCAACAGTGTCTAGACAGCTCTGAGACAAACACTCACCTGTTTCTCCAGCTCTTTCTTAGGGAACCACACAGCCAGACTGCTAATCTCCTCAGACTTCACCCACTGCCTGGAGGTCACATTGGGAGAGAGTGTGAGGAAAAGTGTGTGAAAGAGTGAGTGGGTGTGTGTGAGTGATTGCAAGCTCTCTATTTTTACAACTCAATATCTAAAATACATTTTCTGATAACTTTGACTCATCTTTGTCAATATTATTCCCAATGGGCTATATAAGACTTTTCTCAAGGGATATGTTGGTGGCTAGGAAGATTAGATAACATTAGACCCTTAATTCTGAGTTTAGGCTTAAACTTGTAGTCCTACCTAGTGACTATTCTCTGAATGTCTTGAATATTTAGTGACTATAGAGACTCACTTGCTGCTGAGCTCATCGATGGTGGTGGTCATCTCATTGTGCAGCTCCTCATCAAACTTGCTCTTCTGGGACTTGTTCCTGTAAAACACTCAGACAATAAGGAAGAGGTAGACTAGCAGACACACAGAGGCCAACAGACAGACGCAAACAGACCGACACGCAGTCAGACAGACCGACCGACACGCAGGCAGACAGACCGACCGACACGCAGGCAGACAGACCGACACGCAGGCAGATAGACCGACACGCAGGCAGATAGACCGACACGCAGACTGACCGACACGCAGACTGACCGACACGCAGACCGACCGACACGCAGACCGACCGACCGACACGCAGCAGACCGACCGACTGACATGCAGACCGACCGACAGGCAGACCAACTGATACGCAGACCGACCGACCGACACGCAGACCGGCCGACACGCAGACCGACAGACACGCAGACTGACCGACCGACAGGCAGACAGACAGACATACCGACCAACCGACACGCAGACCCGACAGACTGACCAACACGCAGACACAACCGACATGCAGACTGACCGACACGCAGACAGACCGACCGACACGCAGACCGACCGACACGCAGACCGACAGACCGACACGCAGACCAACAGACCGACACGCAGACAGACCGACACGCAGACCAACCGACACGCAGACAGACCGACCGACCGACCGACCGACACTCAGACAGACCGACACGCAGACAGACCGACCAACACACAGACCAACCGACACGCAGACAGACCGACACGCAGACCAACCGACACGCAGACAGACCGACCGACACGCAGACAGACCGACACGCAGACTGACCGACCAACACACAGACCAACCGACACGCAGACGGATCAACACACAGACGGACCGACACGCAGACGGACCGACACGCAGACGGACCGACACGCAGACGGACCGACACGCAGACAGGCCGACACGCAGACAGGCCGACACGCAGACAGGCCGACACGCAGACAGACAGAGACATGCAGACAGAGAGAGACACAGACACGCAGACAGACAGACAGACACAGACACGCAGACAGACAGACAGACAGGCTGACACGCAGACATGATGTAATCCATGATTTAATCCACGCAGGACCGTCTGCGTGTCGGTCTGCGTGTCGGTCGGTTTGCGTGTCTGTCGGTTGGTCTGTCTGCGTGTCGGTCGGTTGGTCTGCGTGTCGGTCGGTCGGTCTGCGTGTCGGTCGGTCGGTCTGCGTGTCGGTCGGTCGGTCTGCGTGTCGGTCGGTCTGTCTGCGTGTCGGTCGGTCTGTCTGCGTGTCGGTCGGTCTGTCTGCGTGTCGGTCGGTCTGTCTGCGTGTCGGTCGGTCTGTCTGCGTGTCGGTCGGTCTGTCTCACGTAGACAGACAGACCGACTGACAGACAGACACGCACACAGACTGACACGCACACAGACTGACACGCACACAGACTGACACGCACACAGACAGATGGATGCTGGTAAACCAGCCAAGATCATGCAGGTTATTCAGTCCCAGTGTGCTGTGCAGGGAGGCAACTGGTTTAGGCCATTCTCAGCATTAGTGGAAACAGAGAGAAGGGGGGTGGGTGTGTGTCATTCATTCTATAATGTGTGTGTGTGCAGGATGTTGTGTGTTAGTTGAACTCTGGTGACTGAACAGGAGTCTCCCAGCAGTACCCCTGCTCTGTGCCCCCTGCCCCACCAGGAAGGAAACATACACACAGACACACAAAGACAGACACACACACAGACAGAGAGGCACACACACGGTATTTATAACAGCACATAACTCCAGTAGGAAAACAAAAAGACACTTTAAACACCTAGTAGAGAGAGAGTGGTTACTATGCCCTGCTTGCTTTGTAAAGGCGTGGGAATCCCTGTGATGCCCTGTTACACAGAAGAGGGAGGCTGCTCTAGGCAGTATGGGGGGGGGATAGGGAGGAGTGTTAACCCAGAAGGGTTGGAGGTTAATGGTGCTGTGAAACATCAAGATTCTCCTCCTCCACTCAGAAGGGAGCAGTTGTGTTGTGAGCCAGGCTGACTCCACTCACTTATAGGTGCTGAGCAGAGGGGCGGGCGAGGAGAAGGGCTCCTCTACAGACTCATCAAAGCTGTCAGGGACCAACAGTGAGAGATAGACACATTCAACATGGTGACATCGCTGTCGCTGTATGGGACTGTTATGTGTTGTATGTGAGGATTCATGTTTGCTAAAACAACAAATGTCTGTCTCCGTAGAATGGATCAAATATTAATAAAGCTTGTATTGTAACTGAATAATGAAACTATTTTGTTTTTATTAAACATGACATGAAGAGGGACTGTTCCTGACCAAATGAAAGAACATAGGAAGGGCCACCGAACACATCAGAAGCAACACAGCCAGTTCCTGTTAAGTATCCATTCACAGTATCGGTGTCCACTAGAACCACAGCTGAGACAATCGGGGCAATTTTCTTATTTCCCTGTCCTGTCTACTGCACTCATGTGCTTCTGCTTTTGTCAGTAAGGAGGAAAAAGAGACAACTTCTAAGCCCTTTGCGACCAAACTTGATGACCTTATAAAAAGTAAATGTGTTTGTGTTTTTATATACAATACGTGTAACATTAAGTGGACTTACAAATCGCTTAACATTTATTGTACAGTGACTGATCTGTTGTTTGCATTTGGTAATTCAAAAAAAAAAAGAACTGGCTTCCTAAATACACCTCCACAACCATAAACACCCACTGTATCAACAGACTGATGCATAGCAGGAGTACCAATCCAGTAAGGAGAGTCTGACGTCACCACTCTGACATGATGCCAGTTCAGGGCTCTTGTTAACATATAAACAAATGAACTCATCCTCTCCGTGTTCTCAGACTTGGCCTTCCTTACCTCTCAGTGATCTTCGAGTGAGCTGTGCGCAGAGGGATGTCCTAGATTTGTTTTTGAAACAACTGTTGTTAGACACATCGTGCGTAAAACAGCAAGAAGTAAAGCAGCATTTAAATATTCCATCAACAGTCGCAACAGTCTTCCACAGGAAATAGTGATGCTTGTAGCAATACATTTCAACCTGTTATGCTTGATTTGATGTGTAAAGTGGACTATTTATGTTAGAGGAAGTATGTCTGGTAATCTTTTCATCAGTTATAATGCAGTGGCCCCCCAGCCGTCACTCACCTTGCAGCGTGATTTTCCATTGACCATGGTGTCTTGGGTGTACCCCTCTCTGCTCTGTAGGTGGGCGAAGGGTTTGACGGCGCCCCAGGACTCCAGGTAACGGGTCATTCTCACTGACGCCCGCATCTTCAGCCCGTCATTCACACGCGGCTTGGGCATGCTGTGGCTGTTCAGAGCCTGGTTCTTAGACTGATGACACACACACGTTAACGAGGAGTACAGTCTCACATATACAGATAAGGCCCTTGTCAGGGATTCTGGAGGTAATGCATTAAATGAGGTAGCTCACCCGAGGATCGATGACAAGGTATGTCTGTATGTTGAGCTCCTTCAGGTAGGCATCTCTTAGCCCGCCGTTCCCCTCCTCCACCTCATAGGCCTTGTTCAGGTGCTTCAGGGTGGCCTCAGTGATGTGGACACGCCTGATCAAGACAAAGATGGGGGTTACTATTAGTAAAATGGACTTACTAGGACTAGGTTACCACTAGTAACTTAATAATGAATGCCACCATTAGGATTAAAAATGTACCATACATTGTTAACTCAACTACTAACATACCCAGGTAAGCCTCCAGACTCCATATAATTGGCCAGGGTGACGTCATGTGACCAAACGTCAAACTGCCACTTGCGGAGGCCAATCACACCGCAGAGCACGTTGCCGGAGTGCACGCCCACTCTCATGTTGATGTCCACACCTGTGGCCTCGCGCACTCGTCTGAGGGGCAGGATCAGAATATGTCAGATGTGTGTGTGTGTTCATTTTGGTTTCCCTGGGATTCCTTCTTATTGCTTTGACATCAGAGCCAGCTGAACAAATCAACGATTTCCATGTTGTCATAACATGCTGTTACGGATACAGGTATCCTGTGGGTGTGTGTGTATGTATCCTGTGTTCTTTTCTCTCCTTCTCCCCTCACAGGTGAAAATCATCACTCCCCAATCAGTCACCAATCAATCATCAATCAGAAGACACGCCTCCTCCTGTTTCCTACCCAATCACAGTTCCTCTCCCTTGGTTTAAAAACCCTGTCAGTTGTTTGCTCTAGAGCTTAATCTCTCTGTAAATGCCCTATGTCTGTAGATCGCCCTGTTTCACCCTCGCCCATATGTCTCTCTCCCTCTTATGTATTGAGCTCTCTTTTGTTTGAGCACCTCCATATCACTTTGTCCTCACCTGTGAGTATTGTTTTTGGTTATGGTGTTTGTTTGCTGGTGGGAAAAGGGGGAACCAAGACAAGTCGCCCATGGGCATACACTACCCGTAGGTAAACTTTGTTAACACTAGTTAGAACTGGGCGGACCACCCACTGTATTTTTGGTTAGTTAGTTAGCTGTTGTTAAAATAGGCTAGTCTAGCTTAGGGGTGTTTTGGATGCTTATTGTTTCTTTCCTTGGGTCCAGCTCAGCCCCTTTTCCTGCCCCCCCCCCCCCCCCCCCCCCCCCCCCCCCCCCCGCCCCCCCCATTAACGTGTGTTTTCTAATAAACCATGTGTTTGCCGGTAATTTAGTTGTCTGTGGTTATTTCGTTCTCACTTTAACTTTTTCACTATTATAATTTGCATGAGTTATGTTACGGGTCTCGTTACCATCTCCCCTAGACTGTCGGGCCAAAAGGGATTCGTAACACATGCGCACACATGCATACTGACGCCACACATTACTCACCACATGCGCTGCTGCTACGGTCTAGTATCTATACTGTTGCCTTGTCACTTTACCCCTCCCTATATGTACAGTACATAACTACCTAGATTACCTCGTACCCCTGCACATCGCCTCAGTACTGGTACTTCCCGTATATATCCATGTTATTACCTCGTACACCTGCACATCGCCTCAGTACTGGTACTTCCCGTATATATCCATGTTATTACCTCGTACACCTGCACATCGCCTCAGTACTGGTACATCCCGTATATATCCATGTTATTACCTCGTACACCTGCACATCGACTCAGTACTGGTACTTCCCGTATATATCCATGTTATTACCTCGTACACCTGCACATCGCCTCAGTACTGGTACATCCCGTATATATCCATGTTATTACCTCGTACACCTGCACATCGCCTCAGTACTGGTACTTCCTGTATATAGCCATGTTATTACCTCGTACCCCTGCACATCGCCTCAGTACTGGTACTTCCTATATATAGCCATGTTATTACCTCGTACCCCTGCACATCGCCTCAGTACTGGTACTTCCCGTATATATCCATGTTATTACCTCGTACCCCTGCACATTGACTCAGTACTGGTACTTCCTGTATTTAGCCATTTTATTTTTATTCGTTATTGTTACTGACTGTGTATTTATTCCTTGTGTCACTTTCTATTTAATGTATCTTTAACTCTGCATTTTTGTTACCCTTAAGTAAGCATTAGTCTACACCTGTTGTTTACGACGCGTGTAACAAATGAAATGTGATTTGATTGTCCAACAGGGCAGAGAGGAGCCATGATAAAGCCTTCCTTTGACAGACCCTCCAGTCCTCCACAACACCTGATAATAGAACTAACTCACTCTCATAACCATCATTGACCCAGACAACTCATGTTAACACATAATACTTAGGCCAGAAAGTCCCCCTTGCGTTATACAATAACACTACCATCCCTACCCGACATTAACACATTTGATTTACTATACGCTATTTATCTCACAATCTAATGAGAATACATGTTGCTAAAGTCCTGGAACTAACCAGAAGGATCTCATGTTTTAGTAATTGTTTTCCCCCCAGAAAGGCCTTCTCTGAACTCACTTGATGGCCTCACACATGTCCAGACCCATCTTCACACAGTTCTTGGCATGCATGGGCAGGGAGACAGGCAGGCCAGACACACAGTAGTAGCAGTCTCCCAAAATCTTGATTCTCATGCACTCGTTCTCCTGAAGAATAAAATAGAAAAATACCACAGACCATGAAGACCATCCAAGAAGCAGACATGTCAACTGGATTTAGCATTAACACAAACAAGATATCAGAAGTTCTCCTGAAGAACTAAACACACAACACAACCATACGTGTCCAGCCCAAGAACTACATGTACTTGTTAACTATCTGAGATTATTTGTATCATGAAATGCACTCTATAAAATAAATATATTTTTAGAATTATTATGATGAAGCAAGAACTGATTAATGCCACATAATAAGTGGATTATGCATTACTACACTGTCGTGTTATCATAATAAGCGTAAAAGTGTAGCTAAATATGAAATAAAAGGTGAAAAGTCAGTGTTAATTTAATTAAAGGTGCAAATCTTACAAATTATTAACTCACCTTTGCAATCTGGTCAAACTTCCCAAACAGCTCGTTGAGCATGATGACCAGCTCCTTCGGAGAGCAGTCGCTGGCCAATCGGGTGAAGCCCACAATGTCAGCATACAGAATACTGCAAAAAGAGAAAAACCAAGGGTGTGTTCATTAAGACACACGGTTTCCAAAGAAAACAAGTAGTATTCATTATTGGACAAGTTTAGATGGTCCCTCCCTGTTGCACTTAGTTTCCAAGCATTTTCTTGCGTTTCATGCTTACTGATCACGACCGTATATGGGGTCAAGACATCAGTGTCATAATGAAACCTGTTGTCCGCATGGATACGGCCGGGCTGGCCGCTACACTGATTAATCCCTCTCATGTTGTATCACTAAACAAGGGTGTCATTGTCAGATAACGGTTAACACCTGGGGTGTTGAAATTGGAGTGGGGATAACTGATTACAGCTGGTGGAGGTCCTATCCTGGGTGAACAGTAATCCTATGGGGCTAGAGAGGAGGTGAAGACTGAGTTGAAGGGAGATCGTGCTAAGGGGTTTGGCTCAAAGACGTAAACTACAGCAGTATTTTTCCTATATTCATTTAGCAGCACCGTTGCCTCCACTCCAAAATATGATTAAAACAAATATATATACAGTGCCTTGCGAAAGTATTCGGCCCCCTTGAACTTTGCGACCTTTTGCCATATTTCAGGCTTCAAACAAAGATATAAAACTGTATTTTTTTGTGAAGAATCAACAACAAGTGGGACACAATCATGAAGTGGAATGACATTTATTGGATATTTCAAACTTTTTTAACAAATCAAAAACTGAAAAATTGGGCGTGCAAAATTATTCAGCCCCTTTACTTTCAGTGCAGCAAACTCTCTCCAGAAGTTCAGTGAGGATCTCTGAATGATCCAATGTTGACCTAAATTACTAATGATGATAAATACAATCCACCTGTGTGTAATCAAGTCTCCGTATAAATGCACCTGCACTGTGATAGTCTCAGAGGTCCGTTAAAAGCGCAGAGAGCATCATGAAGAACAAGGAACACACCAGGCAGGTCCGAGATACTGTTGTGAAGAAGTTTAAAGCCGGATTTGGATACAAAAAGATTTCCCAAGCTTTAAACATCCCAAGGAGCACTGTGCAAGCGATTATATTGAAATGGAAGGAGTATCAGACCAATGCAAGTCTACCAAGACCTGGCCGTCCCTCTAAACTTTCAGCTCATACAAGGAGAAGACTGATCAGAGATGCAGCCAAGAGGCCCATGATCACTCTGGATGAACTGCAGAGATCTACAGCTGAGGTGGGAGACTCTGTCCATAGGACAACAATATATTGCACAAATCTGGCCTTTATGGAAGAGTGGCAAGAAGAAAGCCATTTCTTAAAGATATCCATAAAAAGTGTCGTTTAAAGTTTGCCACAAGCCACCTGGGAGACACACCAAACATGTGGAAGAAGGTGCTCTGGTCAGATGAAACCAAAATTGAACTTTTTGGCAACAATGCAAAACGTTATGTTTGGCGTAAAAGCAACACACTCATCACCCTGATCACACCATACCCACTGTCAAACATGGTGGTGGCAGCATCATGGTTTGGGCCTGCTTTTCTTCAGCAGGGACAGGGAAGATGGTTAAAATTGATGGAAAGATGGATGGAGCCAAATACAGGACCATTCTGGAAGAAAACCTGATGGAGTCTGCAAAAGACCTGAGACTGGGACGGAGATTTGTCTTCCAACAAGACAATGATCCAAAACATAAAGCAAAATCTACAATGGAATGGTTCAAAAATAAACATATCCAGGTGTTAGAATGGCCAAGTCAAAGTCCAGACCTGAATCCAATCGAGAATCTGTGGAAAGAACTGAAAACTGCTGTTCACAAATGCTCTCCATCCAACCTCACTGAGCTCGAGCTGTTTTGCAAGGAGGAATGTGAAAAAATGTCAGTCTCTCGATGTGCAAAACTGATAGAGACATACCCCAAGCGACTTACAGCTGTAATCGCAGCAAAAGGTGGCGCTACAAAGTATTAACTTAAGGGGGCTGAATAATTTTGCACGTCCAATTTTTCAGTTTTTGATTTGTTAAAAAAGTTTGAAATATCCAATAAATGTCGTTCCACTTCATGATTGTGTCCCACTTGTTGTTGATTCTTCACAAAAAAATACAGTTGTATATCTTTATGTTTGAAGCCTGAAATGTGGCAAAAGGTCGCAAAGTTCAAGGGGGCCGAATACTTTCGCAAGGCACTGTATATACACACAGTACCAGTCAAAAGTTTGTATACACCTGCTCAGTCCAGGGTTTCTTTATTTTTACTATTTTCTACATCGTAGAATAAGAGTGAAGACATCAAAACTATAAAATAACACATATGGAATCATGTAGTAACCAAAAGTTTTAAATTGCAGAGAACTAGCTTTAAAACTGTAAAATGTTCTCTCCGTCCATGGCAAAATGTGTAGAACAGCCACTAAAATGTGTAGAACAGCCACTAAAATGTGTAGAACAGCCACTAAAATGTTTGCCATTGGCCACGTCCACTAACACGCCCCCCACCACCACAATGCTAACTTTGCCACAGCTGCTGACAAAGAATAATGGGGGAAGCACTGCACTGTACACTGATTGGAAGTGCTATAAGCTTATTGTTAACCCTATCCTCCACAGAGCACCTAACCCAGGCCACCACACATTCAGCCGCCACAGCCTAATCACTGGCTCATTACCAGGGCTCAGAGGGCTAACTGATGCCAAGCTCAGTCCTCATTAAAGTAGCTAACATTAGCCTGTTGCTTGCCAAGCAGACCAGACCAGAGAACCATGGCTGCCCAGTAACTCTGACTGACAACAACCAGGTGTTTTCTTGGAAAGAACATGTCTAATGACAAGCATGTCTTGTGTCATTACAAGGATCAAATGTGGAAGTGGTTGGGCTATAATTCACAGTAACACCAAAGGGTTTAAATGAGGATTCATCACTAGCCGAGCCACAGCAGCACATGATACAGTCTGATCTTCACAAGGCCTTCTCAGATCAGACAGTTTTAATGTCCCTCCTTTTCTATGAAATCATATTAATTATGGTTCTAAACTTATCATCAAATCAACCAGGTAGTTACAAATATCAGTTTGTTAGGCTACTGAGAAGATCGAAGAGTGTTCCCGTGTTGACCTTAATTTGGGCAACAAATGGGCTCCCTCTCTATCGGCAGGGTAGCCTAGTGGTTAGAGCGTTGGACTAGTAACCGGAAGTTTGCAAGTTCAAACCCCCGAGCTGACAAGGTACAAATCTGTCATTCTGCCCCTGAACAGGCAGTTAACCCACTGTTCCTAGGCCGTCATTGAAAATAAGAATGTGTTCCTAACTGACTTGCCTAGTTAAATGAAGGTAAAATTAAAAATCCAGGAAGGTAGAAGGTACAGTACAGTCTGTAAGCAATTACAGAGTCTAAAACTTAGGGAATCTATTGAGCCATCTGCCAAGGTTCACTGGATAGGCTACAAAGCCAATGTCTGTCAGCACTTTCTAAATGAATGCCCATAAAACAAAAGGCCTCATTTGGGTCAATGCTCAGCTAACACTGTAATGCTAAATTCCATGAGAACTGACTGGGCATTGTGAGTGTAAATAGACTGCCCAGAGCAGTGATGGGCAACTCCAGTCCTCGGGGTCAGAGGATGTCAGGGGAAATTCAATTAATACATTTAGAGAACACAAACTAACTATTCAAAGCACACATGCAACATGTGTGTCACGTCCTGAACATAGAGAGCCCTTGTTTCTCTGTGGTGGAGTTGGTCAGGGCGTGACTAGGGGGTAGTCTAGTTTAATTTTTCTATGTTGGTGATTTGTATGATTCCCAATTAGAGGCAGCTGGTAATCGTTGTCTCTAATTGGGGATCTTATTTAAGTAGTTGTTTTTCCCACCTGTGTTTGTGGGATATTATTTTGTGTTTTGTGCATGTGCACCACGTAGTCACGTTTCGTTGTTTCTTTATTGTTTTGTTGTGCGGTTCACTTACTTCAATAAATAAGATGTGGAACCCAGATCACGGTGGACGTTGGTCCGAGTATGCTTCCAACGAAGATCGTGACAATATGATTTAACCCAGTGTTCAGACTATTGTTTCCATCTTTGCGGGCCGGCACCGGGTCTCACTGGGCCATGAATCCGACGGACCTGCTCTCACTTGGGGCCGAAGCCAGGGCACTGGTACTTTTCAGCTGGCATTTACATAACAATGGCTAACTGTGAACCTTAACACCTTCTCACAAAGCAACTGATTCTGCTCTTCTCAAGTCCCTAGCTATGGAAACACAATTTCAAAACCAAATCAAATCGTATTTGTCACATGCACCGAATAAACAGGTGTAGACCTTACAGTAAAATGCGTACTTACAAGCCCTTAACCAACAATGCAGATTTAAGAACAAAAATCTAAGTAAGAGATAAGAATAACAAATAATTAAAGAGCAGCAGTAAATAACAATAACGGGACTATATACAGAGTGAAAGTACGGGGGCACCGGTGTCCAGGTAATATGTACATGTAGGTAGAGTTATTAAAGTGACTATGCAGAGATAATAGAGAATAGCAGCAGCGTAGAAGGGCGGAGGGGCAATGCAAAAAGTCTGGGTAGCCATTTGATTAGCTGTTCAGGAGTCTTATGGCTTGGGTGTAGAAGCTGTTTAGAAGCCTATTGGACCTAGACTTGGCGCTCCGGTACCACTTGCAGTGCGGTAGCAGAGAGAACAGTCTATGACTAGGGTGGCTGGAGTCTGACAATTTTTAGGGCCTTCCTCTGACACCACCTAGTATAGAGGTCTTGGATGGAAGAATGCTTGGCCCCGGTGATGTACTAGGCCATTCCAGAAGCAGAAAAAGAGCCAAAATGTAAAAGCTAAAGCCAAAAGTGGAGTTTCGTTCAAGAGAACATTTGGGTTGGGTAAATATTTTCCATGTGTGTTATTTGGTAGACTGAAAACCGTGCTTAGTTTGACAGGCAATGAGTGACAGGCAAAGGATAGGATTCCACTGTATGTTTCTTAGTCATTTTCTTAGAACATAACAGGTTATTTCAACATGCTGTATGTTTCTCAGTCATATTCTTAGTCCTTGACAGGTTATTGTTGTACTGTACCTGACGTTCTCGTGTCTCTTGACGTAGAGACTGTGGAAGTTGTTGTCTTTGACGAGTCGTTGCTGCTCTTCTTTGTCCTTGCAGTCTTGCAGACGCTCCATGATGGCCAGCTTCATCTTCATGGAGATGTAGACCGGCAGCACAGACTGCAGCAGGTTCTCCTACGCACACACACACACACGTTAGCATCCACACACCACACCCACCCAACCATACACACTGTCCGATAGACAAAGGGTCATGAACCCATCCAATCTGGGAGAAACCCAATCTGAGTATCAACCAGCTGTCAGAGTGTCTTGCTGATCTAGTAACTCCACTAACAAGGGCCCCATTCATTCAGATTACTGTTAAAAGCTTTATAATCATTGTGCTGCCAGTCTGGTTGTACAGCCAGTCAACAGAAAGATATAACATTGCATTGAGAGCCTCTGGATGGAATAGAGTCAGGTGAGATGGGAATAAGGAGATGTCTCAGGAAATCATTCTTCAATCCCCATTGACCCCATCATAATTCCTGTTCACCCGTATGATGCAATACTGAGGCACCGGACTACTCTCTTTCCTCTCTGGTTTGGCTGCATCCAAGGGGGGGGGGGTTGCCCCTGGGTACAGATCTAGGATCAAATCCTAACTTTAACCATTAGTGGAAGAAATGTAAAACTGACCCAAGACCAGTGTCACGGGGCAACTGGTTAGGCCTACATACTCTCCCAGATAGATTACCACCTCCTGGTTCAAATGACTGGAGCAGGTTTTCCAGTAAACCGTAAAGCATGGAAAATCATTCTGCACAAAGTGGCCTTGATTTGGTTCAGTCAGCTCAGCTCTGTGCTGTAATTGATCTGGCAGATTCTATCTGACTGGGTCTAGAGAACAATGGCTTAGTGCTCTGTGGGAGGGAGGGAGAGAGGGAGGGAATACTGTTCACCTCAGCGTTGAGACCTATTTCAAACCCTCCCTTCCCCCTTCTCTTTATTTATGGTGCCTGTGCTCTTTGGCTAACCCCTATGGCACTGCTCCTTTTTTCGGGCTCAATACAACAGAGTAGAACAGAGCCGGTTCAAATGTTAACGATTGTATCATTCCATTCTGTCCTGCTAGACAACAGAGCAGCCAGCAGCCTCCTCTCTCTCATGGTGTGTGGTGTCACTTCCTAAGCAACTATTATTCTAAATGAAAAACAATGATGGTTAAAAATCCATTTGAAACAGACACCCGTTTTCACTAACGGAGCACACATAGACATCTACTTTAAAAAATCATTAATTACATTTTATTTGAAGGGGATTTGATCATTGTAATGAAAAATACAAGCTAGAAAACAACAAGGCTGCTGGTCTTAAATTAAGTAAAAATTACCCAGTGCTATTATGACAACAAATATTTTAGCCTAACACTATTCACTTTTATTAGTCTTTCATACTTCCTGTATTCAGTCGGGTGTGCCTCTGTTCAGAAAGAGACACCCCTGGGAGATCGCCCTTGCCAAGTAGATTTCTATTCTCAAGGGTATTTCCTTAAAGGTTAAATAACTAAACCAAGAAGATAGCAGAGTGTCTGATAAGATGTTCTCACCTGTTGTCTCTTTTCTATCTCCAGCTTCATGCGGATGCCCAGACATCTGAGTGTATCCTGGAAGGTCTGTCTTAGTGCTCTCTCCATCAAGACCTTATGGAAGGCCCCCACCACACTGCCACACAGAAACACCACCGCATTGGACAGCAGCTGGGGACAGAGGGACAGACATTACAACCTAGCTGCACAGCATAAGCATTGTCTGTTTTCACAGAAATGTGTCTTACGACCTTAAAAACTCCTTACAGGACATCAAAAACAACACTATAGCACACTATCTCGTTGAAACAAACATGACACATGAGTTATTAAAACACACACACAGTGATACTTCCTGTTTATAGAAAACTATTTAAAGCACAACATTGTGAGCATACATAACGTTATGCATCACCAGGAGATCACATAACACATGTATAATTGTTACTAACAGCATAACAAATAACACACCTGATTGGCCAGAAAGGGGCTGGGATCTTGGGTGTTGAAGACAGTGAGGCGTAGAGTGAGGACCATGATGTGAGAGAGTGAGGAGATCACACTGAGCACCACAGCATAGCACATCTGGAAAGGCAGCATGGTGTACACTGTGAAGATGATGAACAGGAAGAAGGGAACCTACAGGAGAAAAGGAGAGAGAGAGAGATAGGTCAGACTGATGTGACATGAAACACTGTGTGGGGAAAGAGTCTCGGATTGGCAGCACTATCCAAATAACAAGTGGTTTTACTGGACAACTGTCACCTTAGTGTACTGGCAAGATATGCTATAACTAGACAAATATAACTTTTTGATGCTTCTGTTCATGTGTGTATATCATATATGTACACTCAGCGGCCAGTTTACCCCGTTCTCAAAAATGGTTAGCTCTTACAGTGAGTCATGTAGTCGTGGCTTGCTATATAAAGCAGGCAGACAGGCATCAAAGTTACTATTCGATTGAACGTTAGAATGGGCTAAATAAGTGACCTAAGCAACATAGAGTGGCATGATCGTCGTTGCCCCTTGGCCTGCAGAACAGCCTGAATTCATCAGGGCATGGATTCTACAAGGTATGGCATTCAAAAGTTGCTCAATTGGTATCAAGGGATCTAACGTGTGCCAGAAAAACATTCCCTATACCATTACACCACTGCCAACTGATGTGAATTTCAATTCATATCAGAATTCACATCAGTTGGCAGTGCTGTAATGGTGTATTTTGCCCATTCTAACGTTCAATCAAACAGTAACTGAATGCCTTGATGTCTGTCTGCCTTCTTTATATAGCAAGCCACGGCTACATGACTCATTATCTGTAGGAGCGAACCATTTTCGTGAACGAGGTGGCCTACCTAATAAACTGGCCACTGAGTGTTTTGTTAGTTATCACATGGAGAAGATTGCGTGCTCTGTGGGGTAGATCTTAAATCAGATAACTTCTTCAGGGAAGGAAACAGAAACTGTGTGAAACATAATTCTGCAATAATGACCAGAGTAAGGATTTGGCGCAAGCAACATGAGTCCATGGCCCCATCCTGCCTGGTGTCAACAGTACAGGCTGGTGGCTGTGGTGTAATGGTGTGGCTAATGTTTTCCTGGTACACGTTAGGTCCCTTGATATCAATTGCACAACGCTTGAACGCTACACCTTGTAGAATCCATGCCTGAAGAATTCAGGCTGTTCTGGAGGTAAAGGGGGGTCCGACCCGGTACTAGATGGGTGTACCTAATAAACTGTCTGGTGCGAAGATGGAGGAAAAGAGTAAGAGGACAAAGGAAGTTGGTGTCATAGAAATACAACATTATGTTAATCACATTACTTTTATATTAGAATGTATTCTTATATTAGTACATTCATACTGTTTTTCTTAGAGGCAACAGAATAGGGTTCTTTGAACTCTCATGTGTCTGTGTTAACGCTGACAGTAGATTTACCATGGCTTGGTGATAACCTAAAGACTGCATTCCATTCCATGATTAGTGTCTGTGTGCCTGTCGGTCGGTGCCAGGGGGACCCAATCTCCAGTTTATTTATCCCATACAGCAGATGAATACTGGACTCCATCATTCTGAGGGAAGGGCTTAGAATCCTATGTTGCATTAGTATTTCTGTATAAACAAGCAGTAAATGAACTAGAGACAGATATCTGTTGAATGAGAGCGCAATGTACCTTTGTATAATTTCACGTATCTGTTCTTCGTCACAAGGACTCAGGAAGACTATGAAAAGTTGTAAACTAATCCTGTTTCTTTGGGCTTTAACTCCACACCATTGGGTGACCATTAACACTATTACTGCAGTAATTATTAATAAAGTTTGATGGTTTTGAAGAAATCTAAAAGTCTCTCCTTTGATTAGAATAATTACCACATCATGGGCTTCAAACATTTATTTTGAAAGCCAACAGGCTTTGTCGTGCAACCTTTATTTAGAGCGAGAGTGTATACCTGGTCCCAGGGCAGGATGAGGGGTCCGCTGAAGATGAAGGTGAATCCCATGGTGAGGTGAGTGGCCCAGACCACCAGAGCGAGCAGTCTCCTCCAGCGCTGGGTCAGGGTCTCTGTACACACCAGCACAAACACAGCCAGGAACACACATAGGCTGCAGCTCACCACGCTGACAAATGCACAGTGCTCCTCCGCACTCTGAAACGGAGAGGGAGAACATAACGCACACTGAATCACAATCATGGAATTTACATTATATTCTACATTGAGATATACACACATTCATAGACACAGACACCATATCAATCTACACACAGCCATACAGACACACAATGCTCTACTCCTCTAATGAAAAGACAAGGATTCAAAAACAGGCTATAATATACATTCTGTCTGAGGACAGGTTTGAAGTGTTATATAGGTCAGGTACAATGATATGTCGAAACAACATTCACTCAACTTCCCTTCAACATCAGTCCCTTTATTATGCCTATGTACGGTCTAGTCATGAGAGCGGCCCATATCTTATTCAGCATCGTGGCTTATTCAGGCTTATTGCACATCTGTCTCTGCGTCATGTCCTGTTGCTAGAGGCCACAGCATCTTCCTGATTGAATTACACTGAGAGGGAAGAGGAAGGTGTGTGTGTGTGTGTGTGTATATATATATACACACTTGCGTCAACTTGCGTGCATGCCAGTTAGCGAAAAAGCGAGCGAGAGAAAGAGAGCATGGGAAAGAGTTAGATGCCAAGGAGAGTGGGAATGACTGCGTAAAGGTCCCTGAGCAGAAGGCCATCTCGGCATTGTATATTGAGCATGCTGGTTTCCATGGTAGCAGAAGTGAAGGCTTTTACTAGCACGTTTAACTACGGCTACACCCACTAAGTCAACCTATAAGGAGACTTGTTCATTTCCTTTTCTTATTTATTTTCAGATGGAAGGAAGTAGTAAACATCTATACAATTAGAGAACAGATTACTTATCCTCTCCTCTTGAAATCTCATCTGAAAAGCAATGACCCAGGTGGGATCTGCTCAGTCTCAGCCTGCCATAAGTTAATGTTTTCATCTGTTGGGCATTGAAATTCACACCAGGTTTTGTTAGTTATCACATGGTGAAGATTGCGTGCTCTGTGGTGTAGATCTTAAATTAGATCACTTCTTTAGGGAAGGAAACAAACCGTGCAAAACATAATTCTGCAATAATGACCAAAGTAAACCCACATACACTCTCTCTAGTGTCTGTTGGCGGGTTAAGTTAACTTATGTAAAATGAGGACCACTGTAAAAGCATCCTCTCCGTGCTCTCTTTGACTCTCTTACACTCCCTGTACTCCGTTAGAATCTAGAGGACTTTACTCACCTAAAAACAACAGGGCTCTCAATAGGCCCTTTGTTCAATCTGAGCCTCAACTATCCTGTTTAAGTACCACTTAGAAATAAATGTATATGTTGGAATGCCCGCCTCTCACTCACTGGTGGGCTCATGGTCTCTAACAGGTAGTCTATCTATCCACAGTGGAGAGGGAAGTTCTACAAGTTGAACACAGTGACTATATCACATTTGTACTCACAGGCCTGTGCACTTAACAATAGGCATTAGCCTACACATGCTAACTAACCTGTCACGAAAACCTTAGTGGTGGGTTTTACGCCATCAAAAGGAACATAACATTCAACATCCCAATTAGGATCTGGCAAAGAATACTTGAAGCAGTTATTGCCCTCTATGTTTGTGAGGTCTAGGGTCCACTCACAAACCAAGAATTAAGATTGCATGCATCATTTTCCAAAAACATCCTCTGTGCACAACATAAAACACCGAATAATGCATGTAGAGCAGAATTCAGACAATATCTGATCATTATCAAAATCCAGAAATGAGACGTTAAATTCTACAACCACTTAAAAATAAGTGATTCCCAAACCTTCCATAAGAAAGCAATCATCTACAGAGAGATTAACCTAGAGAACAGTCTCCTCAGCAAGCTGGTCCTGGCATTCTGTTCACAAACACAAACAGACCCCAGGACAGCAACACAATTAGACCCAACCAAATCATGAGAAAACAAAAAGACAATTACTTGGCACATTGGAAAGAACTAGCCAAAAAACTAAGCATACTGGACTGCTATTTGGCCCTAAACAGAGACTACAGTGGCAGAATACCTGAACACTGTGACTGACCCAAAAGTAAGGAAATCAGCATAGCCTTGCTATTGAGAGGCCGCCGTAGGCATTGCCCTCTCTCTCGCTCTCTCTCTCTCTGCCCACAAAATGTGGAAACTGAGAGGCACGTCCTCACCTCCTGCCAAATGTATGACCATATTAGACACATATTTCCTTCAGATTACACAGACCCACAAAGAATTTGAAAACAAATCCAATTTTGATAAACTCCCAAATCTATCACGTGAATACCAGTGTGCCAACACAGCAGCAATATTTGTGACCTGTTTCCACATGAAAAGGACAGTCAGTGAAGCAAACACCATTGTCAATACAAACTACACTGAACAAAACTATGAACGCAACATGTAAAGTGTTGGTCCCTTTTTTCATGAGCTGAAATAAAAGATCCCAGAAATGTTCCAGGTGCACAAAAAGCGTATTTCTCAAATTTTGTGCACAAATATGTTAACATCCCTGTTAGTGAGCATTTCTCCTTTGCCGAGATAATCCATCCACCTGACAGGTGTGGCATAATCAAGAAGATGATTAAACAGCATGATCATCACACAGGTGCACCTTGTGCTGGGAACAATAAAAGGTCTCTAAAATGTGCAGTTGTGTCACAACACTGCAGATGTCTCAAGTTGAGGGAGCGTGCAATTGACATGCTGACTGCACGAATGTCCACCAGAGCTGTTGCCACTGAATTGAATGTTAATTTCTCTACCATAAGCCGCCTCTGTCGTTTTAGAGAATTTGGCAGTACTTCCAACTGGCCTCACACGTGTAACCACTCCAGCCCAGGACCTCCACATCCAGCTTCTTCACCTGCAGGATTGTCTGAGACCAGCCACCCAGACAGCTGATAAAACTGTGGGTTTGCACAACTGAAGAATATCTGCACAAACTGTCAGGAACAGTCTCAGGAAAGCTCATCGGCGTGCTCGTCGTCCTCACCAGGGTCTTGACCTGACTGCATCGCAACCGATTTCAGTGTGCAAATGCTCACCTTTGATGGCCGCTGACACGCTGGAGAAGTGTGCTCTTCATGGATGAATCCCAGTTTCAACTGTACCGGGCAGATGGCAGACAGCATTGTGCGGGGGAGCGGTTTGCTGATGTCAACATTGTGAACAGAGTACCCCATGATGACGGTACGGTGGGGTTATGGTATAGGCTACGGACAACAAACCCAATTGAATTTTATCGAGATACTGTGACGAGATCCTGCGGCCCATTATCGTGCCATTCATCTGCTGCCATCACCTCATGTTTCAGCATGATAATGCACAGCCCCATGTTGCAAGGATCTGTATACAAAGCTGAAAATGTCCCCGTTCTTCCATGGCCTGCATACTCACAAGACATGTCATCCATTGAGCATGTTTTGGTTTCTCTGGATCGACATGTACAACAGCATGTTCCTGTTCCTGCCAATATCCATTAACTTTGCACAGCCATTGAAGAAGTGGGAAAACATTCCAAAAGCCACAATCAACAGCCTGATCAACTCTCATGCAGCGCGAGATGTGCCGCATTGCATGAGGCTAATGGTGACTGGTTTTCTGACCCACGTCCATACTTTTTTTAAGGTATCAGTGACCAACAGATGCATATCTGTATTCCCAGTCATGTGAAATCCATAGATTAGGGCCTAATTAATTTATTTCAATTGACTGATTTCCTTATACGAACTGTAACTTTCAACAAAAAAAACACAACATGTTTATATTGATCTGTCTATTTATTTTCCCTTTTGTAATTCAACTATTTGCATAGTTACAACACTGTACATAGTCAGCAATATAACATTTGAAATGTTAATTTCAGATTATTTATTTCACTTTGTTTAATATCTATTCCACTTACATTTGCAAATGTAAACATGTTTCCAATGCCAATAAAGCCCCTTATTTTCCTTTAGGAGGGAGCAGTAATGAGACCTGATGATGGACCTAATTTGGCATCAACACCTGAATGAGAAAAGTGCTACAGTGCCTCAGGCCCTGCCAATGTCAACAGCATGAGTGTGTCCCAAATGACACCCTTTCACTTCTACAGTGCACAACTTTTGACCAGAGCCCTTGTCAAAAGAAGTGCACAATTTAGGGAATAGGGTGCCATTTTAAGAAGCAACCACGTCTTTGTTCACCGGCCCTGACTGACTGAAGCCCTGTAAAACAACACATTTCACTGCACCTATCCCGTGTTTGTGACAATAAGGCACTCACTTGTCAGTTTATTAGGTACACCACCTTGTTCACAAAAATGGATTGCTCCTACAGACAGTGGCTTCCTTGGATCGCTCCTACGTGGCCGTGGCACTACTATGTAAAGTAGGCATCGAGTCATTCGATTGAACAGCTAGTGACCTATGCGACTGAGCGTGGTATGATCGGTGCCAGGCGACCTCGTGGGCTTTTCACGCACAACAGTGTCTAGGGTTTACCGAGAATGGTGGGACAAACAAAAAACATCCAGCCAATCAGCAGTCCTGGGGGCAAAAACAGCTCGTTGATGAGAGAGGTCAAAGGAGAATGGTAAGGATCATGCAAGCTAACAGGCGGTCCACAAACAGGCAAATAATGGCATCCAACTGGCCTCACATCCACAGACCACGTGTAACCACGCTAACTCAGGACCGCCACATCCGGCATCTTCACCTGCGGGATCATCAGAGGGGGGAGGGCGGGATGCTGAGGAGTATTTCTGTCGGTAATAAAGCCCTTTTGTGGGAGAAAAAAAAATTCTGGTTGGCTGGTCCTGGTTCCCAAGTGGGTGGGCCTATTCCCTCCGAGGCCCACCCATGGCTGCACCCCTGCCCAGCCATGTGAAATCCATAGATTAGTGTCTAATGAATATATTTCAATTGACTGATTTCCTTATATGGACTGCAACTCAGCAAAATCTTTGAAATTGTTGCATTTATAGATTTTTTAAAATGTACTTCCCCCTCAGCTCAGACCTGCAATAACACTCATAACACTCCTATTTATTACGCTGAGGGAACCTAGACTACAGTTCAAAAGTTTGGGGTCACTTAGAAATGTCCATGAAGACATACAGTGGGGCAAAATAGTATTTAGTCAGCCACCAATTGTGCAAGTTCTCCCACTTAAAAAGATGAGAGAGGACTGTAATTTTCATCATAAGTACTCTTCAACTATGACAGACAAAATGAGAAGAAAAAAAAAATCCAGAAAATCACATTGTAGGATTTTTAATGAATTTATTTTCAAATTATGGTGGGAAATAAGTATTTGGTCAATAACAAAAGTTTCTCAATACTTTGTTAAATACCCTTTGTTGGCAATGACAGAGGTCAAACGTTTTCTGTAAGTCTTCACAACGTTTTCACACACTGTTGCTGGTATTTTGGCCCATTCCTCCATGCAGATCTCCTCTAGAGCAGTGATGTTTTGGGGCTGTTGCTGGGTAACACGGACTTTCAATTCCCTCCAAAGATTTTCTATGGGGTTGAGATCTGGAGACTGGCTAGGCCACTCCAGGACCTTGAAATGCTTCTTACGAAGACACTCCTTCGTTGCCCGGGCGGTGTGTTTGGGATCATTGTCATGCTGAAAGACCCAGCCACGTTTCATCTTCAATGCCATGCTGATGGAAGGAGGTTTTCACTCAAAATCTCACGATACATGGCCCCATTCATTCTTTCCTTTACACAGATCAGTCGTCCTGGTCCCGTTGCAGAAAAACAGCCCCAAAGCATGATGTTTCCACCCCCATGCTTCACAGTAGGTATGGTGTTCTTTGGATGCAACTCAGCATTTTTTGTCCTCCAAACACGACGAGTTGAGTTTTTACCAAAAAGTTATATTTTGGTTTCATCTGACCATATGACATTCTCCCAATCTTCTTCTGGATCATCCAAATGCTCTCTAGCAAACTTCAGACGGGCCTGGACATGTACTGGCTTAAGCAGGGGGACACGTCTGGCACTGCAGGATTTGAGTCCCTGGCGGCGTAGTGTGTTACTGATGGTAGGCTTTGTTACTTTGGTCCCAGCTCTCTGCAGGTCATTCACTAGGTCCCCCCGTGTGGTTCTGGGATTTTTGCTCACCGTTCTTGTGATCATTTTGACCCCACGGGGTGAGATCTTGCGTGGAGCCCCAGATCGAGGGAGATTATCTGTGGTCTTGAATGTCTTCCATTTCCTAATAATTGCTCCCACAGTTGATTTCTTCAAACCAAGCTGCTTACCTATTGCAGATTCAGTCTTCCCAGCCTGGTGCAGGTCTACAATTTTGTTTCTGGTGTCCTT
This sequence comes from Oncorhynchus clarkii lewisi, assembly GCF_045791955.1. NCBI lineage: Eukaryota > Metazoa > Chordata > Actinopteri > Salmoniformes > Salmonidae > Oncorhynchus > Oncorhynchus clarkii. Next base: position 73,911,213 of record NC_092152.1, on the reverse strand, counting down.
TGACAGCTCTTTTGTCTTGGCCATAGTGGAGTTTGGAGTGTGACTGTTTGAGGTTGTGGACAGGTGTCTTTTATGCTGATAACAAGTTCAAACAGGTGCCATTAATACAGGTAACGAGTGGAGGACAGAGGAGCCTCTTAAAGAAGAAGTTACAGGTCTGTGAGAGCCAAAAATCTTGCTTGTTTGTAGGTGACCAAATACTTATTTTCCACCATTTGCAAATAAATTCATTAAAAATCCTACAATGTGATTTTCTGGATTTTTTTTCTAATTTTGTCTGTCATAGTTGAAGTGTACCTATGATGAAAATTACAGGCCTCTCATCTTTTTAAGTGGGAGAACTTGCACAATTGGTGGCTGACTAAATACTTTTTTGCCCCACTGTACATGTCCATGAAATGTCAATGAAAACATACATGAAATGAGTTTCAAAATGAATAGGAAATATAGTCAAGTTGACCAGATTATAATTATTTTAAATTTAAATAATTGTGTCCTTTGCTTTCGTCAAAGAATCTTTGGCATTCTAGTTGTCAATTTGTTGAGGTAATCTGAAGAGATCTCACCCCGTGCCTCCTGAAGCACCTCCCACAAATTGGATTGGTTGATGGTAAATTCTTACGGTCAGGCTGCTCCCACAACAGCTCAATAGGGTTGAGATCTGGTGACTGTGCTAGCCACTCCATTATAGACAGAATAACAGCTGACTGCTTCTTCCCTAAATAGTTATTGCATAGTTAGCTGTGCTTTGGGTCATTGTCCTGTTGTAAGAGGAAATTGGCACCAATTATGCTCCAATTATACAAATCTCCCACTTTACCATCACCAAAGCACCCAAAACCAACACATTGCCCCCACCATGCTTGACAGAAAATCAAGTATTTGTATCATTATTTTATTAACGAAAGAATAAAAGATGTTGATGAAGAAATACAGTACTGCTTTACATTTGGATAATAAAGCATTTTGAAGATAAGCCACCTGCATTTGTTTATTAGGCTGAAGCAAAACAGCATAACGGTCCGGACGACCCTTGCTGTGCCTGGTGAGCAGTTGGTCAAGTTCTGTCAGGATGAACCGACGACCTGATGAACCCGCCAGGTATGTTGACTCTGCCTGTCGGAGGTGGAGATCCAGAGCTCACAGGTGTGCCTGGCATGGATTGTGACTCCATCCCATTCCTCACCCTCGTCAACGTGTCATTCTCCGCCTATGCCGCCTGGCTCTGGACCAATGCATCAGCTGTCTCCCGTATCTCTGCCCTCGGATAATGTTTCTCTGTCTGTTGGTCTGCCTTCAATGACTCGATCTTGGTCTTCAAAGTTTGAATCTGATCCATGTGCACCTTCATCAGATGAGCAGAATGGTACCGCCCTGAGCCCCCCGTCAATTACAGTGGCCTATGATAGAAACAGTAGATCAATTTAGAATTAAAAGTGACTCCAACACACAAGTGCTGCGTACACATTTTAAGAATCTAGCAAAACAAACCGTTTTCTTGGCAACCATGCGTTTTTTCAGTGTGCCCAGTTGTCCAGCCCTTTGTCCACTGATCTCCATGGATGGTTGTCAGCATGTTTGTATGCTCTGCAAAAACACATTCATGTTTTTAGTACACAATATTTTTGATTTCTTTATTTAACCGTTATTTAATTGATTAGCGATTTTATTACACAGTATGCCTACACATTGATCGGCTACAAAATAGATATTTTTAAAGAAAACGCACTGAAACCAAAATACCTTTAGTTTTGGTGATCCTCTCAGCTCCGGCTAATTTTTAAAGTCCTCTCATGGTTACGGTCCTAACACTGGAACGGGTAGCACCATAGAAAGAAGCAGGCTTGATGAAAACTATGTCCATATCGTCTGTTCTCTTTGGTCGCAATGTCATTTTTGCAGGTAGGGGGATGTTCACACCTACAGTAGCCAGGTTATAAAGAGTCTATTGTCCTGCTAATCAGTCTACAAGTGTTTGAAAACCTGTTTTCAAAATGCCACCAGCTGTCCATCACTACTGTAAATAAAAACAGCATCTTGTTTACATTGTTTATTATAACCACAATGTCACAAATCATTTGTATCTACCTTTCCAATTACTTTTAGAGTTTGGGATTTACAAATGTGTGCTTTTCATGTAATTTTTTAAAAATCCAGTTCGGATTTAAGTATAACTTTTGAGTGACGCCTTTAGTGAGAGGTCTAATGCCTTAATATTTAATCATATCTGCTCTCTGAATTCATATCTAAGGGGCATTTTTCACACCATTAGTCATTACATTGTTTTAGTTTGAATGTGCAGACTGGCACTAAGAACAGGGGGAACGTTTCCCTAGTCAGCACCATTATTAGTGCAATGCCCCTTAAAGTGTTGCTCTGTGCTACCCAGTGGGGCGGTGTGGGGGTCCACCCCCCCTACCCCCTTCCCCATGGGCTAGGTCTGTCTTCTGTGCGCGGCTCTGCGGCCCATCCCGTGCCCCCTGCCCTCGTTCTTTGAACCTCATGCGCCCACCTCTGTTTCAGTGGATACAGCTGGAGAAGTGCAAGGCAGTCCCATTGTGCTCCCCTCCAGAGCCATGACCAATATGAGCAATATGTATTGTCCTGCCAATAACAGGGTTAATAATATATCTGTGAGAATATCCAAAGTGACATTTATATAATTCTAAATTAATAATACTAATCGTTTAATTTATTTTAAAAATAACAATATTTTGGGGATGATTTAATTTTCAAATAACGTAAAATGTGTGAGAAAAAAGCCATTCTTGAACATTGTTACTAATTTGTAAATAAAGCCAGTTTGTTATTTATTTATTTCTGTTTTTAGAGGGAGAGAAATCAAAAACCTACAGTCATCTCATGGGTCTCCCAGTCAAGGCCGGCACAGGTATCGAACCAGCATCTGTAGCAACACAGCTTTCACAGCTATGCAGTGTCTTAGACCACTGCACAACTCAAGCATTGTACCACATGACCAGTTGGGAGTGGGCTACAGTACTACAGTAAGAGCAAAATAATCCTAAAAATATATTTAAAAAACTTTAGTGTAACAATAGTTTTAGTAAGTTATACTGATCGTGCACAATTATCAGTTTCTACTTAGGTTTATGCCGCCCATTCATTGTCAGAGACACAGTAGGACCCAAAAGCATAATCAGTGCTCCAACTCCCTCTTGAGCTGGTCCGGAGCAATGAAGGGGTGATGCAGGGTACCTTACTAAACCACAAATTACCTCTAAATCCCACAGCATAATCACAAAACTTTTAGTGGAGCAACCACTGTATGTAGATATTCCATTAAAATCAGCCGTTTCCAGCTACAATAGTCCTTTACAACATTAACAATGTCTACACTGTATTTCTGATCAATTTGATGTTATTTTTAAACCTTTCTTTCAAAAATAAAAATATGACCCCAAGCTTTTGAACAACAGCATCATCTCTCGTGTATTGCTACGCCTTGACTGTTGTTTCGAGGAGACATAAAACAACGACCTCTAATATCTAGACACAATTATTCAATTATTCAATTATTCAATTATTCAATGAAAAATAACATACTACTTCTGAACAAATTCTTAGTTACAATGACAGCCTACCAGGATTAACTGCCTTGTTCAGGTGCAGAACGACAGCTTGGGGATTCGATCCAGCAACCTTTCGGTTACTGGCCCAAGGCTCTAACCACTAGGCTATCTGCCACCACACAATGGTGTCTTTAATGTGCTAATCTTCATCCATTATTGGTCAACTCATCCAGAGAGGACATCACACCCCCACAGGGGATATTACTAAGTCATTCAAAAAAGCTGGGCTCTGATGTGTAGCATACTGTCACTTCATACATTGGTAGGTGCACACACACTTCTAGGTCTCGGTAGATGACGTCACTTACACAACGGCCGCTAGCTAGCGATTCCACAACACACACACGAACTCACCAGGTGCAGGGCGAAGAAGAGGATGATGAGGACTCCACAGGACAGCATGGAGAGGCCCAGTAGCAGCACCAGAGGCTGGTACTGGCTGATACAGGAGAACTTCCTGTACAGGGCCTCATGTTTCAGCTCCTGGTCATTTAACAGGTACTTCCCTTTAGCCGGCATGGTGGTGGTGACCTGTTCACTACTAAAACCCTGATAAAAGGTTACGGGCTGCTGGTTTTAACATAGAAGCATTTTTGTCAGCTTCCACTGTCCTCTAAGAGTTGCTAAATTTCCTCTCCACCACTCCTTACACAGGTATGGTAGGCAGGGAATAATGCTGAAAACACCACCCCACAGGGTAGGGCAGGGTAGGAGCCGTCTTCTGCTGTGACTGAGACAGACGTGTGTGTGTGTGTGTGTGTGTGTGTGTCTACAGATCCACACATCCAGGTGGGCAGGTTTGCTGAGGCTTTCTAGCTCATACTACTCAAGTGCAGTTGTCGATGTTATCCCTCATGGGCATTTTTAATATGTTCCTCTCTTCTTTCACTCACAGGTTTTGAACTTGCTCTCTCTTTCTCTCTCTTTTATCTCCCTTTCTGCATTGGCAGGCAGACCCAGTTCATCCTTGCCAGCTACTATGGTCCATTCTTCAGTGGGGTTGAGTAATGATCCCAGCGCTGAGAGAAGAGACCGGGGGAGGAGGAGAGTCTAAGGAAAGAGGAGAGGAGGAGAAAGAGGGTGGAGCCTGGGAGGGTGGAGAAGGAAAGAGGGGTCGTCAAGGATTCTTCCAGGATTCAGGATTCTGTCCCATCAGTGCTGAGCGGGTAGAGAGAGGGGCCCAATGTAGCTCCACCCACTGGAGCTGTCAGAGGCCTGGGGATTAGACAACAGAGAGAGACTGGGTGAGTTTACTGGAACCACTTATCAAGACAGAAGTAGAATGAAATAGCAATCCACAACACTTGAGGGGCATGGCTCTTCAAAGCACTTTCTCTTGTTGACATGTCAGAAAATGTTGATGCACACTCACTAAACTTGTTATGTTTCAATAAACAGATTACATTTTTATCTGGCAGTGAGAATTAAAAAAAAACAGTTTAGCGATATGATTTCAAACTACATTACTGTCTGCCAAACTGTACACAGTTAGAGTACAGCGAGTCCCTTCATATGACAAAGACAGACTGTCGTTTAGCCAAGGGTGTAAATTATCACAAGTGAGTGAATCTTCAATCCTCATTCAACCAAAGCCCTGCAGTTGTTCCCACGATCAAGAAAGCCTGGTTTGTCTGTATTCAGTCCCAGTCCTCAGTCTCTGTCCCGGTTTGGCCACAGCTCCATAGAGAACTGCCATGATGACACCTAGACCTTCTAATGAATAAGCTCTCCATGGAGCACTTTACTCGAGAATACAGCGTCAAGGGAAGAACTCTTGCATCATGAAACAACACACTGGTCTCGACTTAATTTCTAATTATCTTATTAATTTTACTCTGACAAAACACATTCAGCATTGTGGAGTTTAAACGCTAGCCAAGAGTCTCAGTCTATGTCTGCCAAGAATTGTACCTTAGCAATCCATTATTCACAAGAGTTTAAGGAGATTATCACTTTAATACACAACACATTTAAAAGATGGACTGTAGGAAAATAAACAGGTCTATGTTTTGTTAGGATCTATTGGCTGGGCAGAGTATGTACTTTGCTCCAGTCTTAATGAGCACAGAGCAGAGGCCACTAAAGCCAGTCAGTATATGAGGAGTCTGATTTGCCTTAGTCGGTCTGCCCTCGCTGGCTCCCTGTCACGCAGGAAGTTTGCTCAGTGAATCAGAGGCTACGTGGTATTTACAAAAAGGCTGAATGAAAAATACATTCAGGAGGCTCTTGTCTCAAGCACGCAGTAGGACGTACTAGGCATCCTTATCTGGTTGGTTTAAAGAGGGCCCAGCGGCTGGTCTTTGTTTCACCTGGTAATAAAATCACAGAACACAACAGCACAGCTACAATATGGGCGTGACCGTAAACCATTGGGCTCAGAGACTGATAATGATATCACTTCTCATTTTGTAGAAGGGATTACATTCTTGGCTTCATAAACAGGCTGGTTGGTGTGTTTGGGAGGCGCTAGATGTTGCTGGGTTGAAACGATATGAAATTAAGCTTGCATAAAGTTAGTTAATATAAACCTCATCTCAGCAGTTGCTAATAGTCTTGACTCCTGGACCTGTCCTAATAGTATGAAGCATTGTTGCTGCAACAGTTGCCATGTGCCATAAAATAGCAAAGGCTGAGGTGGATGAGGTTATGTACCTAAAGGCCAGAGAGGGAGAAACACCTGTTGGGCTGTGTGAATGGATATCCCAGCCAGCCAACCACTCAGGGTGCTCCAGTCAGAGTGACAACTTGCTCTGTCACAACAGGACGTGTGTTGATGGAGGTCCGGTCAGCAATTTACAGCCTTGCTGTTTAACTGTTCCTTTTATTACTATAAGACTATTACTGCCAAACAACTAACAACCCTTTACCCAGCCCTATCCTGTACTACCCAGGCTATCCTGCAGTCTGACTAACAGACAGAGTTAGGGAGTTAAAGCAGAGGATGAGGAAAAGCACATACTGGTCTTCTCTATTAGAAAACAGCTGGGGCCTTGAGGTCAGGGCCCCTCAGATATATGATATACACACTGTTCATAGGAAGGAAATTACTCCTTCAAAAAGAACACCTAAACAAAACACTATCATTTCTCTGATTTAGCTCCTTCAGACATTCAACCCACAGGCTTGATGACTGCTCATGCATGCAACCAGAGTAAACAGTAGGGAGGGTGAATGGAAGGATAACCAGGCCCCAATGGCAGACAATAAAGGACCAAAGGTCCCATTTTGTCATGACTACTCATCTCCTGGATAATGCAGCACAGTTGGTTGGTGTGATCACCCTTAAACAGGGAGACTTAGAGAGTCAGTTATGAGTCAAATCAAATGTATTTATATAGCCCTTCGTACATCAGCTGATATCTCAAAGTGCTGTACAGAAACCCAGCCTAAAACCCCAAACAGCAAGCAATGCAGGTGCAGAAGCACGGTGGCTAGGAAAAACTCCCTAGAAAGGCCAAAACCTAGGAAGAAACCTAGAGAGGAACCAGGCTATGAGGGGTGGCCAGTCCTCTTCTGGCTGTGCAGGGTGGAGATTATAACAGAACATGGCCAAGATGTTCAAATGTTCATAAATGACCAGCATGGTCAAATAATAATAATAATAATAAATAATAATAAATAATAACAATCACAGTAGTTGGCGAGGGTGCAGCAAGTCAACACCTCAGGAGTAAATGTCGGTTGGCTTTTCATAGCCGATCATTAAGAGTATCTCTACCGCACCTGCTGTCTCTAGAGAGTTGAAAACAGCAGGTCTGGGACAGGTAGCACATCCGGTGAACAGGTCAAGGTTCCATAGTCCACAGTGAGAGATCCAGAGGCAGAGATTGACAATGAGCCACAACTGTGAGGGAAGTCCAAATAGACCATTAAGGGTGGTACTGTTAGAGAATGGTTCTGGGACAAAGGGACGGTGAAACGGCACTGAGACAGTATATCTCAGAGAGCAGTCAGGGGAGACTTATCTAGAAGGCTCCAGGGAACTTCTGCTTATCAATGAATGAAACACAGGATGATGGTTCTCCTTCCCTGGGGCGGCAGGGTAGCCTAGTGGTTAGAGCGTTGGACTAATAACCGAAAGGTTGCAAGTTCATATCCCCGAGCTGAGAAGGTACAAATCTGTCGTTCTGCCCCTGAACAGGCAGTTAACCCAGGCCGTCATTGAAACATAGGCCGTCATTGAAAATAAGAATTAACTGACTTGCCTAGTTAAATAAAGGAAAAATAAATTTAAAAATCTGCGCATCTTCCTGTTCACTTAACTTAAGCCAGGCAGCTCAGGGGGTGGTGATAAAACAGTTTATGCTTTTTCTTGCTTTTCAGTGACTTTGTAGCTTACTCTGTGTGTTGGTTAAACTGGGATCACTTTCATTGTGTGCATTCCAATGTTAGGAGGTCAGGACAGTGAGGAAATAATGAAGACATTTGGAGAGCAGCCTCGTACTGGGGCAGATGGCCCAGTTCCCCACGATGTTAACGATCAGTGAATAGGTCCGTCTCAGTCGGACAGTAGGATACTAGTACTGATCATTCCAGGATGTTTTGTCCAGAGGCAGCCATTTAACACCGCCATAGAGCGCTTGTTTGTGAGACAACGGCTTGATATTACAGCTCCCAGCCCAACAAACGCTTTATGTTTCAATTCTAAAGTTGTCATGGCAAAGGACAGATGCAGTGGATCTCTGTCTGTCTCCGCCGCTGAGTGGAGTCGTGCGGAGCAGTGCTGGAATAGCGGCCAGGCTTGAATAGGCTGGAGTCTCTCAAGAACAGGATGAATAGCAGTAACTGCACTGCATTGTCGGGGAGGCCTTTCTCTGAAAGAGCTGAGGCAAATCGAGGCATTCTCACAGAGGTCTCGCAAACTGGTGTCATTTGACTCCTGGAGCAGCACAAAACCACAGACGTCATCACCAACCCAGAGCCCAGCCACCGAGATTGGGAACGCACATGGTTGCTGTCGCAAACTGGAAACGTGCATTAACACAAGATAATAGAGGACGTGATGTTCAAGGGACTGGATGTTGTCTTCTCTTCGGCCTCGCAACATGTGAGGGCTAGGAAATGAAAAAAGTTGCCACAACATTTGAAGGGGAGCAAACTATATTTGAGCTGGTGGGATTGTGGTGCAGAAGACCACCTTTCATACTACATTTTTATGTGGCAGAGTAAGCCACAGCTGGGCAATTCCATTATTTTTCACTTTTAAATGTACACTATCGTTCAAAGGTTTGGGGTAACTTAGAAAGGTCTTTGTTTTTTAAAAGAAAAGCAACATTTTTGTCCATTAAAATAGCATCAAATTTATCAGAAATACAGTGTAGACATTGTTAATGTTGTAAATGACTATAGTAACTGGAAACAGCATATTTTTTATGGAATATCTACATAGGTTAACAGAGTAGAGGTCGACCGATTAATCGGAATGGCCGATTAATTAGGGCCGATTTCAAGTTTTCATAACAATCGGAAATCGGTATCTTTTGGCGCCGATTTGCAGATAAAAAATAAAATAAAAAAAGTATACCTTTATTTAACTAGGCAAGTCAGTTAAGAACACATTGTTATTTTCAATGAAGGCCTTGGAACTGTGGGTTAACTGCCTCATTCAGGGGCGGAACGACCGATTTTCACCTTGTCAGCTCAGGGGATCCAATCTTGCAACCTTACAGTTAACTAGTCCAACGCAATAACGACCTGCCTCTCTCTCATTGCACTCCACAAGGAGACTGCCTGTTACGCGAATGCAGTAAGCCAAGGTAAATTGCTAGTTAGCATTAAACTTATCTTATAAAAAACAATCAATCATAATCACTAGTTAACTACACATGGTTGATGATATTACTAGATATTATCTAGCATGTCCTGTGTTGCATATAATCTGACTGAGCATACAAGCATACAATTATCTAACTGAGCGGTGGTAGGCAGAAGCAGGCGCGTAAACATTCATTCAAACAGCACTTTCGTGCGTTTTGCCAGCAGCTCTTCGTTGTGCGTCTAGCATTGCGCTGTTTAGGACTTCAAGCCTATCAACTCCCGAGATGAGGCTGGTGTAACCGAACTGAAATGGCTAGCTAGTTAGCGCGCTAATAGCGTTTCAAACGTCACTCGCTCTGAGCTTTCTAGTAGTTGTTCCCCTTGCTCTGCATGGGTAACGATGCTTTGATGGTGGCTGTTGTCGTTGTGTTGCTGGTTCGAGCCCAGGGAGGAGTGAAGAGAGGGACGGAAGCCATACTGTTACACTGGCAATACTAAAGTGCCTATAAGAACATCCAATAGTCAAAGGTTAATGAAATACAAATGGTATAGGAGGGAAATAGTCCTATAATTCCCATAATAACTACAACCTAAAACTTCTTACCTGGGAATATTGAAGACTCATGTTAAAAGGAACCACCAACTTTCATATGTTCTCATGTTCTGAGCAAGGAACTGAAATGTTAGCTTTCTTACAAAGCACATTTACACATTGCACTTTTACTTTCTTCTCCAACACTTTGTTTTTGCATTATTTAAACCAAATTGAACATGTTTCATTATTTACTTGAGGCTAAATTGATTTTATTGATGTATTATATGAAGTTAAAATAAGTGTTCATTCAGTATTGTTGTAAATTGTCATTATTACAAATAAAATTTTAATTTGTAATTGTAAAAAAAATAAAAAAAATCGGCCCATTAAATCGGTATCGGCTTTTTTGGTCCTCCAATAAAATCGTTATCGGCGTTGAAAAATCATAATCGGTCGACCTCTAGTACAAAGGCCCATTATCAGCAACCATCACTCCTGTGTTCCAATGGCACGTTGTGTTAACTAATCCAAGTTTATAATTTTAAAAAGGCTAATTGATCATTAGAAAACCCTTTTGCAATTATATTAGCACAGCTGAAAACTGTTATTCTGATTAAAAACTTCTTCAGGCTAGGGTCTATTTTTCTCCACTTCCTGTCTGACTGACGTGCCAAAAGTAAACTGCCTGTTACTCAGTTTGTAGAAATGTTAGTCATGTATGAGACTATAACACAATTGAGTTTGAATATGGTAGGAGAAAATCCAAAGAAAAACCAACCGGTTTTTCAGAGCCCTTCTCTTCCAACGAAACGTATAGGGTCATATCCAAATCCAGCTCCCAGATTGCAATTCCAATGGCTTCCACTAGATGTCTCCAGTCTTTGTTTCAGGCTTGTTTCTTCCCAAACAAGGAAGAATTTTGAGTTTTAGTAATGGGAGTCAGAGTTGGAAATCAGTCAGCGCGCGCGCAACGAAGAGGACGCACAACTGCTAATTTTGCTTTTCTATTGAACATACTTCTTTCCGTATGAAATGTAGTTTAATTACATTTTAGGATACCGGAGGATTAAATAGTAATGTATTTTGACTTGTTTTAACAAAGTTTTGCGGTAGCTTTTTGGATTCCTTTCTCTGCATGTTGAATGAGTGGATTACTCAAATCGATGGCGCCAACTAAACAGACCTTTTGGGATATAAAGAAGGAGTTTATCTAACAAAACGACCATGAATATTTTAGCTGGGACCCTTTGGATTGCAAATCAGAGGAACATTTTCAAAAAGTGAATATTTAAAAATCGGCATTTGTGATTTTATGAAGCTTGTGCTGGTTGAAAAAATATTTTGATGTGGGGCGCCGTCCTCAAACAATCGCATGGCATGCTTTCGCTGTAAAGCATATTGTAAATCGGACAATGCAGTTAGATGAACAAGACTTTAAGCTTTTAACTGATAAGACACTTGTATGTACCTAAATGTGTAATATCCATAATTTGTATGATTATTTATTTGAATTGCGCGCCCTCCAATTTCCCCCCAGAAGTTGGGCTTCTAGCCCTAAGACGTTTTAAAGAAGCAATAAAACTGGCCTTCTTTAGACTAGTTGAGTATCTGGAGCATCAGCATTTGTGAGTTCGATTACGGGCTCAAAATGGCCAGAAACAAAGAACTTTCTTCTGAAACCCGTCAGTCTATTCTTGTTCTGAGAAATTAAGGCTATTCCATGCGAGAAATTGCCAAGAAACTGAAGATCTCATACAACGCAGTGTACAACTCCCTTCACAGAGCAGCACAAACTGGCTATAAATAGAATAGAAAGAGGAGCGGGAGGCCTCGGTGCACAACTGAGCAAGAGGACTAGTACATTAGATTGTCTAGTTTGAGAAACAGACGCAACTGGCAGCTTCATTAAATAGTACCCGCAAAACACCCGTCTCAACGTCAGTGAAGAGGCGACTCTGGGATGATGGCCTTCTAGGCAGAGTTGCTAAGAAAAAAAACAGACCTTCCTTTCTTTGCGAGGCATTGGAAAACCTCCCTGGTCTTTGTGGTTGAATCTGTGTTTGAAATTCATTGCTCGAATGAGGGACCTATAATTGTATGCTTGGGGTACAGAGATGAGGTAGTATTTCAAAAATTATGCTAAACACTATTATTGCACACTGAAGGAGTCCATGCAACTTATTATGTGAATTGTTCAGCACATTTTTAATTCTTAACCTATTTAGGCTTACCATAACAAATGGTTGAACACTTAGAGTCAAAACATTTCAGCTTTACATTTTTTATTCATTTGTAAAAATGTCTGAAAAAGATAATACCCCATAATGTCAATGAAATTATGTGTAGCCTAGTGACACAAAATCTCACTGTAATCCATTTTACATTCAGACTGTAACACAACAAAATGTGGAATAAATCAAGGGGTGTAAAAACTTTCTGAAGGCACTGTATATCAAGCAAATAAGTGCATTTCACTCAGGGCGCTGCATTCAGTCTCGTTTAACCAGGCTACCAGAGTCAACCAACTCACCACACAACAGAACCATGTCTGCACTTCCTCATAGCTGACATATATGTACAGTAATGCACTGTCGTCAAATTAGATCTGCCTCCCATCTCCCCCTCCTCCCTCAACCCCAGTAGCATCATCCAGTGGTATTGGATTAGCTTTGTGCAGCAGGGAGAGCTGTCGAAAGATAATGACATTTACAGGATGTTATCTCAGGCTGTTTTCAGCTCTTTACTTTATCATAGCTTGTTTATGATAAACACAGGAAGTGTAGGCGAGAGCGAAAGCGTGGGTCGGAAGCCAGGCCCTTGTCACATACAAGTGTTTCACATTCACTTCTACAAATGCTGTGTCACATACACACAAGTGGAGCCATCCATTTTGTTACATCACACACACACACACACACACACACACACACACACACACACACACACACACACACACACACACACACACACACACACACACACACACACACACACACACACACACACACACACACACACACACACACACACACACACACACACACACACACACAGAATGGTCCCTGGACAGTGATATTCATGGACAATTCATAATTAAAAGTCAATATCTAGGTTGAATCAATCAGACTGGGTAATGTTCTGTTCTCTCAAGATGTAGCTAGTTATGGACATGAGAACCACTGTTTGCACATTCAATATCATAAGTGTTCCTTCCTTCCCATACTGAATAATCAATAACTCCCTGTGCATGCGAGTAAAGCATTTTTCTAAAATGGAGACAAAAAGAAAACACTGGAGGAGGAAAGAAAATTAAAAGGAAAGAAAGAAGAGAGCATTGTTTCCAGTCAGTGCAGCCAACCACATCCCCATTTCTGGTTTCATAACCCCTCTGTTAGCAGAGCCAGGCCAGGCTGAGGCGAGCTGGCTAAGTGCCCTAGCCCAGGACCTCTCAACCCACAGCAGCCTGCTAGGGTCTGGCTCTGGACCCCTCTCACGGCCCTCCCATGCCCTGCGACCACCACCACGGCACTGATCATGGAGCCATAATGATCACTCTGTACGCTAGCCAATGAACTACTGACACCGACTCATAGAAATCTCAGCAAGTACATCATAGAAATATTATGATCTACACACTCAAAACCCTTAAATAATCCCAAGAGTGCAGTGCAGTACAATACAGTAGATCATACAACAGGTAGGTCTAATCCTAGATGCTGATTGGTTAAAAATCACATTCCAGACGGTGGCTATTCCACAAAATACCACTGGCTAAATATATGACGCCGAAGTGCCTATTTACTCTGTTCCATCTGACTGTGCAATCCAGTGTCTCATCAACCCAGCCAAGCAATTTATATATACAACATATACACTGTAAAAAAGCATCTAGACATTATCTTCCATTTCTTTTAGACTAGCATTGGGGTTTCAACAGCGGAGAATAGTAATAACCTTGGTCTGTCTCTCCAACATTCGCAACATTGTTTCAACATTGAAATTCGATATCCAGCTGTCCTATGGTAATGAACATGTCCGGAGTCAGGACAAGACAGACAGGCAGCTTTTCTCAGCCATTCAAAATCATGAATCAGCATAATAATTTTTATGGGTACCTTTCGCAGCAATTACAGCTGTAAGTCTCTCGGGGTGTCTCTATAAGCTTGGCACATATCTAGCCACTGGGGTTTCTGCCCGTTCTTCAAGGCAAAACTGCTCCAGCTCCTTCAAGATGGATGGGTTCCGCTGGTGTACAGCAATCTTTAAGTCATACCACAGATTCTCAATTGGATTGAGGTCTGGGCTTTGACTAGGCCATTCCAAGACATTTAAATGTTTCCCCTTAAACCACTCGAGTGTTTCTTTAGCAGTATGCTTATGGTCATTGTCCTGCTGGAAGGTGAACTTCAGTCCCAGTCTCAAATCTCTGGAAGACTGAAACAGGTTTCCCTCAAATTTCCCTGTATTTAGCGCCATCCATCATTCCTTCAATTCTGACCAGTTTCCCAGTCCCTGCCGATGAAAAACATGGGAGGGTGTTCGAGGTGATGAGAGGTGTTGGGTTTGCACCAGAAATAGCGTTTTCCTTGATGGCCAAAAAGCAACATTTTTGTCTCATCTGACCAGAGTACTTTCTTCCATATGTTTGGAAAGTCTCCAACATGCCCTTTGGTGAACACCAAACGTGTTTGCTTATTTTTTTCTTTAAACAATGGCTTTTTTCTGGACACTCTTCTGTGAAACCCAGCTCTGTGGAGTGTACGGCTTAAAGTGGTCCTATGGACAGATGCTACCATCTCCACTGTGGAGCTTTGCAGCTCCTTCAGGGTTATCTTCGGTCTCTTTGTTGCCTCTCTGATTAATGCCCTCCTTGCCTGGTCCGTGAGTTTTGGTGGGCAGCCCTCTCATGGCAGGTTTGTTGTGGTGCCATATTCTTTCCATTCTTTTATGATGGATTTAAATGTGGCTCCGTGGGATGTTCAAAGTTTGATATTTTTTTTATAACCCAATCCTGATCTGTACTTCTCCACAAATTTGTCCCTGACCTGTTTGGAGAGCTCCTTGGTCTTCATGGTGCCGCTTGCTCTGTGGTGTTGCAGACTCTGGGGCCTTCAGAACAGGTGTGTATAGTTTCCTGAGAATACGAAGCGACCATTTCTGTCGGCGCCGGATGCCGGATATGCTGAGAACATGATCTCAGCATATCCGGCGCCGACAGAAATGGTCGCTTCGTATTCTCAGGAAACTATACACACCTGTATAGACAGATCAGTCAGTGAACTAGTCACAACTGAGCTTCCAGAGAGCAGAGCTGTATTTATTTCCTCCGAAATAAAATGATCTAACTATGAGTACATGAATGAATATACCGACATCAATATTATGCATACAGTATGTGTTTTCTACTGTATAGACTGTTTTTACACAGCTGCAAACTGGGCAGACATGACCTTCCATAAGCATATAGGAGTCCACTGCATACTATAGCAGCAGCACCGTCCACTTATCATGGGCATTTGGCTGATATTGTTCATTATGATAAATAACCTATAGGGTCCTACTAGAGAAATGTGAGGTTTAGTGCATCCGGCGCCGACAGAAATGGTCGCTTCGTATTCTCAGGAAACTATGCAGTATTATGTTTTTTAATGTATTATTTCTTACATTGTTAACCCAGGAAATCTTAAGTTTCATCACATACAGCCAGGAGGAACTATTGGATATAAGAGCAACGTCAACATACCAACATTACGACGAGGAATACGACTTTCCCGAAGCGGATACTCAGTTTGGACCACCACCCAGGACAATGGATCGGATCCCAGCCGGCGACCCAAAACAACGGCGGGGGCAGAAGAAGTGGTCTTCTGGTCAGGCTCTGTAGACAGGCACATCGAGCACTGCTCCCGAGTTTACTACTCGCCAACGTCCAGTCTCTTGACAACAAGGTAGACGAAATCCGAGCAAGGGTTGCCTTCCAGAGAGACATCAGAGACTGTAAAGTTCTTTGTTTCACAGAAACATGGCTCACTCGAGACACGCTATCAGAGTCGGTACAGGCACCTGGTTTCTTCACGCATCGCGCCAACAGAAACAAACATCTCTCTGGTAAGAAGGGCGGGTGGGTATGCCTTATGATTAACGAGACGTGGTGTGATCATAACAACATACAGGAACTCAAGTCCTTTTGCTCACCTGACCTAGAATTCCTTACAATCAAATGTCGACCGCATTATCTGCCAAGAGAATTCACTTCGACTATAAATCACAGCCGTATATATCCCCCCCAAGCAGACACATCGATGGCCCTGAATGAACTTCATTGGACTCTATGTAAACTGAAAACCACATATCCTGAGGCTGCATTCATTGTAGCTGGGGATTTTAACAAGGCTAATCTGAAAACAAGACTCCCTAAATTTTATCAGCATATCGAAAGCGCTACCTGGACAGAAAAAATCCTGGACCATTGTTACTCTAACTTCCGCAACGCATACAAAGCCCTGCCCCGCCCTCCCTTCGGAAAATTTGACCATGACTTCATTTTGTTGCTCCCAGCCTATAGAGAGAAACTAAAACAGGAAGCGCCCATGCTCAGGTCTATTCAACACTGGTCCGACTAATCTGATTCCATGCTTCAAGATTGCGTCGATCACGTGGACATTGATGAATACGCTGAGTCGGTGAGCAAGTTTATTAGCAAGTGCATCGGTGATGTTGTACCCACAGCAACTATTAAAACCTTCCCCAACCAGAAACAGTGGATTGATGGCAGCATTCGTGCAAAACTGAAAGCGCGATCCACTGCTTTTAATCAGGGCAAGGCGACCGGTAACATGACCGAAAACAAACAGTGTAGCTATTCCCTCCGCAAGGCAATCAAACAAGCTAAGCGTCAGTATAAAGACAAAGTAGAGTCGCAATTCAATGGCTCAGACACGAGAGGTATGTGGCAGGGTCTACAGTCAATCACGGACAACAAAAATAAAACCAGCCCTGTCGCAGACCACAATGTCCTGCTCCCAGACAAACTAAACAACTTCTTTGCTCACTTTGAAGTTAATACAGTGCCAACGACACGGCCCGCTACCAAAACCTGCGAGCTCTGCTTCACCGCAGCCAACGTGAGTAAAGCATTTAAACGTGTTAACCCTCGCAAGGCTGCCGGCCCAGACGGCATCCCTAGCCGTGTCCTCAGAGCATGCGCAGACCAGCTGGCTGGTGTGTTTACAAACATATTCAATCAATCCTTATCCCTGTCTGTTGTTTCCACATGTTTTAAGAGGGTGAGTGGGGGTGAGTGCCACCATTGTTCCAGTTCCCAAGAAAGCTAAGGTAACTGAGATAAATGACTATCCTAGCACTCACCTCAGTCATCATGAAGTGCTTTGAGAGACTAGTCAAGGATCATATCACCTCCACCCTACCTGACACCCTAGACCCACCCCAATTTGCTTACCGCCCCAATAGGTCCACAGACGACACAATCGCAATCACACTGCACTATCCCACCTGGACAAGAGAAATACGTATGTAAGAATGCTGTTCATTGACAATAGCTCAGCATTCAACACCATAGTACCCTCCAAACTCGTCATTAAGCTTGAGACCCAGAGTCTCGACCCCGCCCTGTGCAACTGGGTCCTGGACTTCCTGACTCGCCACCCCCAGATGGTGAGGGTAGGAAACAACATCTCCACCCCGCTGATCCTCAACACTGGGGCCCCACAAGGGTGCGTTCTCAGCCCTCTCCTGTACTCCCTGTTCACCCATGACTGCGTGGCCATGCAGGCCTCCAACTCAAATCATCAAGTTTGCAGACGACACTACAGTGGTAGGCTTGATTACCAACAACGATGAGACGGCCTACAGGGAGGAGGTGAGGGCCCTCGGAGTGTGGTGTCAGGAAAATAACCTCACACTCAACAAAACTAAGGAGATGATCGTGGACTTCAGGAAACAGCAGAGGGTGTCCACATCGACGGGACAGTAGTGGAGAAGGTGAAAAGTTTTAAGTTCCTTCGCGTACACATCACAGACAAACTGAAATGGTCCACCCACACAGATACCGTGGTAAAGAAGGCGCAGCAGGGCCTCTTCAACCTCAGGAGGCTGAAGAAATTTGGCTTGTCACCAAAAACACTCAAACTTTTACAGATGCACAATCGAGAGCATCCTGTCGGGCTGTATCACCGCCTGATACGGCAACTGCTCGCCCACAACCGCAAGGCTCTCCAGAGGGTAGTGAGATCTGCACAACGCATCACCGGGGGCAAACTACCTGCCCTCCAGGACACCTACACCTCCCGATATCACAGGAAGGCCAAAAAGATCATCAAGGACAACAACCACCCGAGCCACTGCCTGTTCACCCCACTATCATCACTAACATTGAGTGGCTGCTGCCAACATACTGACTCAATCTCTGGCCTCTTTAATGATAAAAAAAAATAGGATGTAATAAATGTATCACTAGTCACTTTAAAACTATACCACTTTATATAATGGTTTACATACCCTACACTAATCATCTCAAATGTATATACTGTACTCTATACCATCTACTGCATCTTGCCTCTGCCGTTCGGCCATCGCTCGTCCATATATATTTTAATGTACATATTCTTATTCATTCCTTTACACCTGTGTGTATTAGGTAGTTGTGAAATTGTTAGACATTACTGAATGGTCGGAACTAGAAGCACAAGCATTTCGCTACACTTGCATTAACATCTGCTAACCAATGTGTGTATGACAAATAAAATTTGATGTGATTTAAAATTAAATAAGTTTCCTAACATGAGTGACTGTTAATGGGACAATTGATAGATGAAATTTCTACTACTACTACTAATGTTGCAATAACTACTAATATAAAAAAAACTGATGCACATTAATGTTATAAACGTATTGTTTAATTTACCGTTATGATCAATTTACTGAATTATCTGGATATGGATTTTTGTCCATATTTCCCAGCTCTACTAAAACCCACAGCCGGAAATAAAACGGCCATAGCTGTGGGAAGTAGCCTCAGCACCCCAACAAATCAGAATTAAATAAAACATGTATTTAAAAAAATAAATCTCTGAGACTTCATTATTTCTGTAAGAGTGAACCAAAAGAGCAGTCAGCAGCGCTGGGAGAAAAATTCACATCTTCCCGCGGCCGTTTATATTTCTTTATATAACCTCACTCCTAGATATAGTGTTTGTAGAGCAGGGTGGTGAGACTGTTTGTAATCAATATCAAATTAAGGCCAGCAGTCTTTCACAGATGTGATTTCTTTATCACATTAACAAAGGGTTTGTTACGCAATAATTGAAGAGCCCTTGATTACTATTGCAACACTTTGTAATACACCCACACACAGTTAACACAAAGCATCCATTGACCCTCACCATTATCAAAATCAGTCAAGACTGACCAAATCAAATCAAATTTTATTGGTCAGCAGATGTTAATGTGAGTGTAGCGGAATGCTTGTGCTTCTAGTTCTGACAGTGCAGTAATATCTAACAAGTAATCTAACAAATTCACAACGACAACCTTATACACACAAATGTAAAGGGATGAATAAGAATATGTACATATAAATATATGGATGATCGATGGCCGTGTGACATAGGCACGATGCAGTAAGTGTCGGAAGTCGGAAGTTTACATACACTTAGGTTGGAGTCATTAACTTGTTTTTCAACCCCTCCACAAATTTATTGTTAACAAACTATAGTTTGAGATGAATGTACTTTGGTGCGAAAAGTGCAAATCAATCCCAGAACAGCAGCAGAGGACCTTGTGAAGATGCTGGAGGAAACAGGTACAAAGGTATCTATATCCACAGTAAAACGAGTCCTATATCGACATAACCTGAAAAGCCGCTCAGCAAGGAAGAAGCCACTGCTCCAAAACCGCCATAAAAAAGCCAGACTATGGTTTGCAACTGCACATGGGGACAAAGATCGTACTTTTTAGAGAAATGTCCTGTGGTCTGACGAAACAAAAATAGAACTGTTTGGCCATAATTACCATCATTATGTTTGGAGGAAAAAGGGGGAGGCTTGCAAACCGAAGAACACCATACCAACCGTGAAGCACTGGGGGTGGCATCATCATGTTGTGGGGGTGTTTTGCAGCAGGAGGAACTGGTGCACTTCACAAAATAGATGGCATCATGAGGTAGGAAAATTATGTGGATATATTGAAGCAACATCTCAAGACATCAGTCAGGAAGTTACAGCTTGGTCTCAAATGGATCTTCCAAATAGACAATGACCCCAAGCATACTTCCAAAGTTGTGGTGAAATGGCTTAAGGACAACAAAGTCAAGGTATTGGAGTGGCCATCACAAAGCCCTGACCTCAATCCCATAGAAAATGTGTGGAAAGAAATGAAAAAGTGTGTGTGAGCAAGGAGGCCTACAAACCTGACTCAGTTACACCAGCTCTGTCAGGAGGAATGGGCCAAAGTGCACCCAACTTATTGTGGAAAGCTTGTGGAAGGCTACCCACAATGTTTGACCCAAGTTAAAACATTTAAAGGCAATGCTACCAAATACTAATTGAGTGTATGTAAACTTCTGACCCACTGGGAATGTGATGAAAGAAATAAAAGCTGAAATAAATCATTCTCTCTACTATTATTCTGACATTTCACATTCTTAAAATAAAGTGCTGATCCTAACTGACCAAAGACAGGGAATTTTTACTAGGATTAAATGTCAGGAATTGTGAAAAACTGAGTTGAAATATATTTGGCTAAGGTGTATGTAAACTTCCGACTTCAACTGTACATATGAAATGAGTAATGTAGGATATGTAGACCTTATTAAAGTGACATTATTTAAAGTGACTAGTGATACCTTTTATTAAATCAATTTATTACATTCATTAAAGTGGCCAGAGATTTGAGTCTGTATGTTGGCAGCAGCCACTCTGTTCTTAGTGATGGCTGTTTAACAGGTCTGATGGCCTGGAGATAGAATCTCTCGGTCCCAGCTTTGGATGCACCTGTACTGACCTCACCTTCTGGATGATAGCGGGGTGAACAGGCAGTGGCTCAGGTGGGTGTTGTCCTTGATGATCTTTTTGGCCTTCCTGTGACATCGGGTGATGTAGGTGTCCTGGAGGGCAGGCAGTTTGCCGACCGCACAAAGGGTTGTGCGGTCTGCGTTGTGCAGACCGCACAACCCTCTGGAGAGCCTTGCGGTTGTGGGCGGAGCAGTTGCCGTACCAGGCGAGCAAAGAAGTTGTTTAATTTGCCTGGGAGCAAGACGTCGATATCCGCGACAGGGCTGGTTTTCTATTTGTAATCCGTGATTGACTGTAGACCCTGCCACATTCGTCTTGCGTTTGAGCCGTAGAATTGCGACTCTACTTTGTCTCTATACTGAAGCTTTGCAGAGGGAATAGCTACACTGTTTGTATTCAGTAATGTTTCCTGTCGCCTTGCCATGATTAAAAGCAGTGGTTCGCACTTTCAGTTTTTTGCGAATGCTGCCATCAATCTAATGTTCAGATGCAACAGTTCATTACTGTAGCACTAGACTAAAGCTTTTAGATCAGAGGATTAAAATTCCCCCTGTGAGTCACAGACTGACTTCATCCATCCCACCATACTATTTAATTCCTAGTACTAGTGTACAAGGCCCATCATTTAATCTGGTTCCACACACAGTTCATCTTCTCATTGCCCCGCCACCCCACAGTCTCTCCACAGGCGGTCCTGAGGTTTAGTCTCTAATAGAGATGGCATGTGGATTAGGCCTACTAGCCTGGTTCAAGTAGACTGAACGCCGCTCATAGAGATCCTATTAAATTAATATAGTGTTCCAATTCCTAAGGTCTATGACGCCGCTACACTCAGGCGCTGTAGTTTTCAGTCTGGTTTAGCCAGGCTAGTGGATTACAGCTTCACCACAAATCAAAAAATGTAATCCTCCAGTAATTCCTCCAGAGCAGCAGCAGCTGAGGGTCTTAGGGCTCTGGGTCAGGCAGACGCTGCCTGCGGGTAGGTCTGATGGCCACATCTGTCCTCATTCTGGGGCTTAACATATACAGACAGTTCACATCAGTTAAATGGTGCCTTGTCGTGAGGAGAGATGGGCTTATCGTACAAGTGTCTTTCGGTGCTTGAAAAGCACTAGGAATAAAACACGTTTTATCACCAGGCAGAGCTGGGTTCAAATAAATATGCATTTGAGTATTTGTAATACTTATTTTTGGTGTATTTTAGAATTTTTAGCCTACAATTTGAAACTATTTTCAAATACATTATTTGAAATGACTCTAGGACCAAACAGACCAGCGTTATTTCTATGCTTCCCGTTCTTAAGTTCTGTTTTTGCATCTTTTACTTTCGGGTTTGTTCAACAGCTTCAAACAGCTGAAAATACTATAATATTGTTTATGGAAAATATATTTCAGAGGTTTAGATGGTACAATGATTCTCTACACAACGACTGATTGTTTTGTCAAACTGAAATTAGGCTATTAGAATTTCAGCAACCAATAAATGGCGGAGCGATTTCTGCATAATGCATGTTTAAATGCATGAATTTAAATATTTGTACTTGAAAATACACTTGTCTGTGTATTTCAGTATTTTCAAATACATGCCAATATTCAACTACTTATATTTTCTAAGAAAACATATTCAAATACTTACTTTGAAAGGTTTTTGGAAGTAATTGAAATATCCTAAATAAACTCAGCAAAAAAAGAAGTCCCTTTTTCAGGACCCTGTCTTTCAAAGATAATTAATTTGTACAAATCCAACTAACAGATCTTCATTGTAAAGGGTTTAAACAATGTTTCCCATGCTTGTTCAATGAACCATAAACAATTAATGAACATTCACCTGTGGAACGATCGTTTAGACACTAACAGCTTACAATTAAGGTAGGCAATTAAGGTCACAGTTTTAAAAACCTAGGACACTAAAGAGGCCTTTCTACTGACTCTGAAAAATACCAAAAGAAAGATGCCCAGGGTCCCTTCTCATCTGCGTGAACGTGCCTTAGGCATGCTGCAAGGAGGCATGAGGACTGCAGATGTGGCCAGAGCAAGAAATTGCAATGCCCGTACTGTGAGACGCCTAAGACAGCGCTACAGGGAGACAAGACGGACAGTTGATCGTCCTCGCTGTGGCAGACCACGTGAAACAACATCTGCACAGGATCGGAACATCACACCTTCGGGACAGGTACAGCATGGCAACAACAACTGCCCGAGTTACACCAGGAACGCACAATATATCCATCAGGGCTCAGACTGTCCGCAATAGGCTGAGAGAGGCTGGACTCAGGGCTTGTAGGCCTGTTGTAAGGCAGGTCCTCACCAGACATCCCCGGCAACAACGTCGCCTATGGGCACAAACCCACCGTCGCTGGACCAAACAGGACTGGCAAAAAGTGCTCTTCACTGATGAGTCACGGTTTTGTCTCACCAGGGGTGATGGTCAGATTTGCGTTTAATGTCGATGGAATAAGCGTTACACGAAGGCCTGTACTCTGGAGCGGGATCGATTTGGAGGTGGAGGGTCCGTCATGGTCTGGGGCGGTTTGTCACAGCATCATCGGACTGAGCTTGTTGTCATTGCAGGCAATCTCAACGCTGTGCGTTACAGGGAAGACATCCTCCTCCCTCATATAGTACCCTTCCTGCAGGCTCATCCTGACATGACCCCCCAGCATAACAATACCACCAGCCATACTGCTCGTTCTGTGCGTGATTTCCTGCAAGGCAGGAATGCCATGGCCAGAAGAGCCCGGCTCGCAATCCCATTGAGCACGTCTGGGACCTGTTGGATCAGAGGGTGAGGGCTAGGGTCCTTCCCCCCCAGAAATGTCCGGGAACTTGCAGGTGTCTTGGTGGAAGAGTGGGGTAACATCTCACAGCAAGAACTGGCAAATCTGGTGCAGTCCATGAGGAGGAGATGCACAGTAGTACTTAATGCAGCTGGTGGCCACACCAGATACTGACTGCTACTTTTTACCCCCCACCCCTCCCCCTTGTTCAGAGACACATTATTCCATATATGTTAGTCATGTCTGTGGAACTTGTTCAGTTTATGTCTCAGTTGTTGAATCTTATGTTCATACAAATATTTACACGTTAAGTTTGCTGAAAATAAACGCAGTTGACAGTGAGAGGGCGTTACTTTTTTTGCTGAGTTTAGTATTTGAACCAATGATGTGTAGAAATCCAGGACTGTGGATAATATGTAATAGCCAATGAGAGGCTTTGAGGCCTCCGGCCACCATATTGGCACTCCCCAGAAGGAGCAGTCCTCCATAGGAATTAATGGAATTCTAAAGCAATTCAATAAATTACATATTTTTAAAGAATTTCTTTGTTGTAGTGGGGTCAATAACATTAGTACCCCTAAAAAATATATTAAGGAATATGTCGTTTTTGTTATTGTCATGTTCATGGCACTTAATATAATTTAAAAGTATTTATTAAGGTGTCTGTAGACATTAATAAATGCATTTCTATAGCTTCCCAAATCTTTTTTTTTTTTTTTTTTAACAATGGAGGAGTACCAAAATGGCTGCATGGTTTCTTCAAAACAGCACCCCCCTGTAAGTCATCTAGGGTTAATACATATAATTAATCTGAACCCAGGTCTGTTAAAGGGACAGGGGGTTAGGGGTCACAGGAAAGCACAGCAGCACCTAAAATATGTAGGATTGAGCAAAGATTGTGATTTCTGACTTGTAACCTCAGTAGCAGTCTAGGCAGTGACACTGGTGACTTATTACAGAAAGGAGACAGACAGTAATGTCATTCAGGCACGGTGGCCTTTAAGTTGATCTCATAGGGCGTAAAATGTGTCCTCTTTAAGATGTTGAAACCACTTAAGAGATGTTGAAGATGTAGAAACCACTTAGAGATGTTGAAGATGTAGAAACCACTTAGAGGTGAACAAGTCTTGAAAATGGTGGTGCAGACTGCCTGTTTGCACAAATAGAGGAGTCCATGCGGTGTTGTAAATTAGAACACTATCGGAAAATTCTGAGCATACCGTGAAGGCCTGAGGCAGTGCTTAGAAGCTTTACTTCCAGTTGATGCCAAACATGTCAGTGCATTGATGTGTGTGTGTGTGTGTGTGTGTGTGTGTGTGTTTGAAAGGAGTGTGTGTAAATGGCAGCTTATGTGTGTATGCAGCATGGGAGACTTTAAAAACTTAGTGACGTGGGTGTGTAGTGGGGATTTGACAGCAGGGAGTGATCGTCGGTCACCCCCGTCTGCCAGAGAGCCAGAACACTCAAAGCTAGCAGCAGCTGCTTGGCTCAACTCCAGTCCTCCAGACTCAGCCATTGAGTACCAGACTAGAGAGTCTACTCCAACACACACCCTCCAGACAGGGCCACAGAGAGCAGGGCCACAGAGAGCAGGGCCACAGAGAGCAGGGCCACAGAGAGCAGGGCCACAGAGAGCAGGGCCACAGAGCAACGGTTAAGCCTCACCCAGTTATTGTTATCCCCTGCTGATGACAATAGCTCCAAAAGATGACGTTGGAGAGGGCAACTCTGTATGCACCTTGAGTGTAGCAGAGAGTACACACTGTTAAGCTCTCAATTACAGCTGTGCTGCGGAGAACAACCAACCAGACAGCAGGAGTGACGCAGGAGCAGCTCAGGGACCACAGGGAGCTCTCATTACACTCAATGCCTCCTCTGAGGACCACTGGAGTGGATGTGGATGGAGCCAGGAGAAGACTAATGCCTAATGCATCCCCCTTTCCTCCCCATCCCCAATGTGCACGAGTCCTGTCATCATTGTTGATTAGGGCACAGCCTCTTTGTCTGTATCTGTGTCCTTCGTTGAGGCCTGCCCAGTGAATTATCACTAAACATCTTGATCCTAGGATGGAGTTTCGTATCTACACTAATATATCCAGATTTCCTCTCAGGTCTTGAGCCTTATACTACTTTATGTGTCCTGTTGCCACAGAGACTCGCACAGCTCTCAACGCACCCTTGGTCTGTGCCACCGGGCAACCCATATGTGCAGAGCTAGGGTTACAGTTTTTTTTTTAAAGCTCCTCCTGTATTCACCAAGGAATGTGACCAAAAAAGACAACCACACAGTCAGGAATGTCTGAAGCAACCAGCACCCTTCCTGGTGGAGAGTTTCCTACTGTGGTAGAGAGTTGAGCTAAAGGAGAGGCTACTGTCTATAGCTGGGTGTGTCTGGTGTACTAGAGACTGTTGTGGGGCTGGAGAATGGAGATGGCAGCCTACTCCTCTGCCTCAAAACGAGTCATTGCCACATGCCCTTACTCAGTGTTTCTCAGTCAAAATCATACAAGTGTGAAGTGTACACGCCAAGTGTTACTTCTAGTAGTGTACCATATCAACATGGTAATGACTCATTTCAGTTGTATGATCTTGACTGGGTGCTGTTAAATCCCTAGAGGCTAGGACACCAATGAAACATGTTTCCAGGAAATAGGCAACAGTATATCAATGAGCAACCGAGCTGACTTTAAAAGCAGCTAAGTCTCAGAGGATGGAAGATCGTTCAGCCTGAACGCCACAGGAATTTCCTCCTTTCACTGGATTCCACAGCTCCATTGTCCAGAACCTTCACTGGTTTACTTACCGGCTGGTGTTAGAAAACAACACACATGCTCACTTACTCTTTCACTACACAGATGTGTCTAATTAAAAACAGGACACTGACTTGAAAACTGCACACCAAGAGCCATTATTCTATGCCAGGAGTACACAACTCTTACCCTACGAGGTCCGGAGCCTGCTGGTTTTCTATTCTATCTGATAATTAATTGCATGCACCTGGTGTCCCAGTGCCTGATTAGAAGGGAAGAATGGGGGGGGGGGGGGGGGGGGGGAGCAGTGGAACAAGCTTCGAAGTTCAGATTTTAATTTGAGGGTTCTATGCCATTTAGCAGTTTCTCCTTTTTTAGAAAGAAGGTATTATCCTTCTCATGGCATTAATTTACACACCAGAGCAGAAGCATACATTACTCTCGATACAGTTGTTATAGTCCTCTTTCCTAATTGTATCACCTCTCACAAGAATGGCTTGTTTGGAATGAAAACCATGCCTACAGTAGGAGTGATGTCATGGAAAGATTCTGAGCTATGCTGGTACTGTATGAGTCGTAATAACATGCGCGCACCCCCGTCTCTCAACCACCTGTGGATTACCCGGCAGTGGTTCTGACAGCCTTTAAATGCCTCTAATATAAGAACATAGAAAACCAGACAACAGCAAAGGCAACCAAGGTAGAGCAAACTTAATTTCCCCTTTCTCGGTCTCTCATTCCCACTCTTTTTCCTCACACACACACGGAACTGATTAACCCCACTTATTCTTGCATTCAGAAGCAAACAACAGAGACATGGTTAAGTGTATTACAGAGTGGAAGTGTCAATAAAGCCACTAATTCACATGCATAAATCAGCTAACAATGGGACAAATGGATCTCCAAATGAATCCTGATGGCTTTTGCACACTGCATCCAAGCATGTGGGTCTACTTTTGCATCAAAATAGTCTTGTCAAGGCGAACCTTAGTCAACACCGTAGTCAACCACACACAGTCTCATTTCCTTGGCAACCGTGATTCATTTCCCTGACAACAGGGCAAGGACATCTTCAAGAAGGGAAGCGTCAGTCAGCCTCAGTCTTTGACAAATTGTCATTGAAAGCAATGATTGATGTCATTACCGGAGCACAAAATATATAAATGAATCTGTTTTCTGGATAACTCTGTTAGAAGCAGGCTATGGTTTTGTATCCAACAAGGACCATAGGAGCTGATCGTGGACTACAGGAAAAGGCGGGCCAAACAGCCCCCCATTAACATCAACGGGGCTGTAGTGGAGCGGGTCAAGAGTTTCAAGTTCCTTGGTGTCCACATCACCAACGAACTATCATGGTCCAAACATACCAAGACAGTCGTGAAGAGGGCAAAGCAAAACCTTTTCCCTCTTAGGAGACTGAAAAGATTTGGCATGGGTCCCCAGATCCTAAAAAGGTTCTATAGCGGCACCATCGAGAGCATCCTGACCGGTTGCATCACCGCCTGGTATGACAACTGCTCGGCATCTGACCGTAAGGCGCTACAGAGGGTAGTACAAACGGCCTAGTACATCACTGGGGCCAAGCTACCTGCCATCCAGGACCTATATAATAGGCGGTGTCAGAGGAAATTTACATTGACACCCACCCCCCGAACACTGCTGTACTCGCTGTTTGTTTGTTACCTATGCATAGGCACTTCGCCCCCACCTACATGTACAGATTACCTCAACTAGCCTGTACCCCTGCACACTGACTCTGTACCGGTGCCCCCTGTATATTGCCTCGTTATTCTTATTGTGTTACTTTTTATTGTTACTTTTTATTTTAGCCTACTTGGTAAATATTTTCTTTTCTTGAACTGCACTGTTGGTTAAGGGCTTGTAAGCAAGCATTTCACGGTAGTCTACACTTGTATTCGGCGCATGTGACAAATAAAAGTTTGATTTGA
Source organism: Oncorhynchus clarkii lewisi (assembly GCF_045791955.1). Lineage (NCBI taxonomy): Eukaryota > Metazoa > Chordata > Actinopteri > Salmoniformes > Salmonidae > Oncorhynchus > Oncorhynchus clarkii. The sequence continues at coordinate 73,882,825 of NC_092152.1, read as the reverse complement.
TGTAATTTTCAGTTCAGTCCACCAACTATGTTGCAATAGGCTTAGAACTCCAGAGGTTTACAATAAGCTTAGAACTCCAGGTCAAGGAACCTAGATCACTCATACCTTGAAAAGGGGATCGACCATAGGCCAGGGGATTCAAAATAGCAAGGGCATTTTTATAGCTAAAGGTTGTGCTTTGTCAGCTGGAACAGGGTTTCCCCAAATTCAGTCCTGGGGCCCCCCAGGTGCACGTTTTGGTTTTTGCCCTAGCACTACACAGCTGATTCAAATAACCAACTCATCATCAAGCTTTGATTATTTATGTAGTGCTAGAGCAAAAAACAGAAAGTGCACCCAGGGTGGGCCCCAGGACCGAGTTTGGGAATCCCTGAGCTGGAAGACAGAACATACTTAGTTGGCTTGATGAGTAATGTATTACATGAAGATGTCCAATTCACCTCTGACCTCATCTGAAATCAATGCTCTTCTCATCTCTCCACTGTCAGGTAGAGGCCAGTGCATCACATACAATTGATGACAGTCCTGGTCCTTGTGTGACTGACAGCATGATAAAAGGATGATATGTGGGGTGGCGGCCACATCTAGAGGATCCAGTTGCTCGCAGGGCAAAACACAAAAGCATCCATTCGCTCACTGTGGTGCGGTCTTCTCAAAACAATAGACCAGCCAAAGTCTATCCAAACCCTGCATCCCTTCCTGCCTCCTCCAGTTTAGGGTCACTGTGTTCCTCACTATTCAGCCAAACAGGTCCTCAACAACCTCTCTTCAAATGCATTGTACTTCCATATTAGCAAAGTATTCAGATAAACACTCACCAAACCAAGGACCGCACCCTCTAATCCTCTGTTCCAATAGGACAGTAATGCCGATGAAGTCACTCCACTTATTCATACTTATTTGTTCCAACTCTGACTAATCCTCAAATGGCATTGTCTTTGATAAAAAGGATACCCAGCTAAAATACTGTAGCTAGGTGAGCTGTGAACAGCTTGGAATCGTCAAATGGCACTTATCCAGGTAGGGTGCCGTCATAGGCATAACACAATGTCCTTGAGCCGCAAGCATAAAGAACGCAAAAAAATAATGGGATCGAAAAAGAGAATAACCCCCACACAGAGACACACACCCACAATCATACGCTAGGCAGAAGCACGCACACAGTGACTCAGACTACTTACACACATGCATTGAGTTGTCATCTCTAGAGCATATGTAGAAGTATTTGTAGCCAATTGCACACGGACTGTGGAATTTAATCCATCCCAACATTTAGGGAGTGTGAGTTCACGTTGGAATGTTTTATTGCCCAGCCCCATGATGGTGGATTCTGATGAGTGGTTTCACAAGGGCTACCAGTGGTTTCCTGGAAATGGAACAATTAACTGGACAATAACGTGAAGAGCACTTTCTCCACTGATGGGATGGAGTACTCCAAGCACCACATCACTATAACACCCATCCATTTCAAACGGGAGAAACAAATGAGCCCTTGCAACAAAGACCCATTTATGTTACTTTACAAAAATTATGATACGGTCAAATATTTATCCTTTTTGGAATGTGTATACCACATCAAGTCTAATTATTGAAAGATTGAAAGAGAAGTGTGACGACACAATTATGCATGCAAGTTTTTAATTTCATACCTCCTTGCCATACTTCTTATAACGATTCATCAAGTCTATATTTTTTTTCTTCTGAAAAGCACATATGGTTTTTAGTCTATAGGATTCAAATAGTGAAACTGCCTTGGGGGCGTATAAGCCTGAGTGGGAGTGTCCTCTGCTCTTCAAAAGAGACTGCCGGTGCTCAGAACTGCAGCCTGAGACAGAGGGGCTCAGGGTAATGCTAGCTGGATGAAATCTGTATCTAACAGCTGCTACACTGCATATTTCAATGCTACACACTTTTACATGCAAAAATGTGGGGCTAAAAACAAGCATTTCGCTGCATCTGCAATAGCATCTGCAAATCTGTGTACGCGACAAATAAACTTTGATTTAATCTTTTTGTAAAACATTTAAATCTAAAGCCTATTGGAAAAGAAAAACTGGCACATGCAAACTAATCTGGTCACGACTTGTTTGAAAGTGTTGAAAAGAAAGCACACCCTCCAACTGTGGGTCTGCTTTAGGGGAATTTAACTAATTTACAGTGCTGTCAGAAAGTATTCAGACTCCTTGACTTTTTCCACATTTTGTTACGTTACAGCCATATTCTAAAATGTATTAAATTGCCCCTCCCCCCTCCTCATCAGTCTACACACAATAACCCCATAATGACAAAGCAAAAACGGGTTTAGACATTTTTGCTAAAAAACTGAAATATGACATTTACATAAGTATTCCATCCGAGCAGTACGTCATCAGGGTGCAGGGTGCAACAGAACATTGTATGGACTACACTCGGTGTGTTGTTTATATTACTTTTTTTTCTCCATTAAATCGATTTTAATCAGAACTAAAGTTTCATTGCTAAGGATTCCACGATGCGGTTAGCCTTTACAGTTGGGACTGCAAGATTGTGTTCCATTTTTTTGCGTGGATTCCGTGAGTGCTAGCTGGCTGTACTACATACACCTGTCAGCGTTGTGGAAAAGACTCATTATCTTTTCGTAAAACAACTGGTTGCAGTAAGGAGATCCTGAGGGAAATCGACTAGTACCAACAGTTTTACGCTATGGAGGAACAACATACTCCATCATGGAAAGATCCGGCTACCTCAAAAAAATAACTTTAACCCAACAAAAACTTTAACCCACAAAAAAAAAGAAAAACAGATTAATCTACAGACACGGACGATTTACTTACCGTTGAAGTAGAGGCTAGTGCTCTGGCTGGAATCCATGCAACACTGGAAAAGTTGTGTGTGGAGGTAGCAGGGCTGAGGGGGAGTTTGGAGTTTAGCCAGAGTAAAATTCTCACGTTCCAAGGAGAAAACAAGCACTCACAGCCAAGGTAAAAATCCACGATTCCAACATGGATTGTCTACTCAGGGAAAACAGGATGATGGAGTTGCTACTAGACAAAGTCGTAGCATGCGTGAAAATCTTTTTTTTCTGGGATTCATGAGGACGCATCCAATAATCCAGAGGGGGGGGGGGTCCGAGAATTCTTGCTATCCGCCTTGAAACTTCCTATAGAAACTGTAAACAAGGTGGCTTTCCACAGAGTACACAGACACAGCGACAAGACCAAGGGTCCCTGACCGATCATTGCAAAATTTGAACACTACCAACAAAAGGAGCTAATCAAAAGCAGAGGAAGGGAGCTTAAAGGGACCAAATTCGGTCTCAATGACCAATTTGCAAGGGAGATAAACGAACGTCGTAAAAGACTGTATCCGGAACAAAGGCAACAAAGGGAGAAGGGTAAGTGTGCCTTTCTCAATGTGGACAAACTCTTTATAGATGGACAGCTATTCTGAGCCAGAATGCAATCGGATCATCATCTAATTGGCATTCACACAACTCATAGATTTTCCACGTGGCGGGGATATTATAAATTTAATCAGTTTACTGGAGGACAATTTATTTCTAACTAACACTAAATTATTTATAACTGAATTTTTTCAGTATCATATACAGTTGAAGTCGGAAATTTACATACACTTAGGTTGGAGCCATTAAAACTAGTTTTTCAACAACTCCACATATTTCTTGTTAAAAAACTATAGTTTTGGCAAGTCGGTTAGGACATCTACTTTGTGCATGACAAGTAATTTTTCCAACAATTGTTTCCCGACAGACTATTTTCACTCATGATTCACTGTATCACAATTCCAGTGGGTCAGAAGTTTACATACACTATGTTAACTGTGCCTTTAAACAGCTTAGAAAATTCAAGTAAATTATGTCATGACTTTAGAAACTTCTGACAGGCTAATTGACATAATTTGTCAATTGGAGGTGTACCTGTGGATGTATTTCAAGGCCTACCTTCAAACTCAGTGCCTCTTTGCTTGACATCATGGGAAAATCAAAGGAAAATCAGCCAAGACCTCAGAAAAAAGAATTGTAGACCTCCACAAGTCTGGTTCATCCTTGGGAGCAATTTCCAAAACACCTGAAGGTACCAAGTTCATCTGTACAAACAATAGCACGCAAGTATAAAAACCATGGGACCACGCAGCCGTAATACCGCTCAGGAAGGAGACGTGTTCTGTCTCCTAGAGATGAACGTACTTTGGTGCGAAAAGTGCAAATCAATCCCAGAACAGCAGCAAAGGACCTTGTGAAGATGCTGGAGGAAACAGGTACAAAAGTATCTATATCCACAGTAAAACGAGTCCTATATCCTACATCGGGACAAAGAACGTACTTTTTGGAGAAATGTCCTCTGGTCTGATGAAACAAAAGTAGAACTGTTTGGCCATAATAACCATCATTATGTTTGAAGGAAAAATGGGGAGGCTTGCAAGCCGAAGAATACCATCCCAAACGTGAAGCACGGGGGTGGCAGCAGCATGTTGTGGGGGTGTATTGCTTTAGGAGGGACTGGTGTACTTCAAAATAGATGGCATCATGAGGGCGGAAAATGGATATATTGAAGCAACATATCAGTCAGGAAGTTAGAGTTTGGTCGCAAATGGGTCTTCTAATGGACAATGACCCCAAGCATACTTCCAAAGTTGTGGCGAAATAGCTTAAGGACAACAAAGTCAAGTTATTGGAGTAGCCATCACAAAGCCCTGACCTCAATCCTATAGAAAATTTGTGAAAAAGCGTGTGCGAGGAAGGAGGCCTACAAACCTGACTCAGTTACACCAGCTCTGTCAGGAGGAATGGGCCAAAATGCACCCAACTTATTGTGGGAAGCTTGTAGAAGGCTACCCACAATGTTTGACCCAAGTTAAACAATTTAAAGGCAATGCTACCAAATACTAATTGAGTGTATGTAAACTTCTGACCCACTGGGAATGTTATGAAAGAAATAAAAACTGATTTATTTCAATCATTCTTTGCTATTATTCTGACATTTCACATTCTTAAAATAAAGTGATGATCCTAACTTACGTAAGACAGGGGATTTTTACTCTGATTAAATGTCAGGAATTGTGAAAAACTGAGTTTAAATGTATTTGGCTAAGGTGTATGTAAACTACAGACTTCAACTGTACATGTAATAGTGCCAGACATGCACCCAAACATATACAGTTGGCATTGCTGTTATCATTTTAGTTGTCCTTTGTTCTAAATGTAGTGATTTTTTTAATAACAGTTTTTGCATTGTTATTTAGTGTTTTCTTGTTCTCTTGAGTTCATTCTCTTTGTTGTTGGTGCATTGGGGGGGGGGGGGGGGGGGGGGGGTATTTTCTTCTTGGTGGGAGGGACTGTGGGAGGGATCACAAATGGTTGAGGGACAGCTGAGGGACAGGGGGGGGGGGGGGGGGATCTTGGAGGGTTCGTTCGTTCGGGTTCACGTTTTTTGGCCTGGTGGGAGATCTGTCAACGTGTTCTCGAGCAGAGTATTGACCCTGGATGCTTCTGTGTGTCACTCTGAATGGGAGTCTGTTGGATGACTGGTATGATGTAGTTGTTGAGCGGCTTCACTGCAAATATATTGTATGTTTCGGATATTCAATAAAAACATATTTTTTTAAATAACTATATATGTATATATATATATATATGTATTCACTTTGTTGAATCACCTTTGGCAGCGAACAGTGTTGAGTCTTCTTGGGTATGACGCTACAAGCTTGGCACACCTGTATTTGGGGAGATCTCCCATTCTTCTCTGCAGATCCTCACAATCTCTGTCAGGTTGGATGGGAAGCATGCTGCACAGCTATTTCCAAGTCTCTCCAGTGATGTTTGATCTTGTTCAAGTCTGGGCTCTGGCTGGGCCACTCAAGGACATTCAGAGACTTGTCCTGAAGCCACTCCTGCGTTGTCTTGGCTGTGTGCTTAGGGTCATTGCCCTGTTGGAAGGTGAACCTTCACCCCAGTCTGAGGTCCTGAGCACTCTAGAGCAGGTATTCATCAAGGATCTCTCTGTACTTTGCTCCGATCATCTTTCCCTCAATCCTGACTATTCTCCCAGTCCCTGCTGCTGAATAACATCCCCACAGCATGATGCTGCCACCACCATTCTTCACCGTAGGGATGGTGCCAGATTTCCTCCAGACGTGACGCTTGGCATTTGGGACAAAGAGTTTAATCTTAGTTTCATCAGACCAGAGAATCTTGTTTCTCATAGTCAGAGAGTATTTAGGTGCCTTTTGGCAAACTCTAAGCGGGCTGTCATGTGCCTTTTACTGAGGAGTGGCTTCCATCTTGCCACTACCATAAAGGCCTGATTGGTAGAGTGCTGCAGAGATGGTTGTCCTTCTGGAAGGTTCTCCCATCTCCACAGAGAAACTCTAAAGCTCTGTTAAAGGGACCATCGGGGTCTTGGTCACCTCCCCGACTAAAGCCCTTCTCCCTCGATTGCTCAGTTTGGCCGGGCAGCTAGCTCTAGGAATAGTCTTGGTGGTTCCAATCTTCTTCCATTTAAGAATGATGGAGGCTACTGTGTTCCTAGGGAACTTCAAGTCTACAGAAAATGTTTGGTACCCTTCCCCAGATCTGTGCCTCTACACAATCCTGTCTCGGATCTCTATGGACAATTCCTTCGACCTCGTGGCTTGGTTTTTGCTCTGTCAACTGTGGGACCTTATATAGACAGGTGTGTGCCTTTCCAAATAATGTCCAATCAATAGACTTTACTGCAGGTGGACTCCAATCGAGTTGTAGAAACATCATAAGGATGATCATTGGAAACAGGATGCACCTGAGCTCGATTTCGAGTCTCATAGCAAAGGGTCTGAATACTTATGTAAATAAGGTATCTGTTTTTATTTTTAATACATTTGCAAAAATGTCTAAAAACCTGTTTTCACTTTGTCATTATGGGGTATTCTGTGTAGATTGCTAAGGATTTTTATTTATTTAATCAATTTTAGAATAAGGCTGTAACTTAAAATGTGGAAAAGGTCAAGGGGTTTAAATACTTTCCAAAGGCACTGTATACAAACTACAAACGCAACACGCACATGATTTCAGAGATTTTGCTGAGTTACAGTTCATAGAAGGAAATCAGTCAATTGAAAAATATGAATTAGGCCCAAATCTATGGATTTCACATGACTGGGCAGGGGCACAGCCATTGGTGGGCATAGGCCCAGCTAATCAGAATGAGTTTTTTCGCAAAAAAGGGAAATACACCATCGTAGACAAATTAACATTAAATTCTCTGGAAACATCTCTGGTGGACATTCCTGCAGTCAGCATGCCAATTGCATGCTCTCTCAAAACTTGAGACATCTGTGGCATTGTGTTGCATGACAAAAATAGAGTGGCCTTTAATTGTCCCCAGCACAATGTGCACCTGTGTAATGATCATGCAGTTTAATCAGCTTCTTGATATGCCACACCGGTCTAGCAAAGGAGAAATGCTCACTAACAGGGATGTAAACAAATGTTTGCACAAAATGAAAAATAATCTTTTGTGCATATGAAACATTTCTGGGATCTTTTATTTCAGCTCGTGAAACATGGGACCAGCACTTTACATGTTGCGTTTATATTTTAGTTCAGTGTACAGCTGATGGCCTTTTGAGGAAATCTAACTCAATATTATTGACAGACTATGAAAGTTGAACCATTTCTGACAGTTAAAAAGACCACATGACAAGTCTGTCCTGAGGTAAACTAATGAGTAACAGCTCCCTCAGACTTGTCCATCAGCGTGTGAGAGCACAGCAATGACATTCAGAGTGAGCCAGAGATCTTAAGGCCGGTGCCTGGCATTCCTTCAATACATAACACTCAGCAACTCCTTATATACAGACTTCTCGTATGGATCCAGGCAATTAGCCAGACCACCTGGTCACGTCTGTGTCCTAGGGTCTGTACTGAAGTCTCTTTTGTTCACATCTCAAGAGATGTTGTCAACGTTTTATGTGACACGGGGGAAATTAGCCTGTTTGATTTGGGTTTGGTGGTGATTAGTGCACTCAACGATTATCCAAGTTGACTACTGGAGTCACAGCCCAAAATCATATGACAACCAAACTCAGCTACCATACCCCTGTACTGCACAACCAAGGCATATACTGGGAATAGATGAAGGAGGTCAACCCTTCCATCTAGTTTCCCATCTCTATGTTTGCGGTGGCAGGTAGCCTAGTGGTTAGAGAATTGGGCCAGTAACCGAAAAGGTTACTAGATCGAATCCCCGAGCTGACAAGGTAAAAGAAATCTGTTGTTCTGCCCCTGAACAAGGCACTTAACCCACTGTTCCCCTGTAGATCGTCATTGTAAATAAGAATTTGCTCTTAAGTCACTTGCCTAGTTAAATAAAGGTTCAATTTAAAAAAGAATCACATCCAGTGGTCTGATAATCATCATTTAAATGAGGTGTGAAGACTGCCTGGCTAGCAACTAATGCACATGCTGGGTAGGTAGTGGTACAGCACACAAAGCACAGTCTGACTGCAGGTGTTCTGGGCTGTAATAAGAGTGTCATTGACTGTAGAGTAGCTGACTGAGGAATAGAGGTAGTAAGACTATAGAGTAGCAGACTAGAGGCTCAGTCTGTCCTGATGCAACAACAGCGGTGATAATGGTAGGCTGAGTCAGACAGACAGGCTGAGTCAGACAGACGGCCAACTGTCTGTAGTGTCCTGACTCTTGGCTGAGCAATGAGCTATATCCTAGTCAGTGTGCCAGCTCACAGTATGCCAGTAATGATACAAATGTTTGCAATGTGGCTCAGTTGGTAGAGCATTGCGCTTGCAAAGCCAGTGTTGTGGGTTCGATTCCCACAGGGGACCAGTACAAAGAATATATGTACTAACTACTTACTGTAAGTTCCTCTGGATAAGAGTGTCTGGTAAAATGACCAAAATGTTTTCATAATACACAGTATTACTGTTAGCTGGACTCATTTGTATATAAAAAGGGCATACCTTCAAATTTAAATAAAACAAATAACACTTGATGTACATAATGATACTAGAACTTCAACAGGTCAACAGTGACATGTTGTGACCTACAGGTAATGTGATTGATTTAATGGAAACAAAGTCAATCCTCCCACAGAACACATTATATTAGTGCATGTCTGTGACAAAGGTAAATGGTCAAGTTGGGCCTTTTATAACAGAGGAGTTAAGAACAGCCTAAGGTTAGTATGTAGATGATCATATAGAATGGTCTCTTTTATCCCCTAGCTGCTTCGGAGGAACTTTGCTCGCAATAATGTCGTCCTCATGCCCATCTTTTTCAGGGGGTAAACTTCCTATGCTTACAGAACACAAAAGAGGCGGATATCCTGGGAGTGACAACAGGGGGACTTCACCCAAAAGGTCATGTCCACCCAATGCTCCTTTGACCTCACAGCTATGTTGAAGGGAACAGGTATGGTGAACACGACTTGCCAAGCGGCACACAGCAAATAGATCAAACACGTTCTGCGTTAAAGCATTCAACAGCAATGGAAAGCTAAATGCACAGTTATAGCCTACCTACATCCAACCCTCTCCTAAATCATTTTTTACAACCAGACATAACATAGAGGAATAAATCCTCTACCAAAACAACAATACGTCTGCTACATAAATGTCATTACTTACCTAGAAACTTTGTTTTGAACGAATAAACCCATTGTTTTTAGTCCATTTTCATATCTCACTGAGAGTGCATAACATTCTGCCAGTCTGTGTTGCATGCGCACAGTATGATCATGATGGATGGGTGGTTGGGGTGAGGGCTATGGTGCAGCAGGATTAGTAGAAGGCCTTGGCTGGAGGCCCTGCAGAGTTAATGAGTCAGATTAGTCCTTATTGTGTGTTCCCAGGGATTAGCACACTGGCCACACTGAAGTCTCCTCATGTCAACCAAGAGGTGGGGGGGGGGGGGCAATCGAAGGAGATGGGCATATTGAGACGGAGGACAAGAGACCTTTATCAATTGTGTGTGTTTCGGTCTGATTGTTTGTGTAAACAGTGCTCCAGCTAGGGGGCGTTGGTAGGGGGGCACAAATTCTTCCCCAGGAGATACAGGAAGGAAGTATTTAGCACTAGGGAGAGGTAGATATGTCTGGACCCCACCCAAAAGCGATAAGAGAGAGGATCAGGCAGGGGCCGGCCAAATCATCATCATGCCAGTATCTGCTCGGAGGCTAAACTTTCATTATTTTATTAATTGAAACACACAAAGTAAACTCTCTGTGAAACACTGATGTACAGAAGCAGAGGGAGCACTAAAGCAAATGGAGCATCCAGGAGGAGTGGCACTAGTCGTCCACACAGGAGAGCTAGTAGGGGAGAGTGTGTGTACATGTTCCACTACGTGGGGGTGGCTCTGACAGATTGTGGTGATCCCCGTTCTCAAGAGAACCTGCAAACAGACACTTTCACTTCCTGTTGTAACTGCCTGTATATCTTCACTGTCTGTACTGTCTTTACCACCAATGGAAAGATGTTGAATTCAACATGGCGCTGCATACAGCATGTTCCTCATCGTGTCTTCACCCATACTGTAGGTTCCATGACCCAGTTGAATATATTTCTTCCTCCGATCCAGTGGATTCAACGGCTAAACTGTTGAATATATTTATTCCCCTTTAAAATCAGGCCCCTAAAAGTTAAGGATTTTAGGGAAGTTAATAATTGCTGACAAATCAGAATATTTGTCTGCAATATGGTCCGGCACGCAAACAAACAGGATCAGACAGAGCCATACAGGACAAACACCCCACGATGTAGGAAAAACAACTCAGGCAAAACAATGATTAGAGATTCAACACAAAACTCTCAATGAGGATGGAAAACCTGGCATCTGTCCAGCCAGTGTAGACGTGTTCCTCAGTGTAGTACTGAGGCCTGCTCTGCTCCGTCCCAACTCGTCAAACTGTCAAATCTATCAAAGTACCAGCCTTTCCATAACTACCGCAGAGCAGTAGACAACACATTACGGAGAGAACACAATAGATAATTACATCAATGGAAAACGTTAAAATACTTCACTGTTTAGACTGATCTGACTGCTCTACTACGAGGACACTAAACACTGACCCATGAGCAGCAGGCCCCTGCCTCAATGTGTCTGTCTGTATGTATTTAGTGCTGGCAGGTGCTTACATTTCTCCACTGAGTCAAAATGACAATGGGTTAGTGATGTAATCAGCCAAATGATACACATAGCATATACAAACCCCAATGTATGCACTGGTGACATCTATATGCAGATGGTTCTTCTTTGCTAGCGCAGACGGAGCTGTTTGACATAAGAGTCATTGAAATGGCTTCAATACCTTGGGTTTAGTAGTCTACAAGCAGCTTTATTATCCCACCGTACAACGCAATTACCGACATGTGCCTGTTCGGCAATGCTTTGGTCGGATAGTTTTGATTCGGAATGCACCGTTTGCATCTACAAACTAATTAAATTTGGTAAACAATAAGCAGGGCTGACATGTTATCTTTTTTCCATGTAATTCAATTGGGGGAAAACAATCATGGCTATGCATGAAGGTGGATTTAAACAGGCGTTTGCAAGTTACAGTGAACATGACAAAAAAGACGGCAATATCTTGTCTCATCCTTTGCCGCACAGCTGGGTGTAACAGCAGGCCACTGCAGACTGTAGTGCCTTCAACTTAGGTCAGAATGGGGCATTGGCACAACCCGAACAGAACCATCCTCAGTCCGGATCATTTCCCTTGTGTGGTGAATTGCATATAATATGTTCTACTGCTAGTTTGAGATAAATACTCGGTCTAGAAACATGGGTTAGGGAATGCCCTACTTACACCCCCAGTAAATTGAATATTTTTTAAGCTAGGCTCTTTTCCATAAAAATAAACCTTGCTCAATCTCATGATTAGACTGCTTGGTAGCCTACTAAGAGGGAGAACCTCAGATGTTCTTTTTCATTCTTCCAACAATTTAAACATCTTATGAGTTAAATCCATATGGGCAAATCATATGGGCAAATCAATGCACACCACTCACCATATGGGCAAATCAAGGCACACCACTCACTATTTCTAATTGTAACATAATATGGTATTATTATGTGACGAAACACATTGGAGGCTTTCAGATTTCCTGTTTTTGTATGGAATAAGGGGAAGATTCATCCTGCTTATCTCCCATGGACAGGCCACTGAGAAGCAAAGGAAACCTGATAAGCTGAAAGGGGAAATATATGGGGAAAAACCGTAGAAACCCCACTCTTAAAAGAGATACTGCTGCATATCTATAAAAACAGCCTTTATTATTTCCTAATTAATGGGATCGTTTTTAGATGGACATGTAGTCAGACACTACAGATCTGGTCCCCTATATTTTGATAAATATGTGTATAATAATAATTAAGGCTACCATTTGGCAAATCCAAAAATGATTTTAGGTTGAATAGATTGTTAGATGTGTACTTGAGCAAATATGTTTTATAATGCGCTACAAAACAAAAAGGTAGGTCCCCAATTAAAAAGATGACAAGGGAAAGTTGATTCAACCGTCTTCAAAAGGGATACGATTTTACTAGTCTCTGCTCTTCAGACCACGGCTGCCCAATTCCGGTCCTGGAGGGCCGAAACACTTCTGATGTTTGTTTCTACCTGGTTGTTAATTGCACTCACCTGGTGTCTCAGGTCTGAATGAGTCCTGACTTGGAGGATGAAAACCAGAAGGGCCGGAATTGGGAAGCCCTGCACTAGAACGACTGGTTGCCTCCCACAATGTACTACCTCTCTATTTAGTACTTACGTAAAGCGAAGGTGAGACTGCGATATGTGGTGGGATTTGTAGGCCACATTAAAAACCAACATTGTAACACGGATAGACAACATAGAAAAATATAATTTGAAATGCGCCACCTAAATGTATGCTCAGAAAATGTGACAACTTTTTTACACTGGGGTAGCCTACCACAAAGAGAACATTCCTCAGTAGTTTACATCGTATTATCACTTGGGCAAACCCAAATTAAGAATGCGTCTTACCTGTTTGAAGGAAAACGTATACCGGTAGACTCGAAATATAGAATGAACGTATTCTAGAGACGACTTCGTAGTGGACGAATTCTTCTCTTGTCCACTGCAGTTAAATTGTAATTCCACTGCGAGCGAAATGTTCTCTGGGTCCCCGTGCGCTCTTGAGGGCTTGCTTTTGAATGCGGAAAAGATGTTCATCAAGATTCTACGGTGTACTCACACCCACATGAAGAGCGAACAGAAGATAGTTATATCGGTTTTGCCCCAGCCATTCCCCTCTCATGGATCAACTGATTGTTAGGCGCTTATGAGTTGCACAATTATGTAACAACTGGGGGAATATCAATCAAATGCGTCTCACTGTGTGAAATACAGCTCATCGTGGTAGTGAGGGACATCTACTGCCAGTCTACATAGCAGCATTGCACTTCGTCTTCTGTGCTGCGTGAACACTTTTCCAATCAAATAAAAAATATATACTTAAACCACTGACTAGATAAAGCAAGCAACACCTGTCAGGGAAGACATGTGCTGTGTTTATACACGCAGCCCAGTTTATTTTTCCACTCATTGGTATTTTGAAAAATCACATCAATATATTTTTCAATTTCTATCAGAATTATGCTGCCTGTATAAACGCAGCCCACGTGACTCCCCAGATTAGTGTTGCTTGCGTGATTGTCTTTACATCTATTGGTTTAAGTACATTTGTCTGTTCCCCCAGTGGTTTTGCAAATTTTCCTACTAATGGCGGTATTACTTACCTTCTGTTACCGCTTCCTTCCTGTTAGGGGTGCAGGAATAAAGCACCAGGGAGCAGCAATATACCTTAGGACGTCCAGGAGTTTCAATTATTGTACTGTGGGTTTTATTGCATGGGTTTGAATAGCTGTAGAAACTACAATTTGGATGAGTCGATACAGTTTTGTTGAAGTACTTGCAGTGAGAAGATATGATTACAGATTGTGACGGCACAGATAAGTCATTGGGTGTTCCCTGACTTGTGTTTCCTAAGTGTCAAATCAAATTCACAGATAGACTGCATTTAGGTCCAAACTGTACTTTTCCAAGACAATATTTTTTAACCATCTAAAAACGCCCAAATATGTTGTCTAACATATTTGCTAAAATAGTAATAGCTCAAATTAGACATTCCTATTATGTGTATAAATGTAATTACAGCCAGTGGATCATCTTGTGTTTCACAACCCTGGTTCTCCAGTAGCCCCAACAGTAACCCTTTTTATTGTAACCCTGGACAAGCACACCTGATTCAACTGATCATCAGGCAGGTAGCCTAGTGGTTAGAGCTTTGGGCCAGTAACCGAAAGGTTGGTGGATTGAATCCCCGAGCTGACAATGTAAACATCTGCCAATCTGCCCCTGAGCAAGGCAGTTATCTCACTGTTCCCCGGGTGCCGAAGACGTGGATGTCGCTTATGGCAGGCCCCGCACCTCTCAGATTCAGAAGGGTTGGGTTAAATGCATTGTTGTACAACTGACTCGGTATCCCCCATTCCCATCAAGCCCTCAATGAGTTGTCAAGGGCAACAACAAACCTGTTGTGGTTATGGAAACAGTGGTTATCTAATGCACAGACAGTGCATTCGGAAATGACTTTATCCACATTTTCTAAAGTTAGACTTATTCTAAATTGGATGTTTAAAACGAAAATCAACACAAAATACCCCATAATATCAAAGCAAAAAAGGTTGAGACATTTTTGCAAATTTATAAAAAATAAAACATACCTTATTTACATAATTATTCAGACCCTTCGCTATGAGACTCAAAATTGAGCTCCGGTGCATCCTGTTTCCATTGATCACCCTTCATGTTTCTACAACTTGGGAGTCCACCTGAGATAAATTCAAATGATTGGAAAGGCACACCTGTCTATATAACGTCTGACAGTGGATGTCAGAGGGAAAACCAAGCCATGAGGTCGAAGGAATTGTCCGTCGAGCTCCAAGACAGGATTGTGTCCAGGCACAGATCTGGGGAAGGTTACAAAAACATTTTTGCAGCATTGAATGTCCCAAAGAACACAGTGGTCTCCATTATATGGAAGAAGTCTCTTCCAACCAAACAGAGCAAGCAGGGGAGAAGGGCATTGGTCAGGGAGGTGACCAAGAACCCAAGTCTCTCTGACAGAGTTCCTGTGTGGAGATGGGAAAACCTTCCACAAGGACAACCATCTCCGCAGCACTCCACCAAATCAGGCCTTCATGGTAGTGGCCAGACGGAAGCCACTCAGTAAAAGGCACATGGCAATCTCCAAGGGGGCTGTCAAAAGGCACCTAAAGTACTCTGACCATGAGAAACAAGATTCTCTGGTCTGATGAAACCAAGATTGAACTCTTTGGCCTGAATACCAAGCATCACGTCTGGAGGAAACCTGGCACCCTCCCTACGGGGAAGCATGGTGGTGGCAGCATCATGTTGTGGGGATGTTTTTCAGCGGCAGGGACACTACTCAGGATCGAGGGAAAGATGAACAGAGCAAAGAACAAAGATCCTTGATGAAAACCTGCTCCAGAATGCTCAGAACCTCAGACTGGGGCGAAGGTTCCTACCAACAGGACAAAGTCCCTAAGCACACAGCCAAAACACCATAGAAGTGGCTTCGGGACAAGTCTCAATGTCCTTAAGTGGCCCAGCCAGAGCCCAGACTTGAACCCAATCAAAAAAAACTCTGCACAGACCTGAAAATAGCTGTGCAAGACTCTCCCCATCCAACTTGACAGAGCTTGAGAGGATCTGCAGAGAATATGGGAGATATTACCCAAATACAGGTGTGCTAAGCTTGTAGCGTCATACCCAAGCAGACTCGAGGCTGTAAATCACAGCCAAAGGTGCATCAACAAAGTACTGAGTAAAGGGTCTGATTACTTATGTAAATGTCATTTCAGTTT
The DNA here is from genome assembly GCF_045791955.1 of Oncorhynchus clarkii lewisi. Taxonomy (NCBI): domain Eukaryota; kingdom Metazoa; phylum Chordata; class Actinopteri; order Salmoniformes; family Salmonidae; genus Oncorhynchus; species Oncorhynchus clarkii. The sequence goes on along the minus strand of NC_092152.1, from coordinate 73,866,921 downwards.
TTGCTTTGTCATTATGGGGTATTGTGTGTAGATTGAGGGGGGGGGGGGGGAATTTAATTAATTTTAGAATCAGGCTGTAATGTAACAATGTGGATAAAGTCAAGGGGTCTGACTACATTGACTGACGCTGAAGAAAAGGTCTAAATGCAGTATGAAGGTGCCAGCTGTGAAGAGTCGAGTAATGCCACCATCTACAGGTTAGTTGTGGAACTGCAATCAGATGTTGACATACCAGACATTTCAGCGAGGGGTTGTTGACACATTAACAAAGAGGTGTTTGTTTGCATTATATTCTGACCAAAAACTCTGCTCCCTTTTAAAGTAGACCAGCCACATATTAAAACAAAATGCCGCAAAACAGCAACATTGGTACTGTACCTGACCAATTATACTTCCCCAATATCCCACTATCCAAATATAAGATACAAGAATATGGTCTCTCGTGTTAATACGTATAACATGTATAGTACTATATATTCATATCATTAATAGAAAAATACATGAACAAATACACATTTTCATAATGGGTAAATTACCAAAGGGAAAATAATAAATTCCCACACCTATGGATCTTAGACATATTTCAAGTGGAGAATCTTTCTAAAATCATTATGTCCTCTACCTGTAATTCTATGAGTCTGGGAGAACCTCTAAAAACCATCACTGTTGTTGTATAGGGCTGTGTGTATGAATGAGTGATTTAGGCATACTGCTAACACTGTTAGTGCATCCCAAATGGCACCCTATTCCCTATTTAGTGAAAGTAGTGTACTAATTCAGGAAATGGGTATAATTTGGAAAGAAGCCTGTCAACACATTGAGAGAGCAGCCAAGTAGAAATAGAATGCTGATGATTTATGTTGGCAATGAAACCCAAACCTGCCACTACTCAGATTAGCAGGCAAATGTGCACATATATATTTGCCTTGAATCCGTAGTATCCTGTAAAAAGTCAAACCATTCTTGTGATAATTTCTCAAAACATTTCTGCATGTTTGTCTTTTTTTGTACAAATCTTTGTATAATCTGATTACAAGCAAAAAATAACCGCCCATCCCAAAAAATTATTGTCTCCACTTACAGATTGCATTTTGGGGTTTAGTCTTTCAATCTGTGTACTTTTCTCCCCTTTCTTTAATATATATAACATTTTGTAAATTTTTGTTATTAGTGTATTTTATTCTTTTTTTTAAACTTTTCTTGCTGAAGTTCGTTCGCCAGCCAAGTTCCAGGTATTGCTTGTCCAAATCTACATTACTTTCCAGACACTTATTCCTCCAAAACACCAGATGGCGCTATGGTAAAAGGCAAGATTTGTAGGTACTGGATGTGGTGTGTAGCTCCACTGTAGAACAGGTTAATGTCAAGGAAGAAAATGAGCATTTCTTTCAAGAACTAAGCCCCAGCATTTCCTATTTCTTTTTTTGGGATATTTTTCAGCTATAAAAAGATGCGTGTCGCTTGAGAGAAGGAAGATCCTTAATACTACTCCTCAGTCCGTGTGGAGTCTGGCAGCAGTCAGTCTGTCAGTCTGTTGCAGAGCAGACCAAGACAGCCCTATCTGCAGAGGTCCTGGGCCTCTGAGTGCTGCTGAGGTTTCCTCTTCTTGAAGTTGCCCTGGTAGTGTGGCTTGCTGCTCGGGTGGCTCTTGATGTTGGATGAGGACGAGTTCTGCTGGACGTGGTGGGTGTTTTTACTGGACGAGCGGAACAACCTGGCCTGGGAAACAAGACAGACACACACCTAGTTAGATCAGTAAACAGATCACTGGTAGGCCTATGTGTGCCATTGAAATGTAAAATGTAAATGGTTATCTATGTACCGACAGTGTGTTGTAACGCTCAGGTCATAAAAGTTCAAGGCATTTGTAGGTACAGTAACAGAGTTTTTCAGTGGTTGACTTAGGCTTCGTCAAGCTGACCCTACCTTGCCCCCCTTGTCAGTAGGAGTGCTGGTGGTGTGCCTCTGTGTTCTGTGATTGGTCACGCCACCTGAGGATTCTCTGTGGGCGCTGGAGCCCCGCCCAGGCAGTTGCTTCACTGTCTTACAGGGCGTCCCGTCAGAATCCTGGGGACAACCAATCAGGTCAGCAAGCAATGGGTGCATCACATTAAATGTCGTGTTAAGAGTTGATTTCCTCAGGTATTGTGGTTTTAGTGTGCACACGGTTTATTTGAGTGTAACAAAACTCACAACGTCGCTGGAACTGGATACCGTGGAGGATGAGGATGACACTAATGAGGAGTTGGAGGAGGTCTTGCTGTGAGATGCAGTCACCTCCTCCGTCAGGTTGTTGTTGCACTCATCCAGCTGCTGAGGCTTCACTAACAGTGTGACATCATTTCCTACAACAACAGCACATGGACAAACAGTGGTAAGACAATGTGTGTGTGTTTTAGATCGACTAAATAGCAGTCGGACTTCACTGATCTACAAATCACCTTAGATCCCAAACAACTTCAAACGTAATTAAGATGACCAATTTTGCACCTTGTCTTACTGAAACTGATCCCCTCAAACACACTATCAACTCGATAGATCTGAGACAGTGTCAAGACTCACAGTAGTACTGTGAAAACATACCATTCAGGGCAGGTTCATTCTGAGACTGTGGTCCCCAGAGCTTGGTGATCCAGTCCCTGTATTCAGCCACTTCCTGGGTCACCCGGATTATTCTGCCAAGTATACTGGAGGAAAGAAAATAGGACATATCAGATTAGAAGAACTTGTTTGCAGTAGTTCAAAGAGAGTATTTAATAAATTAGATTTTTTAAAGATAGCAGCCAAGGAATGTGAGAGCTGTCGTTGGTTAAAGCGAGCCCTAGCTCACCATCTCCTCACCTCTCAGACTCGTTGTTTGGGTAGTACTTGGCGATGGGCGATACGGCGTGGTTGAGCACTATGTAAGCATAGTCAAAGGCCTGCTTCACCTGCAACACACCGTATGAGCTGCGGCCAACGTCGTTATCTGCAGGAGGCAAGAGGCATGCTTAGATCATCTATTTGGGAAGAGTGACAGATTTCAGACATTGTCTGATATTGAGCTGACTTTTTAGCCTTTGTATGGGCACCTGGGACCTCTAGCCGTCTTATTCATGCCCGTTAAAGTGTGTGATTCTTAGGTTTAGTGGTATCAGTAGTTGACGGATGTTACGGATCTTGAGCGTCACAGTGCTAAAAAGAGGTATCACCTGTGCAAGTGCACCCATGCTGAATGGAAGGCCATGTTACCTGGTGCTAGGGGGTCCTCAATGAAGAGCATGGAGGGCCTGTAGAGGTCAGTGCTCTTCTGAACCTCGTCTTTGGCCACATAGCTGCCGCCATCTTTGATTCGGATGCCCGTCTTCAGGTAGTTGAAGTGGCGCCCATATAGCTCAAAGAACTCTATAAGGAGAACGCCCACGTTGGCATTAGGGCTACAGGCATCTTCTCTGTAGTGAAGCTGAAATACAAGGGCAGAGGATAAGAGGTCAATTGCATAGAGGAACAAGCCAAATCATCTTAGTTCACTGAATGAGAAAGACTTAAAATGTGTCAAAAGTCTGTTATAGACAGTAAATTAGTAATGTTAGATGCGATCTATCCTGCACTGTGTGTGTGGGCTACTTGAGAGAATAGCAGAAGTCTCTCACCTGCAGGAAGCTGACAGCCATAAGGAAAAGGCTATAGGAGCCGATCCCTCCAGTGAAAACCTCATTCAGATCCCTCTGGAGCAGGAACTGCTTCAGCACCAGAACCAACTTCGGAAGCACTGGGTATTTCTTATGGATAAAAGAAACACGTGGTTATGGTTAAACCTGTGGTTATGGTTATAGTGCCCTCTAGAGGGGAATGTCTCAGACTAGGACATTGGGTATGGCTGGATTGAGGGACTGAGGAGACGTAGTTAAGTGTATTAGCTACCAACACCTCCGTCAGAACCCAAAGAACCTGACAAATATACAACAATCTATGCATGCTAACTGTCAAGCCTGTTTCATCAGCTAGGTCTTACCGGACTGCATTAGGTAAAAGCAATGTACCCTGAATAAGAGATGCCTGCTTCACTTACCTTTTTGTAGTCTTTGATGAGAAGGGCAGCTTTAACTCCGTTCTTCACATTGAAGCTGATGTCCACCTTCACCTCTGTGCGGAAGTCTGTCAGCTTGATGATGGGTACCTGGAACAATGGAACACAGTGATGAGGATGGATTTACACATAGTCACTGGAGGCTATGACACACTGCACAGTTAGTATGCATGCACAACATGCAGATGACTCAACACTATACACATCAGCTACCACAGCAACTGAAATGACTGCAACACTTAACAAAGAGCTGCAGTTAGTTTCATAATGGGTGGTAATGAATAAGTTAGTCCTAAATATTTCCAAAACTAAAAGCATTGTATTTGGGACAAATCATTCATTAAACCCTATACCTCAACTAAATCTTGTAATGAATAATATGGTAATAAGCAACTTGCTTGGAGTAACCCTGGATTGTAAACTGTCATGGTCAAAACATATTGACACAGCAGTAGCTAGGATGGGGACAAGTCTGTCCATAAAGCGATGCTCTGCCTTCTTAACAACACTATCAAAAAGGCATGTCATACAGGTCCTAGTTTGGTCACACCTGGACTACTGTTCAGTCGTGTGGTCAGGTACTACAAAGAGGGACTTAGGAAAATTGCAATTGGCTCAGAACAGGGCAGGACGGCTGGCCCTTGGATGTACACAGAGCTAATATTAATAATATGCATGTCAATCTCTCCTGGCTCAAAGTGGAGGAGAGATTGACTTCATCACTACTTGTATTTGGTGATAAGTATTGACATATTGAATGGACCGAGCCGTCTGTCTAAACTACTGGCACACAGCTCGGACACCCAAGCATACCCCACAAGACATGCCACAAGAGGTCTCCTTACAGTCCCCAAGTCCAGAACAGACTATGGGAGGCACACAGTACTACATAGAGTCATAACTACACAGTACTCTATTCCACATCAAGTAACTTATGCAAGCAGTAAAATTACACTTTAAAAAAACATAAAAATACACCTTATGGAACAGCGGGGACTGAAGCAACACAAACAAAAGGCACAGACACATGCATACAAACACACGATAACGTACACACTATACACACACTTACACAAGGATTTTGTGTTGTAGATATGTGGTAGAGTAGGGGCCTGAGGGCACACACTTAATGTTGTGAAATCTGTTGTAAATGTATTAATGTAAAAAATATATATATATCTGCCTTAATTTTGCATGGACTCCAGAAAGAGTAGCTGCTGCCATAATAAATACAAACATACCGTGGCCTTGTCCAGCACTTTGATGGAGTTCTCGTCAGTAACGTTTTTCTTCCGCAGGGCCTCTTCCAGGGTCCAAAGGGGCAGGTTTTCCCAGTTCCCAAACACCACCAGATCGATGTCACTAGGAAGTGGAGTAAGTAGTAGAGGTCAGAGCAACATCACATTCGGATCTGAAGAGAGGACTCTCCAGTTCACTTTCACACACAGCTTATTGTCACTAATCCAGAGTCCCCAGTTACAGTGTGAGACGTCGGAGCGGAGAGCAGTCTGGATCGTCAAGAAACCAGGTTAAAAAGGCTTTGGATCAGCAGTGCTAAAATGACCACAGCCTTAATCCCAAAAAACAAAGGCAAATAATTACACAATGGCCAGCCACATCACTCTTTCTCCATATAACCACTCACAAAGGGGTGAATTCTGAACACAGTTAAATGTGCGTAAAAGTAATCCCTTTTTATGCACTTCTCTCAATACGTATGTATTCGTACCTTGAACTTAAAAGAAAACTCCACCCAAAAACGATATTTTGGTATTTGTTTCATTAGTCCATTGCGGTTATAGTCCCAAAATGTTTAGCATGTCAGCAATCAAGTTTAAGATGTATAACTTTAAAAATACAAAAATACAGCCAGTATGATGCATTTTGCCTTAAATTATGCAAAACACAGCATCATATGATGCAAAATGTGTCATTTTGACATTACGCAACTGAATAAGGCAAGTCTGAATACCAAATACTGATTAGTGTGTAGGAAAGGCCTAAGAGCTTACCCACTTGGAACAGATGTCAGTTAAACATCTGGTTTGGATTTACATGTGGTTGAGTTGTCACCTAGCATAAATTAAATAAGTGAAATGAACAAAAACAATCACCTGTCATTGGATTTAGGTTAAAAAATAAATTCCTTTACGTTGATTGCTTTTTCAAAATCAAATTAAAATGTTTATTTTTTAAGTTATGTGAAACAATGTTGATTAAACCCGTTTTTGCCCAGTGGGTAGTTTTTGTAGTTTAACCCCATCAGACCCGAGAACCCAGCAAATATCTGCTTTTCATTTATCCGAATGTCCAGCCCTTATACAATGCCTTTCGAAAGGCTATGAGACTTGGAATTGAATTCAGGTGCATCCTGTTTCCATTAATCATATTTGAGATGTTTCTACAACTTAGAGTCCACCTGTGGTAAATTCAATTGATTGGACATGATTTGGAAAGGCACACCTGTCTATATGTCTATATATATATATATGTCTATATGTCTATATATATGTATATGTCTATATATATGTATATGTCTATATATATGTATATGTCTATATGTCTATATGTCTATATGTATGTGTATATATATATATATATATATATATATGGTCCCACAGTTGACAGTGCATGTCAGAGCAAAAACCAAACAACGAGGTTGAATGAATAGTACGTAGAGCTCCGAGACAGGATTGTGTCTAAGCACAGATCTGGGGAAGGATACCAAAACATTTCTGCAGCATTGAAGGTCCCCAAGAACACAGCGGCCTCCATCATTCTTAAACGGAAGAAGTTTGGAACCACCAAGACTCTTCCTAGAGCTGGCCGCCCGGCCAAACTGAGCAATCGGGGGAGAAGGGCCTTAGTCGGGGAGGTGACCAAGAACCTGATGGTCACTAACAGAGCTCCAGAGTTCCTCTGTGGAGATGGGAGAACCTTCCAGAAGGACAACCATCTTTGCAGCACTCCACCAGTCAGGCCTTTATGAAAGGCGCTTGGAGTTTGCCAAAAGGCACCAAAAGACTCTCAGACCATGAGAAACAAGATTCTCTGGTCTGATGAAACTAAGATTAAACTCTTTGGCCTGAATGCCAAGCGTCACGCCTGAAAGAAACATGGTACCCTCCCTACAGTGAAGCATGGTGGTGGCAGCATCATGTTGTGGGGATGTTTTTCAGTGGCAGGGAATGGGAGACTAGTCAGGATCGAGGCAAAGATGAACAGAGCAAATTACAGAGAGATCCTTGATGAAAACCTGCTCCAGAGCGCTCACCTCAGACAGGTGCAAAGGTTCACCTTCCAACAGGACCACGACCCTAAGCACATAGCCAAGACAATGCAGGAGAGAGTGGCATCGGGACAAGTCTCTGAATGTCCTTGAGTGGCCCAGCCAGAGCCCGGGCTTGAACCTGATTGAACATCTCTGGAGAGACCTGAAAATAGCTGTGCGGCAACACTTCCCATCCAGCCTGGCAGAGCTTGAGAGGATCTGCAGAGAAGAATGGGAGAAACTCCCCAAATACAGATGTGCTAAGCTTGTAGCGTCATACCCAAGAAGACTCAACACTGTAATCGCTGCCAAATGTGCTTCAACAAAGTACTGCGTAAAGGGTCTGAATACTTATGTAAATGCCATAGCAGTTTTTTTTTTTTGCAAAAATGTAAAAAACCTGTTTCTGCCTTGTCATTATGGGGTAGTGTGTGTCGATTGAGGAAAAAAAACAATTGAATCAATTTTAGAATAAGGCTGCGACCTAACAAAATGTGGAAAAAGTCAATTGGTCTCAATACTTTCCCGAAGGCACTGTATTTAGCCTCACAATTAAGTGTTTTATTGTGAGGATAAAACAATGACAAAACAGTTGCATCTGAGTTTAAAAAAATTTTTTTTTAAGTCTGCCAAAGTAAAAACCTGATTTTAAAAATGATATGAATGCAGTAAGTATAGAAAATAGTTTTTTCACTGGGAAATGAATATCTAACTAGTCAGTGACAACTGTGTGGAGTTTGTGACGGCAACTGAGTTTATTACAGTATTATAGAAACTATGTCCTGGGATTTCCCATGATCTTCTATGCAGAAGAACCCCTTACCTTCTAACGACACTTATGAGCATCAGAGAAAAACAGATGGCTTTTAAATAGTTTGTAGCTCAAACTGTAACTCAACATTTTGGTAGAACAGACAAAATCAAATGGTTCAACCCAGAAGTCCGTAGCTCAAACAAACACTGTTTAAAAGTGGTTAGAAGTCCAAAACACACCAGCGATAAAGTGGGACTCATTGGGTTAAGGGTCCGTTTACACTTACTAATGGTGCGCGGGTCAGCTGCTTGTTCACCCGCCCGCTATTGCTAACAACCCATCCACAACCGCCCAAGTATGTGAAAAAGTGAATCTGAGGCCCGCAACTGGCCCTAACCCGGATTTTTTTAAGGTGTTGTTTTCTTTTTATTCAACCCGCCATCCACCCAATATTTAAACCCGACCCCCCCGCGGTTATATTCGCAGGGTCTGCAGGTTATGAGTCAACACGCATATCACCAACACACTATAAGAGAGATTATGATAGGAAGGCCATTATGTACTCCATTACCTGAATCAAACAGCTTACCTGGTTGGCAGATAGAGGCCCGTGCTGAAACTCCCAAACACTTGAACCTGTAACAAAGTCAAATGTGTTATTCATTGATTTCACTTATCAATCAGATAAGCCGAGCTATACACTAGCTTTGAACTGATACAATGGCAGGTATTTAGTTAGAAAATAAAGACAAATGATTTGTTTTGACTTCTGTCATGTCACGTGACAACAGTCTGATACTTGGAGACAGGTGTCAACTAAAGCAATACAAATATAATATTTATGCTAAGTGGGGAGAGAGTCTAACATGCATCAACTTATTTCACCTTTTATGCAAGTCAGTGCACTGACAACCATGCAATGTTCTTGGGGGCAAAAAATGGGATCTGAACAAACCATTACTACTGTAGTTATGAGAACAAGGATAAAATGCTTTAAACCCCAACGGTTTGGACAAAAAATAAATTAAATAAGCATTTTATTTAATGCGTCCAGATTCCAGACAAATATCCCGTCACATAACAGTATTTCACATTGGTTCTGAGGGCTCAAAAATAGCCTTTGCTTAAGCCTTAAACCAGCCATTATTCCCTCCTGGGCTGAGCTCCTGCCTGAACCGACCAAGGGGGTTAAAGCCTGGGCTCCAATCTGCTTACTAGAGGCAGGGCATGTGATTGTGATGTGGGTGGAAATGAGAGGGGTGATGGTGATGGATTGCCACTGTGTCCCCAAGGTAAACTTAACTCATGGCTCGGCTCTCTACTGTATAAAGAGCTAGTGGTCATCACTTAAATTATTGAGAGACGGGGTGCAGTTAGAGAGGGAGAGAAAGACATGGTGGCCGCCTCCTAGACTAATTATTCAGCTATCTGGTGGGTTCACAGTAGTTCAGTTCATCCAGTCACAGACAGGTCTCGTATTGAGTGTGTGTGTAAGAGGTCAGGGGATTGCTGGGAGTCTTAGTCCTGTTCTTGTTGTGGACAGGATATAAACTGCTCTCCTGCCTCAGTGGATAGAGTAAGATGTAGGAGCAGTACCAGGAACAGCAGTGGACTTTTCTGTTTAGCTCAGGGATGTGCAACTGTTTTACTTTTTTTTTTGATCAATTCCTGTGATACTACACAATTTGCCGTGGGACAGAGAAAAATGTGCAGTTTCACAGCGACTTCCCTGTAAATTCTACATATTTTGCCATAGGGTGAAGAAATGAAACGTCTTTATATGATGTCTGAGTGAGAGTGACTAACAAAATCCATAGGGGCCCCCCGGTTGGTAATTCGACCATGATTACTACAAGATAGCTGGCCACTAGACATTTTAGCTGACATGGGCTAATCGAGTTACTGTCAGTAACTGACATAAGAGAACTGCTGATGTACAACCACATTTAGAAATTGCACCTTGTGTATTCTACTATTCCAACTCAACAGTAAATTGAGACCCAGACGGAGTTCATAAACAAAAAAAAGTGATTCGCGGGTCTACAAGACGGCAGTTGTCCATCCCTGGTACAGCTTGTAAAGCTGAGAGCAGACACACACAGCTCTATCAGCAGGCTCCAAGTCAGCAGGAATAACGACACCTGGAGCCCTGTAGATTACAGGCCAAAATATAACACAGCAGGGAGATAAGAGCGGACCGACCAGGCACTTTCACAAATGGTTGCTGGTCACACGCCCCACCATATACGGCCTGTCTTTCCTCTTCATTACAGCTCAGCCTATAGGGAGAGAAAATAACTCTCCCCTACAGAGTCACGACTCCTTTCAGACAGCTATAGAGCCAGCCAGAGAAAGACTAGAAAGATGTAAAGACAGCAATTCTACATAGAGCAGCAAGTTATCATGCTGTCTCTAGCAATGAAGGGAATTTGTAAAATGAGGGAACAGGAGATTGTGAGAATCTCAAGCAGCTTGCCGTGTGGGTGAGACCTGTCTGTGTAGATAGAAACCACTTCCATTCCAAACCTTTGCTCTGCCTGTCACTTCTAGTAGTTGGTGTTGGCTTTTATGTAAGCATGAACTCTACATGGTTGTAATATTTATTTGAACGCGACCCGTATTAGCCTGGGCCCAGAGCTTTTCAACTATGTTAAAGTTTCAACAACCAGAGGAGTTCGCTGTACACCAATAATGGTCAAACAGATCTGGGACCTGGCTAGACCTGTATGGGCTTAGGACTGGAACTGTAGCGATGCGAGTGATCTCTTACGTCAGCAGTGGGCCACAGGTCTTTGATGACCCTCTCGATCCTGTCCACCACCTCCATCCTCATCCTCTCCTCCTCTTCCCGAGGAGACATGTGCTTGTAGAAGTCATTGATCTCCTCATGGAGCCTGAAGAACACAGAATGAAAACAGCATGATCAGGGTTAGGGAGGGAGACAAAGACTGAGCGAGAAAAATAATAAAGGGAGAAAGTAGCATGGTCATGGGGATAGTAGGATAGAGTCTGAAACAGATCAAAATACACTGACAAAGATTGAAGGCAGAATATATTGATTGAAGGCAGAATATATTGATTGAAGGCAGAATATATTGTAAGAGAAAAATCTAAATAACAAGTCTACAATACAATTGATGGGGTCTACAATACATATTTTATTATGCCAGTTAATGCAATTTGTTAACAACGTTCACAGGTAGCTCACTGAACAGCCACCAGAGACAATTACCCCGCCCTACCATGTAATGGAAATGGTGAAAACAGAGACAATTATCCTGCCCTACAATCTAATGAAAGTGAAAATCGAAATGACATTTCCTCAAACACACTAGGCGTTCGTGAGGAGTTAATTGCAAAGCATCATTATTACATTAACTGGCTTCTTTACTGGAGGCGTGTTATGTTAAAAGGCTAACTGCCAACACCTGTGTGCCAGCAAACTGTAATCAAGTAGCATCTACTGAAGACTGGAATAAATGCATTAACTACAGGATGATGACAGACAGGCTGACGTGTGAGAAAAGATCAAAGCCACAATAATGCAATACATCTACACCTTTGGTACAAATCATAGGGCATATTCCCACTGTTAGGGCTATGGAACCCAAAGCAGTTGGCATAAATGTAATGTCCCTTGCCTGATTAAATAGTTTGGGAGGACAATGCTGATAAGTACAAGTGTTGCTGTCCTTGAGTTAAAAATGGGTGCTTAAATCAACAAATCGACTTTACTAAACGATCAACAGGGCTGCTTCCCTTCCCCCCGATAAGTCAGTCAGGTAAACTTGGTGGGTATGAATGCCATGGCTCGTTTAGGGAGACCAGGGACTGTGCCAACTGTCAGATACATTACACAATGGCACAGAGACAAGACCGTGACTGGGCCAGTAATTGACTGACTGGGGTTATTTCTGCCTGCAATTCACCCTGCTGTCTGTCTATTATTAAAGCTGCAGATTGACCAACACACCTACCCACAGGGCCTAGACCAGAGCCTATATCAATAACACTAAAGACTGGGTCACACAAACATTCACACGTGGTACTGATTGCCGCCCACACACACACACGGTGCGGCCTAAGCCAGCTGCCACCTCAAACTTTGACCCAACCAACACACGTCCTTGTTGTTCCAAACTCTACTGATTAGCTCTTGTATGTTCTGGCCAGTGCTTAGTGTGGGGACAGGAAGCGGAGCAAAAACAGAATGGAGAGAATCAAGCCAGTCAAAGGGGATCGGAGCAGACAGGACGTGGACACGAGGTCTAACACTCAGTGACCAACCAACACAGTAAGGCCGTAGGGAAACTCAGTCATCGGAGGATAAAATACTTATTCTCTTTCCTAATCTTACAAAGGAAACTAACAGCTTGAGTTGAATAGCAAGCTGCACATCCAGCATTATGATTGTGAGTAGAGCAGAGGCAGCAGTCCTGTTGTGTGAGCAGCTGTAATGTGAGTGAACACCACATACTGGAGGGGGTGTACTAGAGGCCAGGACACCAGAGGGCTGGGCTGGGGCTGTCGTGGACTGGCAGTGGATGGAGCAGGTCACTCTGCCCTGGCTGCCCCTTTACTCACACAATCCCAGTCACCCACAGGGCCATGTAAACACAACACAGCACCCAGCCAATGACAGGCCTGCAGCACAGCTTCCTTTGGCAGGAAAATCAAAGAGAGTGGGAAAGAAATGGTAGCTACTTCTGAGCTTGTGTACCCGAGAGGGCTCAGCTGTGAGAAACACTAGTAGCTACTGTAGAGGAATCAGCCTGCTTGTCATTTGGGTAGCGCTCTGTGGAGTGCTGCGTTTTAGATAACAGTCTTCCCTGGCGCTTACAGTAGTCTGTGTTTCACCTAATCCTCATCGACACCCAGACAAACATTCCTGGTGTAGCAGCTAGGAGTCCAACTGAAGGGCCCTGACCCGGTTAGACCCCAGTCGACAGCAGCCCCAATCACCAGCCTGTCTGTTGGCCCAATCTACACAGCAGTCCAGCCAGCCAGACAGTCATGCCAGTTCAATGCCATCAGTCCCTGGGTAGAAGTACTCCTCCCTGATGTGATGATACCAAGCCCTTCCAGCTATATCACTGCAGGTGTTCATCCTCAAACAATGATCCCTTTATATTCACACAGAGGGGTGTATCACACAGCTTGTAATATAAACAGGCTGCTAAACTAATCTAACTTCTACACCTTTCCTCACCCAAGCACCAGCCTCTCCCATTTTAAGTAGGCCAAGCTAACTCCTCAGGGCAGGACCAGTAATCGTGTGTGAAGACACCCACCATGAGGTTCCCTGTCCTGAGGTACCATGAGCTGTTTTTCTGGACAGGACAGTGTATTCTGAGGTGACTGAAGCGGAGCACTATGCATGGGATTCCTTCCTTCTCGTTCTATTTGTCTCTTCATTTCTGGTGTTTGTCAGACTGACATGGGAACAGGAGTTAAGTACCTTCAACACTTAACACACACAGGCAGCAACAGGCCCACAGATACGCTCTGCAGAGGCAACCTGGCTGACAGCATTCATCACGCCCAGTCAGTCACTGCAACAAAGACTGCACCGTGAACACACCTAGAGTCAACATAGCAAGGTATGACTAGTGAGAACTAGTGATGGGGGGGAGAATCGATACAAAAGCGTCTAAATTAATGACAGATTTAATTCTGACTATTTTGAGGAAGTGTATACTGGCTAGTGTCTCAACATGGCCAAACAGCACTATTGCCGTTTGCTTTTTTTTTTTAAAGAGAAGATGTAAGCACATTCGTTCGGTTTGCCGCCAGCTGAACTGAAGCTTTAAGTCACTCCCTCTAGAGCCACCAGTAACAAGAGGACAGGGGAGGGGGCCGTCCTCAGACATACGGCACGGGAGGGGGCCGTCCTCAGACATACGGCACGGGAGGGGGCCGTCCTCAGACATACGGCACAAGAGGGGGCCGTCCTCAGACATACGGCACAAGAGGGGGCCGTCCTCAGACATACGGCACAAGAGGGGGCTGTCCTCAGACATACGGCACAAGAGGGGGCCGTCCTCAGACATACGGCACAAGAGGGGGCCGTCCTCAGACATACGGCACAAGAGGGGGCCGTCCTCAGACATACGGCACAAGAGGGGGCCGTCCTCAGACATACGGCACAAGAGGGGGCCGTCCTCAGACATACGGCACAAGAGGGGGCCGTCCTCAGACATACGGCACAAGAGGGGGCCGTCCTCAGACAGTCTGGCACTGGGCCAGGAGATACAGCCATCAGCAAGCCATTCATATTGAATTCACATATAGCCATTAACTTGGACACATTCAATTCAACTGACTGACACACACGTCACATATTGATATGATGCGAACGCACACACACTCTTCCATACATACACTCCCACAGAAAGTCCATAGTCAAACTTTTGTCACACGTACCACACAATGACTGATACACTGTTATCGGGGGAGATCAAACAAATCTTCCACCAATTTGGAGTCAATGGCAATAGAAATGTAGTGTGTGTGCCTGCCAGCCTCCTAGCAAATGTAGTTCTCACACTGCCAGCCTCCTACACTGTGCTTATAACAAGCAAAAAACTGTGCAAGAGTCAGTTTCATTTCAGAGAGTCAGCCTAAGCATAGGCTCTCTAATCCAGCTCAGACCAGTGGTGCTGCTAAGTTTCATTTCACAGCAGCAGTGTTTGACTGGCTGTCCGTGTGAGAGAGAATGGGTTTCGTTTCAGGGTTAAGCCACATCGCCTCGTCACCCAGGGAACCGGCTTAGACCAGGGGGAGCAGCCCAGTGCCTCTGGAGCATGTGACAAGCAAAGAGCAGGACTAGGCAAATGCATTTGGGAGCCCTGGGTTTGGAGGAATGGCTTTGCAACTGAAACAGGCAACATATTTTCCAAGATATAGATACTGTAGTGTACAACTGAGCAGCAAGTGCCAGTAGGTTTCTGAGGCAGCAGAGTAGGTGTGGTGGAGAAAATATGTCTTCATATGAAAGAGGGGGAGAAGCATAACATCAGGATCTCATCTGAAAGTTTACAGTTGCAGTGGCAGACTGGTACTGCTTATTGACCAGCTGCTCAGATGGACTAACAGTATAAAGGTGTGTGAGAGTCAGAGGGCATGGCATGTGTCTCAGTTCAGACGCAGGCCGTAAAAGACAGAGGGAAATCAAACTGGCTCCCAAAGTGCCTTTGAGAAGGAGAGGGTTCGCTGGCAGATGGCTTTTAGAATGTGCAAGGCCAGCCCCCCCTGGTTCAGAACGGCCTCCACCGAACAGCATTAGAGCAACCAGCTATAAATACTGCAGAAGGACCAGGGACAGAAATAACAGGGTACTGTACCATGCCCATGTTTCATAGCGCTGCCAGAAACAGTGAGAGACATGTCATCCAGCAGGCATTCTCTTGACGTGAACCTGCAAAAACGTTCCTCATTCACTGCTTATTAGGCAGTACCTCTGTTGGTAGTGCTACATGTGTAAATATGCCTCTCACACAAAAACATGAGTAGGCTAGCCTATGAGTGACAGGGCCAGCAATACACACAGTCACGCACAGGAAAGGATATCAACCCAAACCACACAATGAACATAAGGTGGCCAATTCATTAAGCTTTCATCAATGCCTGACTTATCCTCCAGCAGCACTATGGTGGCTCAGACTGGCTACCATAACCAGAGGATTTGGGTTAAAGACAAGCGAGGGCTACGAGGACCCCAGTTGTCCCTGATCGTTAGTGACCTGCTTGGCCTCAGTGGAGTTATCCGGCACACACTAGTTGCGGTTGAAACCATGTGTTTAGTGCTGCAAAAAAAGCTCCCGGCTCCACAGGCTCCAAAACATCTGGCGTGCTGGAAGTCCAGCCATAAACACTAGACTACACTTATATTACACCATCCTCTTCAATTAAAGCCCTAAGGCTCGATCCACCATAACATCTAGGCCTATATTCAGAAGTACAGAGACCCATGGACAGACAGACATCAAAAGAACAATCTGATCTTTATTAATTGGGCTGCTAGATCTTGGGCTACCCCAAATACAATCTGATCTTTATTAATTGGGCTGCTAGATCTTGGGCTACCCCAAATACAATCTGATCTTTATTAATTGGGCTGCTAGATCTTGGGCTACCCCAAATACAATCTGATCTTTATTAATTGGGCTGCTAGATCTTGGGCTACCCCAAATACAATCTGATCTTTATTAATTGGGCTGCTAGATCTTGGGCTACCCCAAATACAATCTGATCTTTATTAATTGGGCTGCTAGATCTTGGGCTACCCCAAATACAATCTGATCTTTATTAATTGGGCTGCTAGATCTTGGGCTACCCCAAATACAATCTGATCTTTATTAATTGGGCTGCTAGATCTTGGGCTACCCCAAATACAATCTGATCTTTATTAATTGGGCTGCTAGATCTTGGGCTACCCCAAATACAATCTGATCTTTATTAATTGGGCTGCTAGATCTTGGGCTACCCCAAATACAATCTGATCTTTATTAATTGGGCTGCTAGATCTTGGGCTACCCCAAATACAATCTGATCTTTATTAATTGGGCTGCTAGATCTTGGGCTACCCCAAATACAATCTGATCTTTATTAATTGGGCTGCTAGATCTTGGGCTACCCCAAATACAATCTGATCTTTATTAATTGGGCTGCTAGATCTTGGGCTACCCCAAATACAATCTGATCTTTATTAATTGGGCTGCTAGATCTTGGGCTACCCCAAATACAATCTGATCTTTATTAATTGGGCTGCTAGATCTTGGGCTACCCCAAATACAATCTGATCTTTATTAATTGGGCTGCTAGATCTTGGGCTACCCCAAATACAATCTGATCTTTATTAATTGGGCTGCTAGATCTTGGGCTACCCCAAATACAATCTGATCTTTATTAATTGGGCTGCTAGATCTTGGGCTACCCCAAATACAATCTGATCTTGGGCTACCCCAAATACAATCTGATCTTTATTAATTGGGCTGCTAGATCTTGGGCTACCCCAAATACAATCTGATCTTTATTAATTGGGCTGCTAGATCTTGGGCTACCCCAAATACAATCTGATCTTTATTAATTGGGCTGCTAGATCTTGGGCTACCCCAAATACAATCTGATCTTTATTAATTGGGCTGCTAGATCTTGGGCTACCCCAAATACAATCTGATCTTTATTAATTGGGCTGCTAGATCTTGGGCTACCCCAAATACAATCTGATCTTTATTAATTGGGCTGCTAGATCTTGGGCTACCCCAAATACAATCTGATCTTTATTAATTGGGCTGCTAGATCTTGGGCTACCCCAAATACAATCTGATCTTTATTAATTGGGCTGCTAGATCTTGGGCTACCCCAAATACAATCTGATCTTTATTAATTGGGCTGCTAGATCTTGGGCTACCCCAAATACAATCTGATCTTTATTAATTGGGCTGCTAGATCTTGGGCTACCCCAAATACAATCTGATCTTTATTAATTGGGCTGCTAGATCTTGGGCTACCCCAAATACAATCTGATCTTTATTAATTGGGCTGCTAGATCTTGGGCTACCCCAAATACAATCTGATCTTTATTAATTGGGCTGCTAGATCTTGGGCTACCCCAAATACAATCTGATCTTTATTAATTGGGCTGCTAGATCTTGGGCTACCCCAAATACAATCTGCAGACACAATGCTAACAGATTTGAGCCATTAGCACTAGGCTAAACATTAGTAACAAGAGTCTCGTCTACTCAAACTTGTGTGTTTGGTGTAAACGTACTGCATGTCATGTCCTCTAAATCTCCATGACAATTTCCACTCCATCTCTGAGCTCACAGACAAGACTCCAATCAGTGCATGACCCTAGTTTGCGTATCAACCAAGTCATCAGGGCTCCTCCCACTGTGTGAGGCCTTTTAAAAAAGAGCCAGGATGCAACATGTGAGTGGCAACCTATCAGACAAGCACAGAGATCTGTGGTACACAGGTTGCATATTGAGTTCATCAAGACTGGAGTAGAGAAGAGAGCACAAGGTGTGCTTTTCATCATTAGTCACATGGCATGAAGTGACGCCTGTACCTTGGTAGGTTTCACTTAACCTGCCTGGTTGAAAGGCATTTATACAGGCTTATGAAAATGCAATTGTTTAAATACTGACCGTGAAAAGAGATTTCAAACATCCAATACTTTAACAATTACCATAATTTGAACAGAAACGGCCACCAAAAAAACACAGCAGTCTCCAATAATTTAAACTTATTGTCAAACAGTACGACATTCACAAAATAAATATAATTGTCTTTCAGTATTGAATTTGTCTGGGCTGTAACAAAACAAGAAACAACTTGCTACCCCCTATGCTGTTCAGACTACATTAACTCAACGGCTTTCAAATCGGCCAGATGGGGAGAACATATCAATCAAAAAACATTCCTCTTTAAGCACATGGGATCGCCGAGATAGAGGGATCCCCACACGTGCTGGTAGAGGGAAGGATATATTACCCACAGTCCAAAGGACCAGCAGCATGTATAGCCCTCTGCAAGTCCTCGCCTCACCACCTGGCTGTATGCCAGAAGGAGGGGGGCAAATGCCTTTTCTCAATTAGATTTGCAAGACATGTGCAAGCTGATTCAAAGGGGGTGTGGCAGATTTCAAAACTCTTCCGTGAAGGACTCAGGTAGGGTACACTTGTATTTGTTTCCTCGCCTAAAGGAGGCTATCGAGGAGGACCATCTTCCGTTTGCCTACTAACGAAATTACAAACTCAACGACTGCTTACCGGGTTCCGGGTCACGGAGGAGAAAAGATGGAGGTCGGACATTTGCCCAAACTCCATTGATATCTCTAACAGCCAGCACAGTATAGACCGAGCCATAGCTCTATGAGTGGTGCTGTGTTGGGGTAACAAGAGGTGATATCTGGAAGCTGGAGCTGTGGGACTTAGATCATAAATCTCAGAGATGGTTATAAAAACAATAATGTGCCGATACTGATAGTCACCGAGCAATTAACAGCACATTTAGATGGCCCATGGGGTAAACATTGTACAAAACTAATCTGGCACTGTGTGACCCCTGTCCTCAACACATAGGACCAAGGCCAGGGTTGTGTTCAATAGCACACACGTAGGGCACACTGTAGCAAAAGGTAATGAAACAAACATTTCTTATTGGACAAGTTCAGACAGTCTCTCACTGTTTCACTCCATTTTTGAGAAGTTTTCTTCTGTTTTGTGCCTAGTGAACACAACCCAGGTTTTTCCACAGCTAGTTGTGTGTGACAGCACAGTGCAGCCATACAAATACTATTTTAGGCAGTCCACTCCACTCACACACCAATAACATTTCTGGGTCTTTCACAACAGCTTTTGTTTCAGTGAATCAGAGGTGGCAGAACGCCATTGCTGCTCCAGAGCTCATTGGATGGAGGGCTCTGTGACAGAGAAAGAGCTCAGGTTTCTCTCCTGGAGGGGCGGGTTTGTTTTGGGAGAGCGAAGCCAGGACATGCTCAGCGTGTGCTGCATGTAAACACAGCACCCCTTATAAAGAGCGGCTGGACCTTCTGGGCTCAATCATGCAGTCCAACAACTCTGCACGCATTCACACACCTCCACCCCTATTCACCCTATCCCCACCCTCGCAACCAACAACAGTGCCTTACTCGTCCAAGGAAAATTGTTCATCTTCCCCCACCCTTTTCTTTCCCCTCCCCATCATATTGTGTATGCCACAGTGGTCACAGTCACACTAATGCAAAATCAACCCCTTGACTAATGCGAGCCTGAATAGGCAATCCCTCAGGTATCACAAGCACAGGAAAATGCACCTTGATGTGAATCACTTTCAAATTTTGCCCTCCCCAGTCAGGGACTTGGGGAAGAAAGCTAATGAAACGTTTCCACAACCAGAGATTACAAGCCTGAAAAACACTTTCTGAAAGAGACACTATAAATTGGCAGATATTTAGGCATTACATGTATATATTGTGAAATATATGTTCATTATGCAACTCAGTAACTAAGCACTGTGAGCAGAATAAGAACCAGGAGTGTGGGAGACAGAGCCTGGTTGTGACTGTGATCCAGGCTGTATAGTAAAGGTTGGGGTATTAGAGTAATCACCAAGGAATGTCCTTATGCAAACAGTGTACTTTATATTACTATAAATGAGTATCAGCTTAGCTAAGACTTTGCTCTGGGCTCTTGCATGTTGCTAGCCTACGCTTGTCAGGCACGTAGAAGAGGGGGGAAAAAACACCTCCACACCTTAGCCTTTAAAACAATACCCCACCCACCTCAGGACTTTTCTCTAGTTTAAACTAGTAAGAACTGCCTTTCTGAAATAGCTGTCTCATTAAATTTCTGTCACACTAAGATTATATAAACTAATTGGTCAATGTTTTTTTCAAGGCAGACATGGTCCTTTATACCTGGACGAATAAACAGAGGGGGGAATCAGGCAAAACAACAGTGATAAGATAAGGAAGGCATTTGGATGGTTGTAAAGCACATTTCATTTCAGCATCACATGTCTGGGGAAATACCCTCTGTCATTACAGAGAAAATGGTTACAGTAACCTAACCTCTAACTGCTTTGTACCAACCTGACATATTGATCATAATCAGTAAGCTAGTATAGCCAACCTATATTAAAGACAGTGTGCTCAGGGCTCCCGAGTGGCGCAGAGGTCTAAGGCACTGCATCTCAGTGCTAGAGGCGTCACTACAGACCCTGGTTCGATTCTAGGCTGAATCACAACCGGCCATGATTCAGAGTCCCATAAGGCAGTGCACAATTGGCCCAGTGTCCTCCAGGTTTGGGTTTGACCGGGGTAGGCCGTCATTGTAAATAAGAATTTGTTCTTAACTGACTCACCTAGTGAAATATGGGTTACATAAAAATACTATACTAAGAGACTCTACTAAGAGGTCTGGACCTTTACGGCTGGGAGGGTATACTTGCCCTGTAGCTACACAGCCACAAGCCCCACTGACTGTCCCTGATAACTACATTTGTGTCAAAAGAGGGACAACCTCTCAACCTGTCAACTCTTTACTTACGGAACACTTAGAGAGAAGGGAAATAGTTCAGCCTCCCTATACATGTTGTATACTACGGTTTTTGGCCAAGTTTGGCCAAGTTTTTGGCCAAGACCTTTAGGATACATGTTGTGCATTCGCATCTGCACAGTCACTCCCCTTTAAAGGGGGGTAGAACTCACTGATGTCACCTCGCTTTCCCACAGTCATTAAGAAATAGATACCATTTCCGAATTGCAACTTGGGTTTGTGGTTTGATGTGGGCCTGTTATGTTTGCTATATGTACTCTGACAGTTATCATTGTTGGTTCCTATTCACTCACAATAGTTAAGATATCCCTTAACAGCCACCCTATTATGACTTTGGCTAAAGGAATAAATTGTGTTTGTGATGCCAAAGTTAGCTCTGAGGATGTGTGATTTGGAAGAAAAAAAACACGCTGTTTAATAAAGAACAAGTATTGTTCCTTCAACATAACATTGGCTACGATGTAGTAGTGTTGTCTCACATAAAGAAGTCAGAGGCGATGCATGCTAATGGGAGATCTGCTGTCTATAGAATTTGATGCGTTTCTTCAATCTCGCAAATCTCAATTTTGGAAAATACTGACTATGACCAAAAGTATCCTATTTACATATTTTAGTACATTTTGGAATTAGAATAGATGCTTCTGACTATTATATCCACCAGAGAAGTAAGAATTTCGGTTTTAATTGCTGCAAATAGGCAACAGTGAAACAGACGAGAAATACCCATTAGTTAGGTAGGCTTAGCCTGAGTCAGTCAGTCACATGGCAACTATCAAGAAAAGAGTTCTGCATTGACTTGACAATGGTTACTGCTCAGTACTCGTGCTTTTAGCTAAATGTCATTCGGATTAGATTTTTTTTGCTTAGCTCGTCAGTGTAGTGACCACATGCAGATGTTGGCAACCACGAGGTAGCTAGCTACCAAGGTCATAAAACAAATTGCTGGATGTAGCTAACTAACTAGCTAGTTAACGTTGACTGTCCCATTACTTTCGACTGACCGTAGCT
The DNA here is from genome assembly GCF_045791955.1 of Oncorhynchus clarkii lewisi. Classification (NCBI taxonomy): domain Eukaryota; kingdom Metazoa; phylum Chordata; class Actinopteri; order Salmoniformes; family Salmonidae; genus Oncorhynchus; species Oncorhynchus clarkii. Next base: position 73,844,752 of record NC_092152.1, on the reverse strand, counting down.
GGTTAGGAACGTCCCCCAACATAACAGATAATGAATGACTCGTGACGGTCAAATCGGCACGCCTAAATATGGCTATGATGTCTAACCATATGAATATGTGCGCTCACTTCACCAGCCAAGTTAGCTGGCTGGCTAGTTTTCTAACCAACTAACGTTAGTGTGGCAGAGATATATAACGTTAGCTAGATAACGCGTGATTAATGATTAACTTGTAACGTTACATTTTGTTTCTTACCCCAAGATTCCTTCAGAGTAGTTCTTGACTTTCCATGGTGTTCCCGTGTAACCACAGCCTCCGGTCTCGAGGCTACTGTTGAATCCATAGGTGCTAGCCTTGTTGTCTCTTTTCCTTTTGTTGGGGTGTCCTGAGACCCCAGAGCCCACTTGCACCCCTCCGCTGCCCCTCCCCAACGATGAACGATTGTTGTGGTTGTTATTAGCTTCCAACGGAATAAAGTCTCGTTGTTCGACTACATCTCTGTCTTTCGTTGAGTTGGACATTCCCTTGTTCCTGGGTTCGCTGTTAGTGACAGCTCCGTTCTTGCTCGATATTACGTTACCCAATGTCCCGTTGATGTTCGATTTCTGACTGAGGCTTGACGTGCTAGACAAACTACCCGTGTTACAGTTGTTATTGAAGTACAGATTCCCCAGACCTTGTGTTGTTTCCCAAATCTGCATCCACAGGCTGTTGGCTGGCCCACGTTGTTCTGGCTGAAACCAAGCGATTCTTGGATCCATCAAACGACAGTGCAGGCACACTGCCCCAGAGCAAGGCTCAGTTCGTGTAGCTAAAGCTAGCCAGGTAGCTAGCTAGCTAACCTCACTCTTAAGCTTTACAGCTGACTAACGTTAGATATGAAGGTTACTTCAAATTGCTATAAAATATCTAAATCTGCTATCCATGAATTAAAACGACTATTAGATACTATTATTATTAGACAGTAGGCGTCGTGTTTAATGAAAGAATGTTGTCAAAGTTTGGATTCAAGAATTAAGGAAACGTGCAACCATTGCCTATCGAAGCGATTATCTGACCCTTTCCTTCTGATTGTGGGTCCTCAATGGCGGACACTGCGCAGCCGCAGATTCGCGCAGAGTGAAATGGTGATTCGAAAAGGGCGGAGAAAGTGTCGTTCTTACGCAAGAGCAGAACATGTTACCTGTTGCGTAACAATGGGCGACAGATTAATTATTTTGACATGAGAACATGAGGGACACACACACTGAAATAAGTCGGTGGGAGGTTTGTAATACAATTTAAAAAATGGCAAGATAGCCCGAACTTAAATGGTTACTTCATGTCATAACAGGATATTCTATCCATCAGGCTGATAAATTATATTTCCATTATTTCAAAGTATGAAAGCAGCATATCAAAGTGGAGGATATATACCAACAGCTGTGCCTTCTCCCTTCAATGAAACCACCATTGCTGAACTATTTTCTAAATCCAAAACCACAACTTGCTCCCTTGACCCTATGACCACTGCCTTAGTTAAGGCATGTCTCCCTGTTCTGCCTCCTGGTGGTCAAGATTGTAAATGCATGCATTTGAGAAACAGACGAATCACAAGTCCTCAACTGGCAGCTTCATTAAATAGTACCCGCAAAAAAACAGTCTCAACGTCAACAGTGAAGAGGCGACTCCGGGATGCTGGCCCTCTGTCCAGTGTCTGTGTTATTTTGCCCATCTTAATCTTTTATTTGTATTGGCCAGTCTGAGATATGGCTTTTTCTTTGCCACTCTGCCTAGAAGGCCAGCATCCCGGAGTCACCTCTTCACTGTTTACATTTGAGACTGGTGTTTAGCAGGCACTATTTAATGAAGCTGCCAGTTGAGGACTTGTGAGGCGTCTGTTTCTCAAACTAGACACTAATGTACTTGTCCTCTTGCTCAGTTGTGCACTGGGGCCTCCCACTCCTTTTTCTATTCTGGTTAGAGCCAGTTTGCACTGTTCTGTGAAGGGAGTAGTACACAGCGTTGTACTAGATCTAAAGTTTCTTGGCAATTTCTCACATGGAATAACCTTCATTTCTCAGAACAAGAACAGACTGACGAGTTTCAGAAGAAAGTACTTTGTTTCTGGCCATTTTGAACCTGTAATCAAACTCACAAATGCTGATGCTCCAGATACTCAAATAGTCTAAAGAAGGCCAGTTTTATTGCTTCTTTAATCAGGACAACAGTTTTCAGCTGTGCTAACATAATTGTAAAAGGGTTTTCTAATGATCAATTAGCCTTTTAAAATGATAAACTTGAATTAGCTAACACTAAGTGCCATTGGAACACAGGAGTGATGGTTGCTGATAATGGTCCTCTGTACGCCTATGTAGATATCCCATTAAAAAATCAGCCATTTCCAGAAACAAAAGTAATTTACAACATTAAGTGTCTACACTGTATATCTAATCAATTTTATGTTATTTTAATGGACAACATTTTTACTTTTCTTTCAAAACAAGGACATTTCTTAGTGACCCCAAACTTTTGAACGGTAGTGTACATCCACACAAAACCCAACTCCACTCTGCCACCCCACTCTGTCATTGCCTGTGTCCGTGAACTGAAAACTTGGATGAGCAATACATTTTTTCTACTAAACGATGACAAAACAGAGATCATGGGCCCAATATCCCTCATCAATAAGCTGGGTCAACTCAACATGAAAATCTACAGCTGCACCATCCACTCCAACTCCACAGTCAGGAACCTTGGTGTTACATTTGACCCCACTCTGTCGTTGAACCCCACATCCGAAACATCACCAAGTCAGCCTTCTTCAAAAACATCTCACAACTCAGACCAACTCTCACTGACCCCAATGCTGAAAACCTCATTCATGCCTTTGTTTTATCAAGTCTGGACTACTGCAACACCATTCTCTAGTCTCCCCGCCAAAACACTGGACAGACTTCAACATATCAAAAAATTCCGCTGCACAAGTCCTCATACACACACACCAGACCTTGGGACCACATCACCCCCATACTCAAACTCCACCAGCTCCCAGATCAATAACACACACACTGGACTGGCACCCACATAACTTACTGACCTACTGGCACCCACATAACTTATTGACCTCCTGCACCCCTACCTGTTCACTGCGTTCCTCGGCCTGCTCACAATCCCTCACACCAGGCTCCGCTCCATTGAAGACGAGGATTTTAGCAGTGCAGGTCCCCAACTCTGGAACTCTCTCCACTCCATGTCAGCAATTCACAATGCATACACATATTCAAGTCCACACTATACAGAACCTCTTCACACAGGCTTACCCATAGTCGCTGTTGTTTTAGTTTTTATATTTTCTAGCTCACTTCCTTGATTGGTCTGTCATGTTTAGTGTTCTCCATGGCTAGTCAGTCATCATGTTCAGTGTTCTCCATGGCTAGTCTGCCATGTTCAGTGTTCTCCATCGTTTGTCTGTCCTTATGTTTAGTGTTCTCCATGGTTAATCTGTCATCATGTTTAGTGTTCTCCATGGTTAGTCTGTCCTTATGTTTAGTGTTCTCCGTGGTTAATCTGTCATCATGTTTAGTGTTCTCCATGGTTAGTCTGTCTTTATGTTTAGTGTTGTCCATGGTTAATCTGTCATCATGTTTAGTGTTCTCCATGGTTAATCTGGTCATCATGTTTAGTGTTCTCCATGGTTAATCTGTCATCATGTTTAGTGTTCTCCATGGTTAGTCTGTCATCATGTTTAGTGTTCTCCATGGTTAATCTGTCATCATGTTTAGTGTTCTCCATGGTTAGTCTGTCATCATGTTTAGTGTTCTCCATGGTTAATCTGTCATCATGTTTAGTGTTCTCCATGGTTAATCTGTCATCATGTTTAGTGTTCTCCATGGTTAATCTGTCATCATGTTTAGTGTTCTCCATGGTTAGTCTGTCCTTATGTTTAGTGTCCTCCATGGTTAATCTGTCATCATGTTTAGTGTTCTCCATGGTTAATCTGTCTTTATGTTTAGTGTTCTCCATGGTTAGTCTGTCCTTATGTTTAGTGTTCTCCATGGTTAATCTGTCATCATGTTTAGTGTTCTCCATGGTTAGTCTGTCCTTATGTTTAGTGTTCTCCGTGGTTAATCTGTCATCATGTTTAGTGTTCTCCATGGTTAGTCTGTCTTTATGTTTAGTGTTGTCCATGGTTAATCTGTCATCTCCATGGTTATGTTTAGTGTTCTCCATGGTTAATCTGTCATCATGTTTAGTGTTCTCCATGGTTAATCTGTCATCATGTTTAGTGTTCTCCATGGTTAATCTGTCATCATGTTTAGTGTTCATCATGTTTAGTGTTCTCCATGGTTAGTCTGTCATCATGTTTAGTGTTCTCCATGGTTAATCTGTCATCATGTTTAGTGTTCTCCATGGTTAATCTGTCATCATGTTTAGTGTTCTCCATGGTTAATCTGTCATCATGTTTAGTGTTCTCCATGGTTAGTCTGTCCTTATGTTTAGTGTCCTCCATGGTTAATCTGTCATCATGTTTAGTGTTCTCCATGGTTAATCTGTCTTTATGTTTAGTGTTCTCCATGGTTAGTCTGTCCTTATGTTTAGTGTTCTCCATGGTTAATCTGTCATCATGTTTAGTGTTCTCCATGGTTAATCTGTCATCATGTTTAGTGTTCTCCATCGTTAGTCTGTCCTTATGTTTAGTGTCCTCCATGGTTAATCTGTCATCATGTTTAGTGTTCTCCATGGTTAATCTGTCTTTATGTTTAGTGTTCTCCATGGTTAGTCTGTCCTTATGTTTAGTGTTCTCCATGGTTAATCTGTCATCATGTTTAGTGTTCTCCATGGTTAATCTGTCATCATGTTTAGTCTTCTCCATCGTTAGTCTGTCTTTATGTTTAGTGTTCTCCATGGTTAGTCTGTCTTCGTTATGTTTAGTGTTCTCCATGGTTAGTCTGTCCTTATGTTTAGTGTTCTCCATGGTTAATCTGTCATCATGTTTAGTGTTCTCCATGGTTAATCTGTCATCATGTTTAGTGTTCTCCATGGTTAATCTGTCATCATGTTTAGTGTTCTCCATGGTTAATCTGTCATCATGTTTAGTGTTCTCCATGGTTAATCTGTCATCATGTTTAGTGTTCTCCATGGTTAATGTGTCATCATGTTTAGTGTTCTTCATCGTTAGTCTGTCCTTATGTTTAGTGTTCTCCATGGTTAATCTGTCATCATGTTTAGTGTTCTCCATGGTTAGTCTGTCCTTATGTTTAGTGTTCTCCATGGTTAATCTGTCATCATGTTTAGTGTTCTCCATGGTTAGTCTGTCCTTATGTTTAGTGTTCTCCATGGTTAATCTGTCATCATGTTTAGTGTTCTCCGTGGTTAATCTGTCATCATGTTTAGTGTTCTCCATGGTTAATCTGTTATCATGTTTAGTGTTCTCCATGGTTAGTCTGTCCTTATGTTTAGTGTTCTCCATGGTTAATCTGTCATCATGTTTAGTGTTCTCCATGGTTAATCTGTCATCATGTTTAGTGTTCTCCATGGTTAATCTGTCATCATGTTTAGTGTTCTCCATGGTTAGTCTGTCATCATGTTTAGTGTTCTCCATGGTTAATCTGTCATCATGTTTAGTGTTCTCCATGGTTAATCTGTCATCATGTTTAGTGTTCTCCATGGTTAATCTGTCATCATGTTTACTGTTCTCCATGGTTAATCTGTCATCATGTTTAGTGTTCTCCATGGTTAGTCTGTCCTTATGTTTAGTGTTCTCCATGGTTAATCTGTCATCATGTTTAGTGTTCTCCATGGTTAGTCTGTCCTTATGTTTAGTGTTCTCCATGGTTAATCTGTCATCATGTTTAGTGTTCTCCATGGTTTATCTGTCATCATGTTTAGTGTTCTCCATGGTTAATCTGTCATCATGTTTAGTGTTCTCCATGGTTAGTCTGTCCTTATGTTTAGTGTTCTCCATGGTTAATCTGTCATCATGTTTAGTGTTCTCCATGGTTAATCTGTTATCATGTTTAGTGTTCTCCATGGTTAGTCTGTCTTTATGTTTAGTGTTCTCCATAGTTAATCTGTCATCATGTTTAGTGTTCTCCATGGTTAATTTGTCATCATGTTTGGTGTTCTCCATGGTTAATCTGTCATCATGTTTAGTGTTCTTGTTCTCCATGGTTAGTCTGTCCTTATGTTTAGAGTTCTCCATGGTTAATCTGTCATCATGTTTAGTGTTCTCCATGGTTAATCTGTCATCATGTTTAGTGTTCTCCATGGTTAATCTGTCATCATGTTTAGTGTTCTCCATGGTTAATCTGTCATCATGTTTAGTGTTCTCCATGGTTAGTCTGTCCTTATGTTTAGTGTTCTCCATGGTTAATCTGTCATCATGTTTAGTGTTCTCCATGGTTAGTCTGTCCTTATGTTTAGTGTTCTCCATGGTTAATCTGTCATCATGTTTAGTGTTCTCCATGGTTTATCTGTCATCATGTTTAGTGTTCTCCATGGTTAATCTGTCATCATGTTTAGTGTTCTCCATGGTTAGTCTGTCCTTATGTTTAGTGTTCTCCATGGTTAATCTGTCATCATGTTTAGTGTTCTCCATGGTTAATCTGTTATCATGTTTAGTGTTCTCCATGGTTAGTCTGTCTTTATGTTTAGTGTTCTCCATAGTTAATCTGTCATCATGTTTAGTGTTCTCCATGGTTAATTTGTCATCATGTTTGGTGTTCTCCATGGTTAATCTGTCATCATGTTTAGTGTTCTTGTTCTCCATGGTTAGTCTGTCCTTATGTTTAGAGTTCTCCATGGTTAATCTGTCATCATGTTTAGTGTTCTCCATGGTTAATTTGTCATCATGTTTAGTGTTCTCCATGGTTAATCTGTCATCATGTTTAGTGTTCTTGTTCTCCATGGTTAGTCTGTCCTTATCTTTAGTGTTCTCCATGGTTAATCTGTCATCATGTTTAGTGTTCTCCATGGTTAATCTGTCATCATGTTTAGTGTTCTCCATGGTTAATCTGTCATCATGTTTAGTGTTCTCCATGGTTAATCTGTCATCATGTTTAGTGTTCTCCATGGTTAGTCTGTCCTTATGTTTAGTGTAACGGTACTTTTACATTATTTTTGTGATTTTGTTGCTTTTTATCCTGCTGATTCTATTGTATATAAAGTGACTTTGCGTGTCGTGAAAAACACATCAAATAAAATATATTATATCCTCCCCAGTATCAGAACAAGGTAATCAATGTACTTTCAGCAACCCAAATCATGTTAAATAAATCACCTTGTAAATGGATGGTGTGTTCTGCTTTATTCATGACATCTCACATGGTCAGTAGACACTGGGGGGTAAACAGATGGCCTGGTCATACAATGGCAAATGCCTGCAGGCAGTAGAGCCATAGCAAACCAAAGGTCAGGAAACACTAGGCCTGTCCATCTCATTTTCCATGACAGCACAACATGACAGAGTCATTAAATGGGGTCAGATAGCGGATTCTTGGGTGAGAAGCACATGAATACTACAACTGGTCCTTCCTAACACGGAGGGCTACAGTATGAGTGTGTGACGTGAGAGTTGGTTGATAAAGATGTGTAAAATAAACCATAAAATGTTCTGTCAATACCTTTAAAATACAGCACATTGAAATGTACTTTTATACATAAAGTAAAACAATGCGTCACTATGTACTGCAACAGTAATTCAAAATAGCGCACGTTAAAAAAAAATTTGGACACATAATTATGTAAACACTCACCTACCAAGGAAAATAGTTAAGCATTTCAGTCAGAACATTGAAACAAAAAGATACCCAACATGAAAATCAGTTATATAGATGTTAAAGGAATAGTTCACTCAAAAACAATGATTTTGGAATGAACTGTCCCTTTAATGAGGGTCTATTAGGGAATTCCCCTCAACCCCATTCCCTCTGTTCTGTCCCAAGGCTCTATGGGCAACTCTGGGTCCATTGTATTGTAAATTATGAGTCATTTCATCTTATGTCAGCCAGTCAGTCAGATGGTGTCGTAGTCAGGCCGCTGTCATTTTTTTACCACAGTCTCCAGGTAGCCAATAAACCTTCTTAGGTTGACTTTGATGTTGTCCAGCACACACAGCTGCTCAGGGCTGTACTTTCCCTTCCCCTCTTTACGAATCTGTAGACAGAGGACATATAGAGGACAGGAAACAGCAATTAAACAGATGACAACAGTGTGTTGCATAAAGAATACATACAAACTGTTCCTAGTGATGGGCTGCAGCTCTATTACCTTAGCCTTGAAGGCAGGTTGAAGTGCCTTCAGAGCCGACAGTAAGTTGATGTTTTTAGCTGCTCTCTCTGCCTCGTCTCCATCCGCAAAAACATCAAACAGAGCATCCAGGGCCTCTCCACAAACCACAAGGTCAGCATCCTTTGTAGCAACTTGGAGTAAGGCATTGCCAATCATCTATACAAAATATATTGCAGTGTTTTTACATTATGGTCACAAAGCCAAGATGGGTTAATAAAACATTTTAAAAAAGAAAGAAAAGAGGAACAAAAATAGTTAATTCAGAAGAAATCATAATCTAAAATACATTTCATATGAAATACATTTCATACGAATCAAAAACTAGGCATGAAAATAATAATTTACCTGCAGAGTTTCAGCTGTCCTCTTCTCTTTAGCCAGTGTGCTTCCTGTAATGCCTAGGATGGCCAGAGCGTTCACTCTCACACTGACCACGTCACAGCAGGTCGCCGCCTCGCTCAGGCTCATCAGCTGCTGGGGTGTCATACACTGGCAACACACACACACACAAACACAGACATAAACAATGAGTCATCCAAGAGACACATCGGGATAGTGCTGTGGTACTATATAAACTAACAGATAGGTGACAGTATGGCTAGGTAAAATGTACTTCAGAGGGAAACTCTACACTGCTTGAGTCAGCTGTCTTACCTGTGGGATTTTCATATAGGCTATGATCTGTAAGAGGGATCGCATGGCACTGGTAACTGCCTCAAGGAATTCCTCCTCCTTAGGGATCTCTGAGTAAACAAATTAACCAAAAATAAATTATGAAAGAGACAATTACTCTCCTTTTTAAGGTAATTGTTGTAAAAGTGAATCAACCTATCTAGGAAATTTAGGATTTAATACAAATAATGAAGAGATGGTACGACATGTAGATCTAACCTGGAGGACTGAAGACCAGCGTGGACAGGTGTTGTGCGACAGCCTGAAGAGCGGCTGCTCCCCCTAGGGACTCAGCGTCCATAGTAGACAGCATGTTGTGAAGGCACGTCAGGGCCCTGTACTGCACCCGATGCATCCTGGGGGGGAAATTGATTTTATTCAACTCCTAAAGGCAGGTAGCGATGTGGTAAACAAAGTGTACACCCAGTAATGCCATTATATTATAGCCTTTACATCCCTTATCTCACCTCATTTGCTCACATTGTATATAGACTTATTTTTCTATTGTATGTTTGTTTTACTCCATGTGTAACTCTGTGTTGTTGTATGTGTCGAACTGCTATGCTTTATCTTGGCCAGGTCGCAATTGTAAATGAGAACTTGTTCTCAACTAGCCTACCTGGTTAAATAAAGGTGTTCTCAACTAGCCTACCTGGTTAAATAAAGGTGTTCTCAACTAGCCTACCTGGTTAAATAAAGGTGAAATAAAATAAAAAATGAAGCAAGAAAAATAGAGTACCTCAATCAAATTAGTGTACACTAATGCATATCGGTTCAGGGTTACTAGGATCATGACAAACCTCTCAAATGATCTTGTGATCTACTATATCACAGAATATCTAGTGTCTCATTCATTAAAGGCAAAGAAAATGACACCATGCTTGACAGATAATTACTTTTTCATCAACATTTTCCAGGTGGGATTATGACGACATACGTCCATCGCCTCGCTGCTGGGGAACTGGGTCTTCTTGAGAACCTTGAACATATAGAGAGACATGGATGGTTATCACCTTCATACAGTGTAGTGGCTATAACAGAGATAGTAGGAACACACATTAGTCTAGTACCATGACATTATTTATTTTATATTTTGCATGTGAAAACAGAGGGAACATCAAAAAAGACAAACATGAGAAGTGAAGTAAAACAATTATGCTAGGTGAGGAAAGAAATCCCCCACACCTTCTCTGGGATGTTGTGGTTGATCAGAGCCGCGTGGACCTCAGCAGACAGACACAGTGGGGACAGGAGGCTGGTGTTCCCTTCAGAGAGGCCGTCAGGACACATCTCACTCTCGTCGCTGCTCGACGCCTCCTCCCACTCATCGTCTGACGGGTCTACAAAAAAAACACACCATGAGCCACAACAGCCAAAGTACACCTCAAAAGCTCATTTTAAATCCTAAATATGCATTTGAGCATCAGACAACAGTAAAAATGCTGTCCTCTTATCTATGAACATGCACCAGACAGCTGTGTCAAACAGTAATGAAAACAAAGCTCCCCAGGTCAGTACTGCTGCCCAAACACTGCTGCCCACAGCACTCACCATCAGAGCAGCACATGTTGACGATGATCTCCAAGGACGTCTGCTGGGCTGTCAGCAAGGCCGTCGCCTCCCTCAGCTCCTCCTTGCCCCTCTAAAGAAAAGCAGACTATTGACACTGCAGCAGGGACACAGCCACCTCTTACGTCCCTGAGTAAACCCTGCTGTGTGTCCCTCTTTTCCTGTCTGCTGAACAAAGCGGTATCTCCCTGAGGAGAGGGCCACTACAGCTCTGAATACCAACTGCAATACTCTGTGCTACTTTATCAATATTCAACTGTTTCATAGCATTCAACAGTGAGGAGTCAGGTACGTACACTGAATATTAAAAACTGAAAATGCAATACTCTTTACTCAACCCTGTCACTTTGGATCTCTATAACCATAACTCAGAAACAAACCCATCAAACCCTTTTGAGTGAAAAAGGACAGGACTTACAGGCAGGAGGTCAGAGAAGTCTTTATCTATCTTGGTTGCCTTTCCATTTGTCCTCGGTCCAACCCCCTCCTCCTCATCCATCTCCTCTACAGCCATATTCCCTGCAGCTGCCTGGTGGTCCTCCATGTTCCCTGCCTCTGAGGCAGTGGCACTGCGGGCCACCTCAGCCTGGCGGAGCTGGGGTATCAGCGTGCCAGCATCCAGCTCCAAGCACTGGGACAGGGTGGCCATCAGGGCGTTGAGGGTCTGGGCCTGGCGAGCCGTGGGCAGGCTGCTCTTCAGGTTCCACACTGACCCTGTCAATGGACGGAGCACAAAGCACACAATGAGCACTGGAATCAGACTAGTTATTTAGTTAGGCTATTAACAAACCTCTTCCAAACTAGAGGTTGACCGATTAATCGGAATGGCCGATTAATTAGGGCCGAGATCAAGTTTTCATAACAATCGCTAATCGGCATTTTTGGACAGCGATTATGGCCGATTACATTGCACTCCACGAGGAGACTGCGTGGCAGGCTGACTACCTGTTATGCGAGTGCAGCAAGGAGCCAAGGTAAGGTGCTAGGCTAGCATTAAACTTATCTTATAAAAAACAATCAATCTTAACATAATCAATTGTTAACTACACGTGGTTGATGATATTACTAGTTTATCTAGCTTGTCCTGTGGTGCATATAATCGATGCGGTGTCTGTTAATTTATCATTGAACCACAGCCTACTTCGCCAATCGGGTAATTTAACAAGCGCATTCGTGAAAAAAGCTCTGTCGTTGCACCAATGTGTATCTAACCATAAACATCAATGCCTTTGTTAAAATCAATACACAAGTATATATTTTTAAACATGCATATTTAGTTAATATTGCCTGCTAACATGAAATTATTTTAACAAGGGAAATTGTGTCACTTCTCTTGCGTTCTGTGCAAGCAGAGTCAGGAGATATGCAGCAGTTTGGGCTGCCTGGCTCGTTGGGAACTGTGTGAAGATCATTTTTTCTTAACAAAGACCGTAATTAATTTGCCAGTATTATACATAATTATGACATAACATTGAAGTTTGTGCAATGTAACAGCAATATTTAGACTTAGGGATGCCACCCGTTAGATAAAATACGGAATGGTTCCATATTTCACTGAAAGAATAAACGTTTTGTTTTCGAAATGATAGTTTCCGGATTTTACCATATTAATGACCTAAAACTTGTATTTCTGTGTGTTATTATATTATAATTAAGTCTATGATTTGATATTTGATAGAGCAGTCTGACTGAGCGGTGGTAGGCAGCAGCAGGCTCGTAAGCATTCATTCAAACAGCAATTTAGTGCGTTTTGCCAGCAGCTCTTCGCTGTGCTTCAAGCATTGCGCTGTTTATGACTTCAAGCCTATCAACTCCCGAGATTAGGCTGGTAATACTAAAGTACCTATTAGAACATCCAATAGTCAAAGGTATATGAAATACAAATGGTATAGAGAGAAATAGTCCTATAATAACTACAACCTAAAACATCTTACCTGGGAATATTGAAGACTCATGTTAAAAGGAACCACCAGCTTTCATATGTTCTCATGTTCTGAGCAAGGAACTTAAACGTTGTCTTTTTTACATGGCACATATTGCACTTTTACTTTCTTCTCCAACACTTTGTTTTTGCATTATTTAAACCAAATTGAACATGTTTCATTATTTATTTGAGACTAAATTTATTTTATTGATATTTTATTGTATCATATTAAATTAAAATAAGTGTTCATTCAGTATTGTTGTAATTGTCATTATTACAAATACATAAATATAATAAAAATATAATTTTAAAAAATAAAAACGTTTTTTATTTTAAAATCGGCTGATTAATCGGTATTGGCGTTGAAAAATAATAATCGGTCGACCTCTAATAATGTGACAACAAATATGTTGTAGCCATACCTGCAGCCAGTGTTCTGAGCAGTGTGTGAGCCATGTCCACCTGTGAGGATAGCAGCACACTCTCTAGAGTCCCCAATACAGCATTGTTCATACTACACAGCAACTCTGCGTTGTCCTCAGTCACTGTGTGCAAACAGTGGGCTAAAGACAGAGGGAGCAGGGACTTACTACAAAATACATAATCAAGTCAAATATCTAAATGGTGAAAATGCTCATTAAAGTTGTGTGAAAATTGGTTTGATGAGACTAACCTGCAGACAAAGCCAGCTTGATGTTGTGAGTGTGTCGCTCCAGACACTGTAGGATAACATCCAGAATGCCTGCTTTGTTGAACATAGAGAGTGCCTGGCTACTGCTCTCACTGACAGACAGGGTGATGATACAACAGGAGAGTATGGTGTGAAAGAACCATAGAAACATTGGCAAGCTAACAGAATTGAATTGAGTTTTGGGTTATGGGAAGGCTTCTCGATGCATGTCCAGATCACAAGGTGGAACTATGAAAGTAGGTTGACCGACCAGCTGACATTTGTGTTACTACTACTGTGACATTTACTGCTTTTTTCTTACCAGAGATTCCACAGCAAGTTAACTGCTTCATTGGCTACATCTTCCACTGTGTTTTTCTGCCCTTTTAACGAGAGGGCATCATTGGTCTCAAACACAGCACAGCACTGTGGAGAAACAGTACTGGGGTTCAGACACTATGAAAACACCAGACCTAGGTTCAAATACATGTGTATTTGAGTATCCAATATACTTTTTTCAGTGAGTATTTTCAAATACACAGCCCAGAACAAGTTCCTTTATTTGAGTATTTTCAAATACTTATTTCAAATACTGTTTCCAAGTGCATTTCCAAATACATTAAACTATTCAAATACGTGTCTTTTCAAATAAAATATAGGTCTAGCCATCTTAATACTTACTTTGAATGTATGTCAAAGTAATTCAGATATTTGAAGTAGTATTTGAACCCAGGTCTGGAAAACATACAGCCCTATAAAATAGCTATGCATTGATGCAACTAACCATCAAGGAATGGAGGTATGTAGGTGCTTCACTTTTCACACATGCACACCATGAAACATGTTGTTCAAAATGTGAAAAAACATAACCTTTGCGCAGCAGGGCCACACCCATAAATACATCAACTTTAAGGAATGATTTACGAGGGAAGGCCTCACCTCTCGAAGCAGAGCAGTCAGAGGAGTCATGACGTCCTGTTTCACCATGTCCTCACACACCTCATGACCCCCACAGGCACTCAGGTTCCTGATGTGAGAAGAACACATCACTCAGTCGTTGAACGATAATTATCACATCAGTACTAACAGTTAATTAAGGGTGTGGTATTTCAAGAGGACTCTCTCAGTGTCTGTTTAGCAAGCCAAAGCATCCTTCACTAACCAACTTCTGTCGTACAGCACATAATGGCTTCAACAACCATCTACATTCACATCTAACATTTACCACACTCTCTGAACAATCTAGCAATATCTGATAGGCTTGATTCTCAGTCCAGACTCCACACCATCCCTCTCACATCTCAAAGTGGTTCTGTTAAGTGGCTAGTACTGGGTAGAGAACCTCCCTGTGGGAGGCTGAGGGCTCACCTGAGTGCCCCTGTGGCAGTCTCCCTGACGGCCAGGCTGCGGTCCAGCAGTAAGGGCCCGAGACGTCTCACCGCATCCCGCTGGAGGAAGCCTGGGATGGTCTGGCTCTGCTGCACGAGGCGTGATATGCTGGCACAAGCAAACTCACGCACATCTGCACTGGGACTCTGCAACTAAACACATACAGTATAAAAAGGGGTTATTTGGATAATCACTTTTTCATACCATCTCTGTGTTCTTTTACCTTCCAGTTGTATATGTGGGAAACACTGTTAAGTGGCACTGAACTAGATTTTACAACATACTGAACAAAAATATAAAATGCAACAAGTTTACTGAGTTACAGTTCATATAAGAAAATCAGTCAACTGAAATAAATTCATTAGGCCCTAATGTATGGATTTCACATGACTGGGCAGGGGAGCAGCCATGGGTTGGCCTGGGAAAATGATTTTTTCTCCACAAAAGGGCTTTATTTGAGACAGAAATACTCCTCAGTTTCATCTGCTGTCCGAGTGGCTGGTCTCAGACGATCCCACAGGTTTAGAAGCTGGATGTGGAGGTCCTGGGCTGGTGTGGTTTCAGGTCGTCTGCGGTTGAGGCCGGTTTAATGTTCTGCCAAATTCTCTAAAAACGATGTTGGAGGCGGCTTACGGTAGAGAAATTAACATTCAATGCTCTGGCAACAGTTCTGATGGACATTCCTGCAGTCAGCATGCCACTTGCACGCTTCCTCAAAACTTTATATATATGTGGCATTGTGCTGTGACAAAACTGCACATTTTAGAGTGGCCTTTTATTGTCCCCAGCACAAGATGCACCTGTTTAATCTTCTTGATATGCCACACTTGTGGATGGATTATGAGTTAATTTGGCAAATGAGAAATGCTCACTAACATGGGTTTAAACAATTTGCGCACACAATGAGAAATACACTTTTGTGCATATGCAAAACTTCTGGGATCTTTTGTATCAGCTCATGAAACATGGGACCAACACTTTACATGTTGTGTTTATATTTTTGTTCAGTAGAGTTCTGTTAAATATTAATGCATTTTTGGGGGGGGGCACATTTGAGCATGATTATAAAAATGTAATAACACGTGTTTGCCTGGTTTTTTTGCATTTGCGGGAAGGTCCTTTGGAAGACATTTAATTTGTCATTTGGAAACATTGACATGCTTATGAAAAGCAGCAAGCTTTTCTAAAATAGAGTGCAACATCCATTAGACCGAAATAAAAGTACTGTGGTCAGATCTTGGTGCTCTTACTTTCTCCAGTAACTCCCCAGCTGGAGAGTCGACTCCATCACAGACTTCATCGTGGTCCTCTTCCACTTCCTTTACAGCAGTTACAGACAGTCCCTCTGCGTTGAACTGTGGACGTCTAAATTTGTTAGTCTTACTTTTACCCATAGTTTATTTCGATCAATGTCGTTTCTCACTTAATCTATCATGTAGTAGGCTGTCACACTCTCACGTTTCGCATCATTTTAAACCATGTGGAACATCGGTGGAGATTCGTCGGGGTGCCGTAAAATGGTCCTTACTCTCGCAATGCAGAAGGGGTGTCGTATTTATGTCGCAAAGACGAGACCATGGCCCCGTTTTCCGCTTCATAGATTAATCATTATACTCCCTTCTTTGAAATAACTATCGGTCTAACATGGCTGGAAAACCACAAACGAATTTTCAGTGAATAGTGTTAACAATGCTTAAACGTATGAACACAATAAAAACTGTAAAGACCAAATCACACATTGAGATTTACTTTCAAACAAGTTGTATAGACATTCACAATCTGGAGCAAAAGCATAGCTGTCTACAGGTTGCAACCATATACTACAGTAAATCACAGGAAACATCTTCATACAAGTATTTATTAGGTATATAACAATTAGTTTAAAAATAGAAAGATCTCTAAAACAAAATGCATGTCATCATTAGAAATGAACATCTGAACTCATGGCGAATGAGTTATGTCAAAGGGTGTGCGAGTCCAGAAGCAGCTTTAAGGGCGACCGTAACACTGACTGAGATGCTGTTAAAAAGGCAGTTGATGTCCTCTCCCCTCACAATCCTTCATTAATACATAATGGAGCACATCAACATAAACACCCCTCAGTATTTCCCCAATCTCCTTCCTTCTTACGTTGTTTCAGATCCTCCAAACAGGATTCTGGTCCTTGTGTCAGTCTGTCGTTTAGTGGCAACCAACATAGTCATTAAGAACATTTTATTTCCCACCCCCCCCAAGAGTTTGTGGTTATTGGATGTGTGGCCGTGGTTTGAGAATTAGTTTCCCCGTCTGTAAAAGGGACAAAAACATCAAAGTCAATACAATGCATAGATGTACAGGCAATAATTCAAAATCATACTTTTAAATTATGTAAGGGATGGCCAAAAATGTGACAGCTGGATTGAATTGATTATGAATTAAGTTAACCTCAAAGAAGATGACTTATGCAACTTACATCATCGCAGGACATGTTGTATTCAGCTAAAACTGTCCGACAGCGAGCTGCAATACTTGAAGAGAGTGAGTTAAAGGAGAATTGTCCTATTACTGAAGTAAACCTCTATTTTTTTTAAAAATGTAAATGGGATGTTATAGAAGGGTCCAGACACTTTTCTTGTGATTTGGCTTGTTTTTGAGAAAAACAAACCACAATAGCGATTTCTCATTGCTTGTTGTGCAGTATCAGGGCAGACATGAACAAAATATATTTTTTAAAACATCCTTTTGGAAACAAACACACTCTCAGTATAGCGATGTATAGGATTATTATGGCCACCAGGTACATAGCTGTCATTTACCATCCAAACAGTATCACTACTTCCTTAATGGATTATTTTCAGTACAATGATGTAGGTCTTTAGATGTTGTACACATGAAATTGTGTAATTTCAAACTTTATCCGGAACGTTACAATCCATTTTAGTCAAGTAGCGCTGTTTCCCCCACGCAGCTGTGCAGGCCGAGAGAGTACACAGACATAGCCCGCGCAGCATTACTGGTAGAAGAAACATCTCGAGTTACACAAAATGGAATATAACGTTGCGGCGGCTCAAGTTTGGAATGACACAATTGCATGTGTACAATATCTAAAGACCTGCATCACTATACTGAAAATTCTCCTTTAAGGAAGTAGTGACACTGTTTGGATTGTAAATGACAGCTTTGGACCTGGTGGCCTTCTTCATAGTCCCACTGAGTAAATTAAGTGTGGAACTTTAAACAAGAGGAAGGATACATTGATGGTGCAACGACTCGTTTGTGTATTCCAGCAAAGAACAGAGCGATCAAAGTGATGCAGCTGATGGTGAAGAACGGATGGTTCCACAACGATGAGAAGAAAGACACCTGAGAAAGACAGCCAGAGGTACAGAGAGATTAGACAGGGAAACACACGCAACCAAACTAAAGTCACAGACACACTGATCTGTGTGAAAGGTATCCTACTTTGTCACATACACAATCAAGCTGACATCACAAACACACTGACCTTCTGTGTGTCAGGGTCTATCAACCAGTTCCAGGCTCCAGTCGCCGTACAAACTGAGACCACTATTAGAATCACTGAAACAAATGTGAGATATTGATGTATATCCCCTGAAAACAAGTGGCAGAATAATGTAGGCCTGAATCCTTTACAATCAAAATTCAAAATACTCAGGCTGGGAGGCCATTTACTCTTGAAATGTTAATGATTATGGTTTGACAGTAGCAATGTAGTCATTGATTATGGTTAGACAGAGTTGGAACTACAAATACTTACTTCGCCACCTCCCGGTTGCAGGTTGCAAACAGGAGACGTATTCTGTCAATCTTCTCTCAAAAGCTTTCAGGTCTGCAAAAACAAGCAGTTTTTGATGTTCTTGATCAAAACCACACAGAAAGAACATACAATATGCTTTTTTTTGTGCTGTGCTTGATTGGTTTGGAACCGATGGGAGTAATCTAAAAGTAAATAAACGACTGAATTATGTTTAGTTTGGACTGGCAAAACAAGCCTATAGTTAACGACCTTCTGAGATATCCAGGTTATGAATAGAATCAATCAAATAGTCTAAAGTGTGTGTATACGTTTGCATTGGTTAACAGTTCTGGTGAGCGTGCAGCGGTGGTCTTCTGGGGCTAACAACTACCAGTATGCTAACTATTTACAGCATAGCTAGCCAGCCGGCTAATTAGTGTAGCTAACAAGCCTTTGTGTGGATTTTTTTGTACAAATTAATGTCGAACCCCCGAGTAGGGAAATCAGCAAACAATGTAATTAGCTTGAGTTTGGTATTTTGACGAATTTACCCATTAATGTCCTTTAAGAGAAAATGTTAGCCTAGCTAGCTAGCTAGGTCACCGCGGCTGGCTAATCAAGCTAACAAGCGACTCAAGTGAATTGCAAAGGAACGTTTGTCACCGTGTGTTTTACTTCAAAGTGAAACTTCACTTATGCATCATGATTTGTGAGAAAAAAAATTGAATTTGCTTGCCATGTTGACTACCTTCGGCCTGTTCCAAGGAATTCATTGCTCTTCTCTCCGGCTGGTGGACGTGCTAGCTAGTTCTCCTGGGCAATTGGGAACAGGCGAAAACCTTAACGTGGATTGGACGATTTCGGAAAATGTACGGTGATTGGTTTAAACAAGTAACTGTTACGGCGCAACCCCTAGCACCTACTCATCCACTCTTCAGATATGATCTAAAAGTAGGTCGCAGAGACCAAATAACCATT
This sequence comes from Oncorhynchus clarkii lewisi, assembly GCF_045791955.1. Lineage (NCBI taxonomy): Eukaryota > Metazoa > Chordata > Actinopteri > Salmoniformes > Salmonidae > Oncorhynchus > Oncorhynchus clarkii. Next base: position 73,825,563 of record NC_092152.1, on the reverse strand, counting down.
GAATATATATTTGTTTAAAATAATGTTTATTGAGTGTTCAAAGACCGCACAATCAGCTCTGGTGAAATACATTTTTAATATTGAGAGAAAATACGAAATGTATTTTGTATATCTCACTGATCTCGTTGTGAGGAATCTTTGGTCAATGTAGCAGCACCTAGATTTGCCAAGGCTACATTACAATTATATCACATTAAATATTACATGTTACAGGCAATCAAGTTCTTAAATAGTGTAGCCAGCTTTGTTGTTTATGGGAACCAACTTGTTTGCCAACAACACATTAAACATTTCCTTCAGCACTTTATCCACATCATCATCAGATATGTCTTTCATATCCAAAACATCAAAACCATCCTGGTTGTTGTAGGTGACCTCACTGAAGGTCCAGCCAATTAGAGCTCTGAATCCTGTAGCCGTCTGCAGTGAGCAGATGGACTTGTTGGTGAATAGAGACTTTGGATCTGTCTGAAGGCAGTGGGAAGTCTCTAGGAAATGATCAAACCCACGGGGAACCAGGGTGAAGCCGTAGATCTTCTTGGTTGGGCTCTTGTCTACCAGAGGCGAGTTGGTAAAGGCCTCATTGAGAACCAGAGGCTTTCGACCAGTCTTCTCCAAGGTCCACAGGTCTCCATCTTGTATGAGACGGAAGACACCAGGGGATTGTGGCTGGTCCTTCCCGGAGACGAGCTCAAGAGGGTGCCATATTTGGGAGGATACCCCAAAGCTCACGTCTGCAATGTAAGCAGTCCCATCAATGACCACCTTGTTGATGAGGTGAGAGTCTGTTGGCCCGAACTGGTTTATGGTGTTGTTGTAGACTCTTGAACCCAGTGTTACTGGATTATAACCCATCTCTTTTAGTACCCAAGCAAAGAGGAGGTTATTCTCACAACACCAACCCCCCCGATTGCTCCTCACAATCTTATTGAAAATCAACTCATGGTCCATAGTGATCTTCTCACCACAGTGAATGCTGAGGTTTTCAAATGGTATTGACATCACATGGTGTTTGTGGACTTGGTTCAGTGTTTCAAGGTCTGGTTTAGAAAATTGGCCGTAGAACCCGATCCTCTTGAAGTACTCTTCCAGATTCATTTTGTCCTAAGAGTTAACAAAACAAAGACACTGCATGAGGATCTGCTTTTGCAGGATTTACGACTACATATACAGAAACTGACATCCGCTAATGTCTCATTCACAATTTGTTTTTCACATAGAGTAAGATCCTCTTTGCAATTGAAACACCACCATATAGGCATTATCCTTGAATTGAAAGATACAATATTAAAGAATAGACAAAAACTTGTGATACACAAGGATACTACATGGAGGCACGGGCAGCTATATTTCATTTCCATTTGATGATTACTTACTTTCAAAGGCAGTGAAAAAGTAGCTTCTCAAAGTATTGCTTGCTGTTCAGAGTTCTTTGGGGCAAGTCGGGCAAAGCAGTTGAGCATTAAAAGAGATAAGAATGGCTCTTGCATGACAAAAAAACAAAGCACCCTAGACTTTGCTCATGTACTGGAAAGCAAAACTAAAGTTCACGAGTGAGCCTTGCATAAGGGACCTCACTTGTAAAACACTGTAGCCTTGTGATGTGTATGGGAAGTGTTGTACATTTCAGAAATAATAAAATGTTTATTTCACCTTTATTTAACCAGGTAGGCCAGTTGAGAACAAGTTCTCATTTACAACTGCAACATGGCCAAGATAAAGCAAAGCAGTGCGACACAAACAACAACACAGAGTTACACATGGAATAAACAAACATACAGTCAATAACACATTAGAAAAGTCTACATACAGTGTGTGAAAATTAGGTAAGATTAGGGAGATAAGGCAATAAATAGGCCATAGTAGCGAAATAATTACAATTGAGCAATTAGTGATAGATGTGCAGAAGATGAATGTGCAAGTAGAGATACTGGGGTGCAAAGGAGCAAAAAATAAATATAACAATATGGGGATGTGGTATTTGGGTGGGCTATATTACAGATGGGCTATGTACAGGTGCAATGATCTGTAAGCTGCTCTGACAGCTGATGCTTAAAGTTAGTAAGAGAGATATGAGTCTCCAGCTTCAGTGATTTTTGCAATTCGTTCAAGTCATTGGCAGCAGAGAACTGGAAGGAAAGGTGGCCAAAGTAGGAGTTGGCTTTGGGAGTGACCAGTGAAATTTACCTGCTGGATGCGTGCTATGGGTGGGTGCTGCTATGGTGACCAGGGAGCTGAGATAAGGCGGGCTTTACCAAGTAAAGACTTAAAGATGACCCGGAGCCATTGGGTTTGGCGACGAATATAAAGCGAGGGCCAGCCAACGAGAGCATACAGGTCGCAGTGGTGGGTAGTATATGGGGCTTTGGTGGCAGAGCAGATGGCACTGTGATAGACTGCATCCAATTTTCATTGTGAATAAGAATTTGTTCTTAACTGACTTGCCTAGTTAAATAAAGGTCAAATAAAAAATTTAAAACACATTCTCGACCCTGTCAATAAAGAGGAGGAGTTACCTATTACGTCAAAAGTGTAAAGTAGGAAGTTCGCGTAGCCCATCCACTGACAAGTCATGAGCTTGCAGTTCCCTTCAAGAATTTCACTAGCTCCGCCCAAGGAATTTGTATGTAAAATAGTAACAGCCTATCACACCGATTAATTCATTCAAGCATTGATGCTGGACAAACGATAAGGTTGTTAAGTTAAAACGTCAAGGTAAAATCCTATTTTCAATTTAAATTAAAGTGTTTGCTGTTCAATAGCCTGGATAACAGCCTGTATACTAGTAGAATATGGCAGCGACCTGATTGATACAGTACAGGTTTACACAACTGTCATTGTCGTACTCTTATGTAGCTAAACTAGTTTGCATCAGATGTTGCGTTCATGACCCAAATGTAGCCAAACGTCAACGTAGCATTATTAAGTAATAGGCCACAATCTTACAAGTATGGCTACAGTAGACGTGATGAGGTTGCAGGTTGTTGGTTATTATATATTTCGGCACGTGTCTCTTTTACAAATTCAATACTTTAATTAATGCTCTCGCTGATGGTACTGTGTGGTGTTATTTCAAGCATATTGAACTTCAAGTTTTCTTTTCAGTAAAATGGTGAAGGCGCGAATATGCACGTTTTTGATGACCGGTGGCAGTGGATACTTTGGTTTCCGGTAAGCCCATCAAAATATAAATATTTTACATTATTTGTTGCCTGTACATAGTCTTCATCTTATCAATACAGAAGAGAACTTGTACATTACCAAGTGAATGTACAAATAATTCGGTAACGGTAGTCCTAACCCCCAGTAGGGGGAGTTATCATACCAGTTATTCTAATGCTGTTATTCACTGTAGGCTATTTATTCTGTGTTACATACCAAAGTGGCAGAACCTTATCACCCCATCAATTGAATCCCTGCTTACAACAAATTGTTGTGACTTACTAATGGTAGCATCATAAGCAGTGCTTAACTTGGACAGGAGCTCACCGGAGCTGAGTACCGGCACCTCAAATGTTCTACTGCTTAAGCTCCTGTTCCTCTTATAGAATATTTGCTAAAAAAGTATTGTGGAGCTCCTGCACCTAAATATAAACAGTATTGGCACCCAAAATGAGTACCTGCACCTATTTCAGTGCAAATCAAGCACTGTTCATAAGTAGGCTAATGACTTTCCTATTTCATTTTTTAGTGTTGAACTGAACATTCCTAGAATATCCCTCACTACATGTGTAAGGCTTTCCTATATCCAATATTCCAGATTAGCATTTGCACACCAGTATTTCTACTTGCACATCTTCATCTGCACATCTCACTCCAGTGTTAATTTGCTAAATTGTAATTACTTTGCTACTGTGGCCTATTTATTGCCTTACCTCCTCATGCCATTTGCACACACTGTATATAGACTTTCTTTTTTTCTATTGTGTTATTGACTGTATGCTTGTTTATTCCATGTGTATCTCTGTGTTGTTGTTTGTGTCACACTGCTTTGCTTTATCTTGGCCAGGTCGCAGTTGTAAATGAGAACTTGTTCTCAACTAGCGTACCTGGTTAAATAAAGGTGAAATAAAAATTTAAAAAACAGGACCACTCTATTATTCATTTCTTACAGCCTTTCCTGCTCACTACATAAAAAGGAAGCTGAAGTCATTCTGTTTGATATGAGCCCACCCAGCCTAGAGGTTCCAGAGGGCATTGTGTTCCTAAAGGGAGAGATTCGTGAATATGCTCAGGTGGAGAATGGCGGTCACTGGCATGGACTGTGTTTTTCACAGCTCCTCTCTTTCAGGGACCAGCTGAACAGGAAGCTGATTGAAGAGGTGAATGTCCAGGGCACAGAGCATGTCCTCAGGGCCTGTGTAGAGGCTGGAGTCTCCAGGCGAAAGCCTCCCCTACCTACCTCTCCATCTCCACCCAAACCACTACTCCAGAACCAAGTCTGTAGCTGAGATGGCCGTGATGAAAGCCAGTGGTACAGAGCTGAAGGACGGGACAGGTGTGTTGAGGGCCTGTGCTCTGCATCCAGCCGGTATATACGGGCCTGGCGAGCAGAGGCACCTGCCCAGGATCGTTGGGTACATAGAGAAGGGGATATTCCGTTTTGTATATGGAGATCCAAGAAGTTTAGTAGAGTTTGTCTATGTAGACATCATGGTGTCTCTACACGAACTGGCTGCAGAGGCTCTGATGTCAGAGCACCAGCACCGCTCTGCTGGACAGGCATACTTCATCTCAGATGGAAGACCTGTCAGCAACTTTGAGTTCTTCAGACCTCTGGTAGGGGATTTGAGTTACTCTTTCCCGAAATGACGTCTAGCCCTCTCTCTCATTTACTTTGTTGCATTCCTCACTGAGATGATTCACCATCTCTTCGGCCCAATCTATAACTTCCAGCCTCTGCTCACACGCACAGAGGTGTATAAGACCGTTGTGACGCATGATGAAGCCCAAGGCCAAGCTGGGTTATGAGCCCTAGGAGTATAACCTGGAGGAGGTTGTGCAGTGGTTCAAGAGTAAACCTAGGGGTTCACTCTCCAGCGACTGATGCTAGATGTTCTTCTATTAGTAGCTCTGGCCCTCTCATACCTCCCAGTGGTTGGCAGTTAATCAGCAGGCAGTAATAAAGTGATAAATCTCAATGGCACATTTTAAATGTTGAAACTTGTTCTATACTAGAGGTGATGGATTGTTTGGTTCTCATTTTATTAATTACAATGTACAGTTTGTAATAAAATAATATTATTAACCAGAATTAGACCTGTTCAAAATAAAGACCACATTCCCTTAATAAATGTCCATGAATGTGTTTTGTGTAAATTCCAACAATAGATGTACCTAGTTAGATATAGTATAGCTAACTTTTGTCTTATATTGACAATTATTGGACACAATGCATTTTGTTTTTGGCAGGGTTTAAAGCCAGAATGGAATGTTTGTTTTAATTTGTGCCTGTCCATGGAAGTACCTGACCATAGTCCACTAGTCAAATGCAGTATTTACATAAGGATTCTCTAAACTTGATTATGTATAAGAGACATCTCTTGGTGCAGATGTCTGTTGGTACAAACAAAATTTGGTCCCACTTTAAATTAAGTACAACTTATAAAGGCTTTTTAAAGCATACGTAAAGACTTCATAAGCACTACATAAATGCTTCAAAAATTGTCTATAAGCATATGTCATAAAGGGTGACATAATTCCCACTGTAGGGTGAATTATGTTTATACACCATTTAATCAGTATTTTTTTTATTTAAGCTTTATTTAACTAGGCAGGTCAGTTAAGAACAAATTATTATTGACAATGACTGCCTATCAAGGAACAATGGGTTAACTGTTTTGTTCAGGGGCAGAACGATTTTTACCTTGTCTGCTCCAAGAAACCTTTCAGTTACTGGCTCAACTCTCTAACCGCCCTGATGACATACGCTTATAGATTATTTGTGACGCATTTATGTAGTGCTTATGAAGCCTTTATGTATGCTATATAAAACCCTTTATAAGTTGTACTTCATTTAAAGTGGGACCCGACATTTACATTGGTTTTGTTTTTACATCTCAATTGAAGATGGTAATAAGAAATATGACAAACAATATATTGTAATGTTTAACAGATAAGATTTTATGTTTATTTTATACTGTGTAACTTTGAAATGTTTCATGATGTGTGATATCTTTTATCAGACGTGCTGCTGAATTCCTAACCTTTCTGGTTGTTTTGTGACCAAATCCTAATGGGGATCAATAATTTGGTGGTATTTATAATAACATTTTCTATAAGGGATATTTTTTTTAAAAGTTGGATAATGTTCTCATATTATAGAATACAATTACATGACTGACCAGCCTGTGATTTGTGTTGCTAATGAGTTGCACAAAGTAATAAGCTAACTTCATTATACATTTGGGACAAGTCTTAGCTTAATCATCACATATTATATAAACTTTTTTGTATGTTATAAAACATCAATGTTTTTGAGACAATGCAATAGTTTTCTGTCAAGAATTAAAATCCTAGATGCGAGTCATGCGACAAGTGAGAGCTGCATGATCTTGGTGGCAAAAGCCCTATCAACAGACAGACAGAAGAGAAGCCTTCCCTGCATTCGGCATCTAAACTGTAATACATTGTGTTCAGCATCCTCTAGAAACAATCCATTCTAAATTCAGTGAAGCTGTTTCTGTCCCGAAACCGAAAAGGGCAAATGAAATTGGGCCAGGTGAGACTGTGCAGTTTTTTTAAGGCGGAGATGAATACAGCCGTACTCTCTAGGGACTACTCTTTTTCAAACTCAGGCACCCCCTTGCTGAGTTGGTCGCAATCATTGTTTCGCTCCAGCATTAACCACATTCCAGAGAGGCAGAGTGCACCCCGTCCACTTCCTCGCATTCCTTCTCCACAAACGAGTCCCTTGCGCTAAATTGTGTTTAAAACGTGTTTTGGCGCACTCTGTGTCTTTTAATATGTAAGATGTGGCTGTTAGTGGTGTATTGCAATATTTTCTCAACCTCAAATTTACATTTGAGACTCTTTTGGAAAACTGGAGAAAAACTGACAAGGGAAAATTCCTCCGCGCAGCGCGCCATTGACTGTAAAGACCTTTCAACTTAACAAAAACTGAAGTTGACAAACGTAACGTTGAAACTTTGTTGTAAGGGTTTATATTTTCGAAGAAAAAGATCATGCACTGCTCCGAGATTTCCAAGCACACTGGCCGTTCAGCAAACAGGCGAGGATGCCTGGATTGAGCCTGCGTTTTGTTATGATTTCCAAGTGAAATGCAATTACTGCTATCTCTCACTCCGTAGTCGGTTTGTGGACTAGTGCGCGTTTTCTCTGAACTTGTTCGTCGCCTCCGGAGCAAACCATGGATCACTATGAGGAAGATTTGGGACTCCGGGCGAGTAAATTAATGGAGGACCTTTCCTTATATGAAGCATACAAGGATGGAATATACAGTTCAAGGAGAGACATGGTTATCAACCCCGATTTGGATTTTTCGTCTCCAACGATACCCGAACAGAAAAGTAAGACAATGAATGGCAGCTCTGCGCCTCACCAACAGATACACAGCGTTGAGAATTACATGGCTGGGAATAAAGTGTACACTGCGGCTCCCGTGCGCCCCGTGAATGGCAACAGAGCCGTTCCTGTGGATTATTGCACCCCTCAAAGAGACACAGTTTATCCTAATGAAGACAGCTATTGCACCAAATCCGAAATTGCTTTGCCGTGTTATAGCGGCGCGTCCGAGCGGCACAGGAGGTACTCATTGGAGGTGCAGGGGCATAGGTACAGCACTGGTAGCGCCTACGATGGAGTGGTTTTGAACAAGCCAGTACCCTCACCTGGCAACAGATGCAACAGTATTTGTATTACCACCAACCACGACGGCAGATACAATGCAACCAGCCCGCGGTCCAGTTTCGTATCCTCCCTCTCCTCCCAGGAGCAAAGCAAACATGCAAGCCCGAGGTCGAGCATCAGTAGCCCGCGCACGAGTCTGGTGGTACCCGGACAAGACAAGTATACGAGTCCCAGGTCCAGTCTGGTACACTGCGAAGGGAGCAGTGCCCACAGCCCCCGGTCTAGCTATGCAAGTACAGCCAGCGACACAAGTAAACATTCCAGCCCAAGGACCAGTCTGAACAACTATGACTGCTGCAGTAAGCCCAGCAGTAACCGCACCAGCGGCATCAGTATGGGCTACGACCAAAGGCACATCAGCCCCAGGTCCAGCACAGCGAGCCAGTATTCTTGTACCACCAGTCCACGCTCTAGCTATTCAGATTCGCGTTACATGCCTGTGGGGAACCATGATCTGGAGGGTGCAGTTTTGCATGGCATGCCGGTGGCCAGTCCCCGGTCAAGCATCTGCAGCCAGGAAGGGTGTGCAAGACCCGGGACAATAGCTAACTGCGTCGTTAGTCCCCGGTCCAGTATCTCCAGTCACAGTTCCAGAAGTTCCCGGAGCTCCAGGGGATCTATGAGCACCTACCCAGATCTCCAACTGCCTTCACCCAGGTCCTCAATGCTGGGGACTGGTTTGCAGGAGGACATACTAACACAAGATTGTGGCGATACCAACGGTGTTCATAGTCGTATCCATCTCCAAGCGCTCTCTGGGATGCCAGAGGCCCTGCCACAGCATGCACCACAACAGTCAACCCAGGCAGGGATAAACACAGAGGTGACCGCTGGATCACCATCATCTTCTTATGGGCTCCATATGAAAACTCCAGCCTCAGGGCAGAGGTTTAAACTACCTTACCAGGTGACCCCATGCCGGGAAAGTGGCCCAAGCCAAGCAGAAAGGAGTCTGGAAGCACTCACCTTGGAGCTGGAGAAGGAGTTAGAAATGCACATGAAAAAAGAATACTTTGGTAAGTGTAACTCCTCCTATGAACACTTGATTATAAGGAACACTATGAGAGTGCAATGAAGTGAGAATAAAGCTTTAAAGTAGAGAAAAAAAAAATGAAATGAAACAATATTTTGATTAATCTTGGCATATCTTTTTTTAGACAACTTGTAAACTTATGACAGCTTCCTAAACATGTCTCAATAAGAATTAGGCTATTCTTACACAAAGTCAAATGAATTAGTCAGGTAAAAATGTAAAAGGGCCAGACAACATCCTCCACGTTCCATGTGTTTGGTGGTCTGATAATAACCCTCATGGTTATGAACTTGAACTCTGGTGCCCTGTGGTCCCATACACGTGTGGAAGATAAGTCAATTGATGGGCTTCACTGGGTTACTTCATCTTCAGCTGGGTCACTAACCTCATTATAGCTGAGCACATGTTCATTGGCACAACGCAGGTCAGGCCATTGAGATTTGGAAACATTTTCAATCATAACGCCTCTCATTTTATTGTTAGACAAAAACATATCATCACCTGTTCTAGTTGATTTACCTAATACAATTTTTCCCTGTGATAATGTGTTTACACTGGGGATAATTTGAGTTGATTTGAAGCATGGGTTTTACTGAGAGTAGTGCAAAAACTAAGATACATTTTTCAAGTTTAAGAATATTACCTTCACATTACATTTTGTGTTGTCATAATATTTGGTGTGTTTGGTATCGTGGGAGGCTGAGGCGGCATAAGGCTAACTGGCGCATTAACTGAGTGATTAGGCCCATTTTGTCCATGGAGCCAGCTGACCACTGATTGGTCAAACAGTGTTGTGGCCTGGTCACAGCAGCCCTGCCACGGATCAGTCAGAACTGGCTGGTGACGCCTGAGGTAGCCCTTTGCCTCAAGTCCTTGGGTGTTTTGTGAGGTGGGTTGGGGGAATGTTGTCCCGAGAGCTACTGGGGATCCTCTTCATTATAAAATCACAGTCTTGATCATCATCTCCATACCTTGCACAGCAAGTGTAAGAACATAGTAATAACAGCCTAACTACATTACATATTGACATAACTGAGGGATGTTCGTATGTGTAACAAGTCAGGTGTTATTAATTGTTGTTACTCATGTTACTACAAAGCAGCTATTTTGTAGTGCTAAGTAATTCCATTGTTTACAATTCCATTGTAGTTGTGGAGCTTGTACATTTTGTCTATTAATCGTTATGCTGTAGTTAAAAGGGGGCGTTGAACACGACTTCAGCCTAGCTTCACTGAGCTTTGTTGTCATCTCATCTAGTGGATGGTTGCAACCTTAACAACTAACATGTATTCTATAATGCCAACAACGACTCCCTCTGTGGCAGATAAGAGTGGCTTTTGCAGGAAAATACACATTTCTGTTTTGGCAGAGCTAACGTTTACACAGCGCTGAGTAGGACTGAATGGAACCTTCTGTTCTGTCCCAGGGAGCGGAGTAGATACCCTTCAGTGATTCAGTGGTCTTGCTGCTTGGTGAAAACGCCCAGCCATACGGCCAATGCAGCGGGCATTCTCTGAAAGACTTCTCTCTCTGCCGTTTCTCTCTGTGTTTTCTTCAAGATGCATTTTTTTCTCCATGAGTGCTCTGAGCTGTAACTTTTTTGCAATATATTCCCTCCCTGAGACTTGAAATCATTGTTTTTGAAGGGGTAAACTCTCTCCTCCCACAGGAAAAGAAGGGAGAATCTATTCACCTATTGAATGTGCTGATGGACAAATGGCTGCGGGTCTGAGAACAGAACAGTGGTTTGATTTTGTTTTCCTCCAGTGCGCTGGCTGGCTCAGAGTGACGTTGAGACGGCTGTTCATTTTTCACAGAGGAGCAGGTGAGAGCTGCAGAATGTAGCAGACAGAAGCCCCTCAAAGTACGCTGGGCAGAGAGAGAGAGAGAGAGACACATGCACACACACACACACACAGCTCTGTTTCCGTGGCGACAGTGGAGAAATTGATCGCCGGGGCTTTGAGGTCTGTGCTGTCACACTGCGTTGCTCTGCTCTGTGCTCTGCCTCGCTGCAAGCCCCTGTGTGGCCTCTGTTTGTTGTGGTGGCGAAGGAGCTGTGAATCAACAGCTGGCCCGGGACAGACCAGCATTGAGGCTTCCAGAGCAGAGCGGCCCCGCCCCCAGCTCGCCCCCCCCCCCCCCCCCCAGCTCGCCCCCCCCCCCCCCCCCCCCCCCCCCCCCCCATCCGCGAAGCCCTTCATTAACCAGCCAGTGGGGAGTCGGGCAGCACCAGACACTTGGCACACGATCTTGGCTCGCTGGCCAGACATGGCGGTCGGGGCTCAAGTCTGATCACCTGCTCAGAATAATAATGACGGTATAGTAATGCTACATGGTTGACTCAGAAAGGGTTTGGTCAACTTTACTGTGTTGGTGGTGGTGTCAGTCACCCCAACTCTCAACTCTCGCTGCAGCCGCTCTGGAGGGCAGTCTGAGCTACAATGTATGGCTTAGAGCTAAATGGAGCAGATACAGTTGCTCTTTTGACAAATACGCTTATGAATACACAAAACACATAGGCAGCTAAATGTTTTAGGGCCATTGGTAACTCTTGTGTCAGTTGATACGTGAACATAGCTCACATTAATGATACATGTTCATGATGCATTAGCTTAATCACAAATTCACTCTCATTAGTGAAGTATGAGTATTTTAGCTCCCTATCATGAATATGGGAAGTGTTTAGAGTGCTGCCATTACCCTTCCAACAATAGACCATGAGTAGAGAGAACAAACACACTGTCCCTGGCCTGCCTGAACAACAACAGAACACAGCATAATCACTTAAATATTGTGAGAGATTTTCAGACAGCGTTTCTGCCTCATTTCCAGTTTCATGCCATTTCTCAAACATCAAGGTTTTGGACAAACATTGCAGGCAGCTGTACATCAACATAATGATTTCAAGTACACAAACAAATTGAATGTTACTATTTCTTATTACTTCCATTCTTGCTTATGTAGCATAATAGTGTATTTCATATGTCCCCAACAGTGGTGTACTGCTATTCTTTTAGGTGAGGGAGCGCAAAAAAATCATGTAAATGACATTATTTACTCAATCAAAGTTTGTACCCACAGATGTAGCCAATTTAATGGCCTATCATTATAGAATATGCATAAAATGCATTCTCCAATTGCAACATCTGCCTTTGCCTAACCATATTGTGCAAAATAAAATGTTATATTTTTAATACCCTCAAACACAGTTAGGCATAGGCTACCTCATTTCAAATAGGCCATCATCTCTGTCCATCGTGAATGATTATTCTTCACATTTTACAGCTGAAACGTCCGAACTGCATCTCCATGCCAATCATTTGTTTGATCTCAATCAGTTTCATGGGAATATGGTATTAGAACTTCTTGAATTAGCCTACTGTTTTATGAGCCAATTAGAGTAGATTGTGGTAACAAACTATTAGCCTACTGTTTTATGAGACAATTAGAGTAGATTGTGGTAACAAACTATTAGCCTACTGTTTTATGAGCCAATTAGAGTAGATTGTGGTAACAAACTATTAGCCTACTGTTTTATGAGCCAATTAGAGTAGATTGTGTTAACAAACTATTAGCCTACTGTTTTATGAGCCAATTAGAGGAGATTGTGGTAACAAACTATTAGCCTACTGTTTTATGAGCCAATTGGAGTAGATTGTGGTAACAAACTATTAGCCGACTGTTTTATGAGACAATTAGAGTAGATTGTGGTAACAAACTATTAGCCTACTGTTTTATGAGCCAATTATAGTAGATTGTGGTAACAAACTATTAGCCTACTGTTTTATGAGCCAATTATAGTAGATAGTGGTAACAAACTATTAGCCTACTGTTTTATGAGCCAATTAGAGTAGATTGTGGTAACAAACTATTAGCCTACTGTTTTATGAGCCAATTAGAGTAGATTGTGGTAACAAACTATTAGCCTACTGTTTTATGAGACAATTAGAGTAGATTGTGGTAACAAACTATTAGCCTACTGTTTTATGAGCCAATTAGAGTAGATTGTGGTAACAAACTATTAGCCTACTGTTTTATGAGCCAATTATAGTAGATAGTGGTAACAAACTATTAGCCTACTGTTTTATGAGCCAATTAGAGTAGATTGTGGTAACAAACTATTAGCCTACTGTTTTATGAGCCAATTAGAGTAGATTGTGGTAACAAACTATTAGCCTACTGTTTTATGAGACAATTAGAGTAGATTGTGGTAACAAACTATTAGCCTACTGTTTTATGAGCCAATTAGAGTAGATTGTGTTAACAAACTATTAGCCTACTGTTTTATGAGCCAATTAGAGTAGATTGTGTTAACAAACTATTAGCCTACTGTTTTATGAGACAATTAGAGTAGATTGTGTTAACAAACTATTAGCCTACTGTTTTATGAGCCAATTAGAGTAGATTGTGTTAACAAACTATTAGCCTACTGTTTTATGAGCCAATTAGAGTAGATTGTGTTAACAAACTATTAGCCTACTGTTTTATGAGCCAATTAGAGGAGATTGTGGTAACAAACTATTAGCCTACTGTTTTATGAGCCAATTAGAGTAGATTGTGGTAACAAACTATTAGCCTACTGTTTTATGAGCCAATTAGAGTAGATTGTGTTAACAAACTATTAGCCTTGCATTTTGTTTCAATCAAAGGGTATATCCTGCCTAGTGGCGCGCACTTGAGTTGGCGCATGTGGATTGTTTTTTACTTGTTGTGTGAAGTGATAGTGTTATATTTGTAATAAGTAATGACTATTCGGTGTAGGCAACGGATCTTGATGAGATTTCATTTTAAGCAATTGGAGTGCTCTTTGTAGTGTTGAAAGGAAAACACCAGGAGCACACAATGATCTTAAAGTAGTTAAACCAACTTGTAGTTAAACCAACTTGTGGTGCTGAAGGATAGCTCCTCCATTTGGCCAGTTCAGGAACAATACTACGTGGTGTAGCTATTTGGTTATAGCCTAATGTAAAAACAAATATTTAGCTTAACATCATTGCACTGCTTGCGAGGAGAGCTTTATTGCGAGTAGGCATTTCATTGTATTGTGTAGCTTACAGGCTCTATTATAAACGTTGATTTGATTTGCTTGAACACAATACAATATACGCTATTACAGAATAAAAGAAAACAGAGAGGTGAACTATCAATTAATGTAATTTATTTGCATAGATTGAACATATTCATATCAATTGACCTAGTAGTGAACATAAATCATTACTATGTCGAATTTTTTAAACCACCATAAAATCAAGCTTTTAGTGTGATGTATTCATGCATCACAATAAACTATAACCTAAATGCATTATTACCTCAAACTTGGCCCAATTCACAGTTCCAATTGCCCATCCTGAAAAAATTGAGGGAGCGTCACTCCTTCATGCTCCGGCAGCACTACACCCCCGGTCCCCAAAGGTGTGGAACTCTCTGAGTTATGGGCAACATCACTGAGTGTGCTACTAACGATGAAGGGCAATGTTCTTTCTTCTCCAGATGTGTCCAGTGGTGTTGTAACATACCAAGCTAGAACGAGCCCTGCGTCTCAACTAATAGCCAATGTAGGCTAAGTATCCCAAGCAGGGCTACAGCAACTTCCATGGAAGGTCAGACTCTCAGGCTTTGCGGTGGCCACTGGTTTGGGTGTCCTTGGCAGACCGATGTTGCTCTAACCAAGTTGTCACATTTCGTTCTGGGTTCCACTGCGCAGAGGGGGTCCGTGGAGTTTTATGAACATCAAGGCAGACACACACAGGGAAATGTTGTTTTTCAACGTTTTCATTGGCCATTGTGGTCCATCCTCCGACGGGCTTCCACAGTGCACACACACAGCTTATAGTTCTTCATCATTCTCACCACCAGAGAGAAGAAAGGGAACAAACCACCATTTTCCTACCTCTAGGCTGCTATACATATTTATTTGGTTTGTCATTCTATCGTTTTTCATAGAATTTTAGTGGTAATTAAATATAATTTATTTCAAATTTATCAGAATTAATTTTCCAGAAATAGTTACACCAGCTGCGTGTATTCTCAAATTGAAAAAATTGAGAGAGCGTCACTCCTTCATGCTCCGGCAGCACTACACCCCTGGTCCCCAAAGGTGTGGAACTCTCTGAGTTATGGGCAACATCACTGAGTGTGCTACTAACGATGAAGGGCAAAGTTCTTTCTTCTCCAGATGTGTCCAGTGGTGTTGTCCTGTCCAGATCACACTGGACATAATGATTTCAATTAAGAATGGGAAATCATTTATGGGAAATCATCTCAAGTCAACTTTGCTCAAAATGCCATGAACTTTTCCTTAGTAGCAAGTTCCCTATTCTGTTCAGTTTTTCCTGTCAAGCTTTCCTTCCTCACGGCAAGGCTTCCACCTTGGGAGATTAAATGGACATGTACCTGGCGGTGTGCACATGGACATGTACCTGGCGGTGTGCACATGGACATGTACCTGGCGGTGTGCACATGGACATGTACCTGGCGGTGTGCACATGGACGTGTACCTGGCGGTGTGCACATGGACGTGTACCTGGCGGTGTGCACATGGACGTGTACCTGGCGGTGTGCACATGGACGTGCACCTGGCGGTGTGCACATGGACGTGCACCTGCCGGTGTGCACATGGACGTGTACCTGGCGGTGTGCACATGGACGTGTACCTGGCGGTGTGCACATGGACGTGTACCTGGCGGTGTGCACATGGACGTGTACCTGGCGGTGTGCACATGGACGTGTACCTGGCGGTGTGCACATGGACGTGTACCTGGCGGTGTGCACATGGACGTGTACCTGGCGGTGTGCACATGGACATGGTCCATTGTTTTGTTTACAATTCTGACTGAAGCTCCAGCAGGATTGTATTATAGAAGTACAGTGGAAATAAGCAAAGCCTTAAACTACAGTGGAAATAAAGTATAGTGGAAAATAAACAAAGGCAGAGAGAGGACAGTATTGGGGCAGTTGCTCCTATGAGTATTCAGAAGATATCAGCTCAACAAAGCCTATAAGAATGTTGCTCTACCCCACCTCATTGTCAGCATATTTCCCTGCAAACATCTCAGCACCGCTATCTGTCTCGTAGTCAGATACCGTAGTAGACAGAGGAGGCTTCAGGCAAGTGCATGCGTCTGGAATGCAGCAGAATGGGACTGAGATAGCCGGAGGAGACCTTGGTCTGGAGAATGCACAATAAACTGTGTGTGTGTGGGGGTGTTGTGATAATGACCTGCTTAGCAGAGATATCGTCAAGTGGTTGGAGTCCACATTCCCTCCAAAAATCAACCACCCTGGAGTGCAGACTCCCCCCTACCTTCCCCACCTCAATATAACACATTTCAGCTCTACTCCCTGGGAGCACTTGGGCCTTGCACTCAAAGTTCAGACACTCCAAGATCAGAGACCACAGATAGCCTTTGCCTTGTAAACCTTGTGAAGACTTGTCACTGCTAGCTTCACATTTCTCCAGCCTGTATCTCCTAGGAACAGCCATCTTTTCAAAGCGGAGCAGAAGAGGTACAAGTGTGGTACAGATGGTATAATAGAGGTGCCATTACATTTTCAGGACCTGCCATTATCAGTGCAGATTCATGTGTTTAAATTGTATGGCAGCCAACAGTTTGTCCACACTGTTCATGGAATTCTTCGATGCCAATGCCCCAATTATGGAAAAAAACAAAAACATGTTCAGAAATATTCCTAGAAGTTCTGGAACAGTGGGGGAGTATTTAAAGACCATTAGCAGTGAGATTGGCAGACCAGGAACATTAGAAGACCAGACCAGACTAGAGTAGTATGCTGGGCTTGGAGTTTGGAGGTAGTACAGATCGACCAGCAGCCTTGGCGTAATCAAGAGAGTCTAACTGCTGTCAGCTGAAGCAAGGCAGATTATAATCAATGACCATATTTACACATAAATACGCTATATATGTTTTATTGTCACATACACATAGTAGTACGGTTAAGATCCTTGCTGAAGGCTACTGGCCCAATGCTCTAACCGCTAGGCTACCTGCAGCCCTACATGCACACCAATATCCCTGTTTTTGAGTTTACAATAACCCAAATAAGCTCCTATCCTGGTTTTAAGAAACCCAGATAAGATGCCTGGGATATGCTGATCTTAGACGGGATACTGTGGCATGTTTACATCTTATCCCATTTACTGTTGTTAAACGGTCTGCGCAGACTCAGTTTCACATAGTATCAACTTTGAAGTTCAGATGGGAAAAGTAATAGTTGGAATAGTAACTGAAGTCTGGACTCTGACTGTAGGCCTCACATGTAGGCTATTATAACATTAACTCATGCATAATTAATTGTTTCTTGCAGTAAAATGATAGACCAAATGTTAATTTTGTCTTGGGAATAGGAGTGGAGAAATATGATATCTTTCTTTCATCTTGAGAAAATGCGAATGCGCGCTTTGGGACCTGTTGTGCAGCCTAAACGTGCATTTTTTTCTGCGACATAAAAAGCTGACAGTATTTCACTTTCAGTCATAAAATATGCTTCCAAGGCAAACTGAATTACTGTCAGAAACATGTTGGATTGTTTTCACAGATTTTAATTTCCTTAAAAAACCTCTTTGGGCTAGGCGTCCCGCTAGCATCCCGAAACCGGAGGGCACGCAATTCAAATAAATAATTATAAAAATGATGGATATTAAACATTTATGTACATACAAGTGTCATATATCGGTTGAAAGCTTAAGTTCTTGTTAATCTAACTGCACTGTCCGATTTACAGTAGGCTTTAAAGTGAAAGCTTGCCATGCGATTGTTTGAGGACGGCGCCCCACATCAAAATATTTTTCCACCGGCACAGGTTTCATCAATTCAAAAAATAAAAAATTCCCTTACTTTTTGAAAATCTTCCTCTGATTTGTCATCCAAAGGGTTCTAGCTATAACATGTAGTGTCATTTTGTTAGATAAAATCCTTCTTCATATCCCAAAAGGTCTGTTTAGTTGGCGCCATCGATTTGAGTAATCCACTTGTTCAACATGCCAAGATAGGAATCTGAAAATCTAGAAAAAGGACCCTAGCTCTAACAAGTTAAAACCGGTCAACAAACTGATGTCAATTTTGAACGGAAAATCTCCCCAGTCCCTAAATGTCTTCGCTGCGTGAGAGAAGCAGAAATGAAAGAGAACGCTACCAATGTCAACTACATTATTGATAATGCTTTCATTCTATTGATGAATTACATTCTGGTGAGCAAGGCTTTATTTAGTGTTCTAGAGCAACAAGGAATGACGGAAGAGAAGCTGTCTGTATATAATTATAGACTAACAAAGTTGACAAACAAATAGCCTTCCTAATGTCGGAAATTATAAGCAGAAAAATATCTATATATATATAATATATATATATAAATTAGGTGTACAAACTTTTCTTTCCGCTCCCCATTTAAAAAAAATATTTTCACCGTCCTTGGGTAAATTAGCAATATTCTGTTTATTTATGGATACAGAGACACTCATGGGTGGTAAATCAACGGTGCATGTAAAGCTTATCCTGAATAAATCAAAGTTTATTTTTCGCGTACATAGATGAGCAGATGTTGAAGCAGGTGCAGCGAAATGCTTGTGTTCCTAGCTCCAGCAGTGCAGTGTACAATACTGATACACAAATAATCCCAAGAACAAAAGAAAATAACTAAAGAAGAACAAACAAGAGATTAATAAATATAAGAAAAATAAGACCAGGATATGAGCATTTATCCAGAATACTGTGTGCACGTTGACATTGTCAGAGTGCTTGCAGTTCAAGATCCGTAGTCTTCAGAAACACCATGGAACACTCCAATCCAATCTGATATCTTGATTACTTTTAGTAAATCTAACTTGTTCAGGTGCTGGACAGATACAACTAAAAAAGTATTCAACTCCCACAGTAGTTTGAGACGCACAAAACAGACAACATTTCGACACCACAGGCATCTTTTTCATGTTGACTTTTAGGTGGTTACGTAACTACACTTTCCAGTCTTCTGGGTGTCTCGTCAAAGGGAATATAGAGGTCATATGGGATCTACCAACGCTGGACAGTAATATTTTATTTTCTTGTCCATGGCTGTTCTAGATATTTATTTTGGCCAAGCTATTGTGATTAAGATGATTCATAGTTTGGCTCTTTAACCTTATCAGAGAGAATAGCCCTAATTTTTCCTCTTATCTTTTCTGAGTGCAGGAACAGTGTCATGAGTTTAAGTTGGAATAGGAAATACCAATATTTGACTTTGGTCCAGCTAGGTGACTCTTGTTGACAGGAAACATGTGGGCCTAACCTTTGGATAGCCTTAGGATACCATAGTCCTTCATTTAAAAAAATATTTTTGTTGTCCCACAGATTATTTTGATATGGTCCTTAAAACTTAAATATGTAAATAAATATTGATAATCAAAAAATGTAATCATCATTGAAAAGGATTACTCATTTGACTCTGCCTGCAAATCGTCCTCCTAA
Source organism: Oncorhynchus clarkii lewisi (assembly GCF_045791955.1). Lineage (NCBI taxonomy): Eukaryota > Metazoa > Chordata > Actinopteri > Salmoniformes > Salmonidae > Oncorhynchus > Oncorhynchus clarkii. The sequence continues at coordinate 73,806,198 of NC_092152.1, read as the reverse complement.
AAGGTAGGCGATATACAACAGGACTATGCAAAATGTAGCAAGTGTGACTGTCATCATTCTTGCTGCTTCCAGTTCAGTAGCCATACCAGCGAGATCAGGTGCCTGTGTGGTCTCAATTAAATAGAGTAGGCCTGTGTGTACATGGGCGGAGAAGCACGGAGCAGTTATTTTTGCAAGGAAATGTACTTCCTAAATAGGTCTATGATTAGGCTATAGTTTGCTACATTGCCTAGAATAGGGCTACATATTTATCACCCATATTTCTCAGTCTGCTATAGGCTATAGGGCACAAAATTGCTGGGACCATGCCTGGCAAGTGATTTGTGTCACATACGCCTAAAATAACATTGCGGGACTGCGGTTGGGTTTGGGACCAGTTCTTGCTGTAGCGGGTTGGAGCCGGACAGAAAGCCAGCGGGTGCGAGCTGAAGTGAGATGATAACGATCGGTCCCACGCAGGCCTCTACTATGCCTGTAACTTTAGAGCTGTTTATTACTGTGTCAGTGTGAAAAATTGAGAATTAGCTTGAGAAACTGACAGATTACGTTACATTGATAACTGACTAATAGAACTCACATTGATATTCTGACGTCTTTTCAGTGCAATCTTCAATTGCTTGGCCGATGGTTTCATCATTTGATTGAGGTATAGTTTGATTGAGGCAAAAATAATAGCAAATGTAATTCAATTTTACAACATCACAAAACAAAGGCTACAAAACATTTCTATACATACAACTGCTGTTAGATAGTGATGTGAGGTGGCTATTATTACTATCTGACAGATAACTAGAGACTAGAGCTGGCCTGGCTGTAGTAGCTACTCACTAGCATAGCTTTTTCATTCACCTCAGTCGAGAGGGGATGAAACATTAGCTAACGTCACACAGTTGCCTCGTTTTATATCACATTCCAATAATACAACTGGGGGGGTTTACATTTTAGAATGGGGGGGGACATGTCCCACCTGTCCCCAGTGAAAGTTACGCCCCTGATAAAACTAATGTAATTTACATTGTCAACAGTGTGATGTTTGGATTCAGTCTTGTCAGCTGGCATGTCCTCATCTTTAGTATAATAATTTTCCCATAATCTCCTAAATGTTCCCTTTTAATTGCTACCATAGTTGCACATATGCTTTCCATATTTGTTCTGTAAGAAACATTTACATTTAGCCTTATCCATATAGGCCATTTATGAGTCTAAAGGGTTAAGACCTGTCAAAGAGACATCCTGCATCTATAGCAGTATAAGTCCAGCACATATTTTAAATTGGCCTGGCTCTAGAAAGTATCATTGCCTTGAAATACTGTCAGAATAAATTGTTAGAGAGAGGACTAGATGATGACACTCTTTCTTCATTACTGTCATCATGGGAGGAAGTTGGGAGGGGGGGATCAGTCCCCTGTAGGGATGTTGTGTCCTGTAGGCGTAGTGACCCTGGACTCACCCTACTCAGGCTTTGACTCTGCACTCGTTGTTGAATGTGACCACTGCGGAGGCCATCTTGTGCGTGAGAGGAAAGCAGGGGAATCATTAGTCCAATGCTATGTCCAAATAGTTGTCACCGGCTGGGTGGCTTCCTTATCTCCTTCCTTAGTAAGGGTTTACTATTAACCTAAAAAGAACCACATAGAGGAAAGTTTGTAGTCCACACCTGTGGGTAATTCACCTTTTTTTCCACTAAATTGTCTAGTGTTTCCAGGTCAGTGGTAGTCCGTTGGGACATAGCCCACTAACTTTTGCTGAGTCACTTTGTTATTGTGCCACATTAAGAGAATGCTTCCTGCCAACTCCTAACACCTCTGGTTAATCTATTTTTAATTTAGATACAACATAGATCAATGAACCTCACAGAGACACATTAGTTTGGTCCAAGTACTGTATATACACCCTTTATAGATCATTGATGGAACATGGAAGTTACTAGCTAAAGCAGTTACAATGACGTGTACTTTACTGCTGTATGAAAGTAGGATTCATGATGAATATGTTGATCATAATGGTTGGCAGGTAGCCTAGCGGTTAAGAATGTTGGGCCAGTAACCGAAAAGTTGCTGGTTCGAATCCCCGTGCCGACTAGGTGAAACATCTGTCAATGTGTCCTTCAGCAAGGCACTTAACCCTAATTTTTCCTGTAACACGGAACCCAAACCGGCAGCGCACGTGCGCTATCGTGCATAGATGTATTTTGTCCCCCCACACCAAACGCAATCACGACACGCAGGTTAAAATACCAAAACAAACTCTGAACCAATTATATTAATTTGGGGACAGGTCAAAAAGCATTAAACATTTATGTCAATTTAGCTAGTTAGCTTGCACTTGCTAGCTAATTTGTCCTATTTAGCTAGCTTGCTGTTGCTAGATAATTTGTCCTGGGATATAAACATTGAGTTGTTATTTTACCTGAAATGCACAAGGTCCTCTACTCCGGCAATTAATCCACACATAAAACGGTCAACCGAATCGTTTCTAGTCATCTCTCTTCCTTCCAGGCATGTTCTTCTCTTGACTTTATATTGCGATTGGCAACTTTCATAAATTAGGTGCATTACCGCCACTGACCTCGTTCGTCTTTGTCACCCACGTGGGTATAACCAATGAGGAGATGGCACGTGGGTACCTGCTTCTATAAACCAATGAGGAGATGGGAGAGGCAGGACTTTCAGCACGATCTGCGTTAGAAATAGAACCAATTTCTATTTTAGCCCTTGGCAACGCAGAAGCTCGTTGGAATGCGCGAGCAGTTTGGGTGCAATAATTGAATAACATAGATTTCTAAATGTATTTTGCAATGCACGCGATGCAAGAGGTGTGGTCATCCTGTAAGTCGCTCTGCCTAATGACTACAATGTCAATGTAAAATAATGATGATTATGTCTAGATGTTAACCTGTGTCTCTTCCCTCCTCCAGGTATCTGTATCAAGTGTGGAAAGGGTGTGTATGGAGCCAGCCAAGCCTGTCAGGCCATGGGGAATCTGTACCATACCAACTGCTTCACCTGTTACTCCTGTGGTAGGTGTATATATCCCTCTGTCCTCTACTCCTACTCAGCAGCTGCATCATTGGCTGGCATCACAGATGTCCTGTATTTTCATTTCTTAGCACAACATTGATGTTGGTTGCCAGAGTGTCTTTGGGAGTTATCAGCAGAATGCTCTATTCTCTATTTGACAGGAACACGGATTATATATTGGAACTGTAGAGACGGGTTGTAGAGACGGATGATTCATCTGCAGTCAACCTGAAAAAATGTGTTTATGCATGTTGTGTGTATGTGTGTGTACGTGCGTGTGCTTGCGCGTGTGTATATTTGTGTGTGTAGTGCTGCCCTGTCACCTGACTCCAATTGTCCTCTCTTGTTTCAAGTGGAGACGAGGGTGAAGTCAGAGAGAGTTTGGAGCAAGGTTGCTTTCATTCATGCGCTGATGTACATGGATGCTGATCCCTTAGCTTTGGAAGAAATGCATATAATTGACATGTAATTGAATACATATACTTTCAGGTGTATTGTGTGGTTGAAGAATGAGGGGCAGTGTCTCTAATCCCGAGGTTTCTCTACAGATTCCTTTTGACCTGCTTTGAAAAGTGTACTTGAGTCAGACCAGAGAGATATACTGTAGTCTGTTTATATTGGTCAGACATTATTGCCCATCTATAATGGTTTAAACAGAACAGAAAAAGAGAATATATACTTCTCTGTTATTCAGAATTTAAATTAGTTTGGTGAAATCTATCCAGAAGTGAAGCAAGTCTTCCCCTTCTTATTCTAGTGGTCTCTGTATATAGATGATAACAGGCCCATCTTGACTCTTGCGATGGTTTATTCCTAACGTAAACCCTGTGATGTATTGTTGGGTCTCTTATGAATGGGAATGTTTGCTTTTTAGAGTGTTTTCAACCCCTGTGAGAAGTTTAGTTTTGAAGTGCTCGCAGATCTCAAAACACACCTAATGATGTATCAACTTATTAGTTGACAAACTGTTTTTGTTTTACTTTTTGACTAAAATGCCACAAACGTTATTCTGTAAGAGTCAGGAGCTCCATAGCAGAAAGAGTTCAGTTCTCTGAGACATTGCTGGCTGGTAGCCTTGGGCTTTGTTTAACCATGCATAATTGAGCCCTCCTCTTGGCTTGCTCCTATGGTTGCACCCTTTTTTCATGAAATGGCCAGGAATGCAAACTACCCCCTCCACTTCAGCCGGCCTTCCCATGAGGACCTCAATCAGACAGTCACAAAGTGTACCAGGCCTGCTTATCAGAGGGGGTCGGCCTGGCATGGGCTCTGAGCAAACAACACACACATAAACACACACACACACACCGATAAACGCGCACACACACACACAGAAAAATTTGTACGCAAGTAATTATACGCTCACACATCACACACGCATACACACAAACACCCCCCACCTGCCCAAACATACCCACACACACTCCTCATTATTTACTAGTCTCAACTATACAGTCATAAGACATACCTCTGTGACCAGTCTCCTGTTTATTTCCTGTACTGGTGTTGATGCCCAGCTCCTGACTGGATCACCACCCACTTCCTCCTTCCACATACCTTTTGTCTGCTAGCTCACATGTATCCATGCCTATAATGGGGTACGCTAGTGATTAACTAGTTACATCTGTGTTACTGTAACACATCCTGCTTGTGCCTCTCACACCAGCCAGGAGAAAACAGCCAAGGGCCTTGTATTTCTGAAACCTATTTATGATGCATTGTGGTTTCCTCAGTCACTCACCAGCTGCACCTGACTGGCTGGCTGGCACAGGGCACACATCTCAATGTTCTGCTTTCTGCTATGGGGATCTGTCTGGGGTATGGTAGATCGCTGCACTAAGTAGAGTTAGCCTGGCTACTCCCCATATAAATATAATCTAGTCATTCTATTTCTATACTACTCCCTCATCTGAGTGTAAATTGTGGGATCTGGCCAAGGTTTTAAATGATGTACAACAGCTTGGTGGTGTAACCCGTGCTGCCTTTGGCAATGGTTCGACTACTTGATCATGACTTTCGCTGTGATTTAGTTGTGGGGGAGTTTCTAAGAGAGACTGAGTGGGTCATGGTTTTATCCTAGCTCTTAATGATATTAGAGAGACTGGGAGATTCCGTAGCTTCTGGGTTTTCTATTTGAGAGATGTGCTTGTGGCTCTGTTGGTGTCTTAACTTGGCTGTTCTCTTTAAAGAGAGACTTACTTAAAAACAATTTGGAAACAGCAGCAGGTCAGCACATGCTCACGTTGCCGGGATCGAAACATTCCTGTCTGAAGTCCCGAGCAATCTGAGTGAGTCACTACCTTCAGCATCCTTCTTTTACTTACCACAGTAGTGGGCAGGCCCTCCCTCCGCCTCTCCCTCTCTGCCTCCTCCCCCTCAGATCCCCGCTGCCTGCCTGCAGGTGATAAAGGCCCACTTGTTCTGAGAGAGGAGAGGAGAGGAGAGGAGAGGAGAGGAGAGGAGAGGAGAGGAGAGGAGAGGAGAGGAGAGGAGAGGAGAGGAGAGGAGAGGAGAGGAGAGGAGAGGAGAGGGATAGAAACTGAGAGGGTGCAACATGCTTGATGTTTCCCTCCTACAGGAAGAATATGGGGATACTGAACATTTAAAATATGGTAATCTAGGGCATTATTCAGATTATTTACATAAGGAGATATTCATTCAGTATTTATTGTGATCTCATGTCTTGGCTTAGCAACTATAGTTAAAAAAATTTTTAAAGTTGGCTATGGCCAACAGCCAGGTCATTAAAAGTCAACATAGTAGCATAGGGATTTTATAAATGACACAGGTAAAATGACATGTCCAGATGCCGGGCTGGTTGGCACCAGGAGTGTCAGTCAGCAGTGCTACAGTACCGCCACCAGGCATCCATGACTGGTCCACAATCTACCACACTGACCACATGATCACTAGACTTTGATTGCTGGAGTATGACTCCTTAAGGATTTTATTTTAACTCAGAGAATTATTTTATTTGACCAGTTCACTGCAGTTTGTTGTAGTTCTCTAAAATTATTTCTGATGGGTTAAATATCTAGCTGAGAGAATCGCTCCAATTATTTCAAGATTCACGGCCCTTTATGTGCATGTCTGTGAAACGCAGCACTGAGTCATGGGAAACCAATGTTGGAGCTGTAAAAACTAAGTACAGTATCTTGAGTGTAAAATCCCAATCAGGGAGCCATTTGGTCCTGAACTCCATGGAAAATGCCACATGTCCCACCGTGCTCAGGGGCTGTGAGCTGAGGAGAAGAGGAGAGGAGCCCTGAGCCCCAGCCCACTACAGCCAGCCCAGCACTTTCCTCTCCTGTGACAAAGGCTAGAGGGAGAGAGGGGGAGGCAGGGAGCCCTCCCCCTCTCTATGAGGGAACGAGGGAGGGAGGGTGGTGGAGGGGAGTTGAATGGGACCAACTAGTGACCTCAGGCAGAAAGAATGTGCCCGTTTGCTCAGGCGGCCCGCTCCCTTAGCAGAGCACCACAGTCAGCGAGCGCCGAGGGCTTTGTGTTTCACCTTCCAGATGCACTCGCCAGAGCAAAGGTCACCAGACAGACACACAGCAACATGCCCCAGCTCTGGCTGGTGTGTTGTTGATTTGTTTTTATAAGTTTAGTCACTCTGAATTAAAAGAGCTCCTCCTCTGTAGTCAACAGGAAATATGTTTTTTCTCTCTCGTCCAGCCTCCAGCCTCCAACTCTAAATGCTAATAGTTCCTCGCTTTCAGTCTTAAGTCTCACCTATTGTGTGACCAGCATTCTTCGGCTGCTATAGCCATTTATGTGGGTGTTAAATGTATTGCTATCTCCCAGCAATGTGACACTGTGTGTGAAATAAAGTGATTGCATTCATTTGGGTGTAAAAAGGGGGACATGTCTTTCCCAAGCCGGGACACGCATGAAATCAATGGCAGCTCAGGACGGCAATTAAATCTGACTAATCCTGCAGATTTATGAGCTCCATGCGCTCTGTCTGCCAGGCTGAAGTCACTGCGCTGCCAGAAAGAGAAGAGACTGCTGCTGCCATTTAGTGCATTTGAATGGGCATGCATTAAGAGAAGCATCGCAGGGGGCGCAAAGGCCAGGGCCAGTGGGAGTGAGCAGTGAGGAGATCTTTCCTTTTAGGTGGAATTCCCTTTTATCCTGTGGAATTTACTGCTACTGTGCTCATGGAGCCCCAAAATGGTGACTTTGGGGAGGGACTGACTGTTAGTATGATCCTGCCTATACCAGACATGGGGAAATCCTTTGCTCAGGCTCCTATATTTGGGCTGTGGTGGTGAGTGTGTGTGAGCTGTACACAATGGCAGGAGTGAGGGTGAGGAGGAGGGGGAGTTTGTAAAGCAGTTTGGGCCTGGTCTGGATAGTGGGGCTCTATTGATTGCTTGCTGGTTCTAAGTATAAGGAGTCCCATGAGGATCAATGGATGACCAGAGTATTGAAACAGTAGTGTGGACCTCAAACGAGCAAACCTACATTATGCTACTATCATCTGCCTTAGTCACTGGTGTTTCCTGTTGACATCTGTTATCGTTGTGGCTTTAATGGAACAGAGAGGAGTCAGGGGAGTAGGAGGCAGAAAGTCAACTCCCATTTCTGTTTATTCTCAACAATACAGTTTTGGATAATGTATTTAAAATATCATCAGGAGAACCCCTGGAGCATTTCAGCATTGCTCAAAAGGCTGGAAACACTATTTCCTTGATGTATTAACTTTCTTATAGCCTAGGGGTTGGGTAAAATCACATAGCAACATTTTTACAGTCTTCACTTTGACAGGGTCTGATACAGGAACACTTCTATACCCCAGCTCACACACTTACTTCTCTTCTTCAGGGAGGAGGCTGAGAGGGAAAGCTTTCTACAACGTGAACGGCAAGGTCTACTGTGAAGAGGACTTCCTGGTGAGTTACAACATATGTTGTCCCTGCATGCCTCCTTATGCACATGCATTTATGTTTATGTTATGTTCATTATGCATATGTTCAGAGGTTGAGTTCTCCATGTCCTTCATACACACTCACCCCTCGATGACAGGCTTGGGAGAGGAGCGGTTGCACATTCAAAACACTCCAGAGGAAACAGACTTTCACTGCTACAATTGAAGTTAAGCACCACCCCTCCAATTCCCACTAATTTCCCCCAAATTTCCCCAAGGAGCACAATTACCCCACTGCTCTCATCCCATTACTCCCCAGCACTTAGAATTCTAGAGGGAGGCGGAGTGGCTGTGGGCAGCTGCAGGTCTCAGACGGCCTCCTGTATGATGTATCCATCTGCCCAGGTTGGACACAATGGGAAACAGACACAAGTTATTAGTATGTATTGATCTCTTATAGACGTCCGTCAATCTATAATCAATGGGAACCAGGTGTTTTATAGCAGTCGTTTTTGTCTTCCAAAAAGATACAGACTTATTGTTTATTACTACTGAATTAGGTTGTTAGGTTGCCATTTACTTACTTAATGTAAATGAATCACTCCATTACACATAGACATTGCCCATTGGCCCCTAAACAGACTTTCAATTGGTTCAGAGGATGAGTGCTAAGACTGGTATTGGGTTTCCTCATACTATAGATGTAAAGAATATATCCTAGAGGGATCAGATGGTGGATGTGATAAAGTCCCTAGCTTCCTCAGAGTATTGACCACCAGCTCTGCCCCGATGGTCTGTCTTGGTGGGTTAAAGTGGAAATCTGGAGTCACCCTCCCCATGCACCCCTCACCACCGCATCTCCACCTGCTGCCCCTGTCCCACCATTACCCTCCCCCTCCTCTCATCAGGCCATGACCTCAGGGTCATGTGCTTTGCAGATGGTCACTATGGGACAAACATAACGATGGGTAATGCATGTATAACTCACATTTAAATCCCTCATTGTCTTCAATGTGATATCTTATGTTCAAGTTACACATCTTACCTCGAGTTCGGGTACATCTCCTTGTGTTTGTGTGACTGTGGTGCAGACTTTTGGAGACCACCAATAGTAGAGAGCTGAGGACTGGATGTGTGCTGTACTCCTTCTGTTAGTAGAGTGCTCTGATGGGTTTGGTTTAGGACAGGTATCGTTACAGCAATGCCGCTGGTCTCTCATATACATCTCAACCAAGAGAGGAGACAAAGGAAAAAGGACCAACTCCTTTCATATCAATATAAAGAGACCAGCAGCACCCCCTATAGATGGTGTCATTTAGGCTGTACTCTGGGTCCCTACATTTACATTTAGGTCATATTGTTAGGGGTTCTCAAACCAGGGTTGGGGTCAATCCCAATTGAATTTGAAATTCCAATTAAATTCTTGAAATCATTTAAGATTTAAATTGGAATTGACTTGGAATTAGACTATTTGGACTGTTTGAATTGAAATGGAACCGAATATTTGTGGAATTGTTCAGGAAAATATTGAATTGGGAATTGAATTATTGGAATTAACTTAACATTGGAATTGAGAGGAATTGAATTATCTCTGAATTCAAAGACTGACATACAATTACATCTGAATTAAATGGAATTTACAGGGAGAAGGAAATTAGAATTTAGTTTGTGGAATTAACCCCAACCCTGTCTCAAACACTTAAAGGTGTCAAATTTAGCCATCCTCTCTTTTGTAATGCTGCACTCTCAAGTCTCAACCATACACAGTTAACATTCACCATGTAACAGTTTCCATTGCTACATGTTAGAATCAAAACAAACCCCGTGATAAGTTTTTTTTTTTTTTATCTCCCACAGTACTCTGGCTTTCAGCAGACGGCAGAGAAGTGCTTTGTATGTGGTCACCTCATCATGGAAATGGTAAGAAATAACCTAATACTGTAGGAGGGCCTGCTAGATAGTGATAGGAGACAATCAGCAGAACAGTATGCCTGTCCCTCTCTGGGATTTCTCTTTAGCAGTACTGTATCTCTGCTTGACATGTGGCATCATACCTCCTAGTTTAGTTTTGTTTCTGTATCTGAATGCCAACGGGCTGGTGTGATTGACTCCTACTGAGGCCTCAATCTCTAGCCTTACTGTTATCTGTGTGTGTGTGTGTGTGTGTGTGTGTGTGTGTGTGTGTGTGTGTGTGTGTGTGTGTGTGTGTGTGTGTGTGTGTGTGTGTGTGTGTGTGTGTGTGTGTGTGTGTGTGTGTGTGTGTGTGTGTGTGTGTGTGTGTGTGTGTGTGTGTGTGTGTGTGTGTGTGTAGATCCTGCAGGCACTAGGCAAGTCCTACCACCCTGGCTGCTTCCGCTGTGTGGTCTGCACCGAGGGTCTGGACGGAGTGCCTTTCACTGTGGACGTGGAGAACAACATCTACTGTGTTAAAGACTACCACACGTAAGAACATGTGTCTCTCATAGATAATGCCAACATGTGATGAAGTCAGCATGCAAGAGTTTCTTCATTCCACAGTACTCTTTAAATCCTGGTTTGTGCTGAAACTGATATAAATTATACAGCATGTACCAAGACTTAACTTCTACTCTGTTTCCCCCACAGGGTCTTTGCCCCTAAATGTGCCTCATGCAACCAGCCAATCCTCCCTGCTCAGGTAATGATAAGCCAATGACTGCTTGTATCCTCTTAGCTCCTGTCACTAGTTGTCAGAGTCATATATAATATATACTGTCGAGGGTTGGGCCAATGCGGTTTCTGTCTGAACCTTCCCGAGATTGACATTTTCTCCTCCATAGCCGTTGCTAAGTGATAATTGACGCTTCCGCGCTGTGCTGTTTATTTCTGATAGTTTTCAAAATCTATAAAGATTTCCAGTGAAGGCAGATGAGCAATTAGTTGACACCACAACACAGTACCTACATGGATACACTTTATCCCGAATGCTAATCAATAAAAACGTTAAATTCGCTGCTCTGTTTTGCTTGTTTACAGCGGGTCATTTCATAGGGAATTGTCGGAGGCGCTCTCGTATTGTTACAACTCCTACATTTTGAGAATAAAAGCACTAACATGGTGTCCCTTCTAAAACCAATGGCGTCCGTTCTGATCCAACTCTTTAAATATACAGCTCTGGTTGTTGGTGCCAGTGGAGACGGGAGGGTCTGACTGACTGTGTGTGTTTCCTGACAGGGCTCTGAGGAGACCATCCGGGTGGTGTCCATGGACAAGGACTACCATGTGGAGTGCTATCACTGTGAGGTGAGACAATGTCATTACCACCCTGTTTGTGTTTCTTGTCTTATTTATGTGTTGAACGTAACCCGCACATTGGCTATGATGATTCATCCATTTTAGTGTAAATGCTAGGGCAGTGTGGGTGTATGTTTCTGTGAGTATGTGCACTACACACACAAACTGATCCTGAGTGAGGGGCAACCCAATGTGGTGACTCATTGTCCAGGCACATTCCAGAGTTGACCTGTGGGAGAGGAGAGGGTAGGGCTGATAGCGCTGGACTCAGCTGGACATCAGACCAGGGGTCGTTGTTGGACTACCCTGGAATCTCAGCACTCTGAGAGACCGCTCAGACCACTTACTCACTCAGACACATGTACAGGAAATCATCCCACGTGACCTACAAACCTCAGTGTAATCAAAGTAATTAGTGAAGTCAGCCAAATTGAATTCCTGACAGTGCATTCATTAACACAGCAGTTTAATGATAGCTGTGTCAAGTGTGAGTCATTGTAACCAGGGCTCAAATAAAGTGTGATTGTAAGTGTGTGTGAGTTTGATCAAGAATTCCATGTTTAATGGCAAAAGCTGGTTGACTCATTTCATTATCACACATTTCAGGGAATAGCTCGTATCCCATCTAGGTGAGTGATAAAGGTATTATGTAGACAATAGGTAATCATTCAGCAGCCTCTGTGGGGTTGACAGTCATTACAGGAGTGTAAAGTCCGGGTCTAAAGTCCAGGTCGGCAGGGGATGGAAAATTCATCACATATTTAAAAAATGGTTAAGAGCCCCCCGTATGTAATTATTTTTGTTTAAATTTAACCAGGCAAGTCAGTTAAGAACATATTATTAACATCTTATTTACAACGACGGCCTAGGAACAGTGGGTTAACTGCCTTGTTCAGGGGCAGAACGACAGATTTGTACCTTGTCAGCTCGGGGATTCGATCTAGCAGCCTTTCGGTTACTGGCCCAACGCTCTAACTTCATCAGCGGCCTCTCATATCAGTCGAGAGGTATAAAAGGTACAGTAAATATTTGAAATATGGATCGTTTTGATATCCAGCACCTGCTCAAAGGCATTGGATGGGTGTAGGGCTGGGCAATATGGCCAAAATCTCATATCCCGATATAGGTCATTTCATATCCCGATAACGATACACATCATGATATAGCACATTTTCTGTAATAAATAAATAGCTTATATTAAATGACCACATGTAAAGGCCTATTTCTTATTACATTTTGAATTATACTCAACAAATAAAAGGTACTTACTCGTACTTGATTATTTCTCCTTTTATTTAGAACCTTTGTGCAAAGTTTCAACTAAAATATGAATGTATAAAATCTTAAAAGGTCAATAGAATACACTTCAACTATAGTTGCAAACAAAATAAAAATAGGCCTAAAATGTATATATATATTGGAGGGGCTTGCCTGTTTTGCATGTTATTTTGGCATTAATACATGTTACATATCAATTTGTATTTGGTACCTTGGGTCGAGAGTTAGCACACGAAACCCCTGTTTCTCGACTGTGTAAATTGGGGCCATGTCTTTGCAGATGTAAGTTGTAATGGCAGCTGTTATCTCTTTCCCTCTTTGTGATTCTTTGCCATATGCTGTGCCGCGGGCAAAAGCCTCTTGCAACGCCTGAGTCGGGGGGGGTTGTTTTGAGCACTCGACTGTACTTGTTTGGGTCTCATCTGTAGACTCTCTCCATACTGTTTCACATGATTCTTGAGTAGGTGGTAAAATAGGTTAGTGGTGTTTGAGCCTGTTGTCGGGACCGGCCTGCGGCATATTTTTGCAGAGGACGGTTTGCTGGTCTGTGTCAGACTTTTCATACCCAAACCACGTCCACGTGACCGTAGTAGCCCCTCTTTTAGGTACGAGCTCCGTGCCTCTGTGCTCTGTGTCACGTTCACTCTCCTCCATGTCTCTGTGCTCTGTGTCACGTTCACTCTCCTCCATGTCTCTGTGCTCTGTGTCACGTTCACTCTCCTCCATGTCTCTGTGCTCTGTGTCACATTCACTCTCCTCCATGTCTCTGTGCTCTGTGTCACGTTCACTCTCCTCCATGTCTCTGTGCTCTGTGTCACGTTCACTCTCCTCCATGTCTCTGTGCTCTGTGTCACGTTCACTCTCCTCCATGTCTCTGTGCTCTGTGTCACGTTCACTCTCCTCCATGTCTCTGTGCTCTGTGTCACGTTCACTCTCCTCCGTGTCTCTGTGCTCTGTGTCACGTTCACTCTCCTCCATGTCTCCGTGCTCTGTGTCACGTTCACTCTCCTCCATGTCTCTGTGCTCTGTGTCACGTTCACTCTCCTCCATGTCTCTGTGCTCTGTGTCACGTTCACTCTCCTCCATGTCTCTGTGCTCTGTGTCACGTTCACTCTCCTCCATGTCTCTGTGCTCTGTGTCACGTTCACTCTCCTCCATGTCTCTGTGCTCTGTGTCACGTTCACTCTCCTCCATGTCTCTGTGCTCTGTGTCACGTTCACTCTCCTCCATGTCTCCGTGCTCTGTGTCACGTTCACTCTCCTCCATGTCTCCGTGCTCTGTGTCACGTTCACTCTCCTCCATGTCTCTGTGCTCTGTGTCACGTTCACTCTCCTCCATGTCTCTGTGCTCTGTGTCACGTTCACTCTCCTCCATGTCTCTGTGCTCTGTGTCACGTTCACTCTCCTCCATGTCTCCGTGCTCTGTGTCACGTTCACTCTCCTCCATGGCTCTGTGTCACGTTCACTCTCCTCCATGTCTCTGTGCTCTGTGTCACGTTCACTCTCCTCCATGTCTCTGTGCTCTGTGTCACGTTCACTCTCCTCCATGTCTCTGTGCTCTGTGTCACGTTCACTCTCCTCCATGTCTCTGTGCTCTGTGTCACGTTCACTCTCCTCCATGTCTCTGTGCTCTGTGTCACGTTCACTCTCCTCCATGTCTCTGTGCTCTGTGTCACGTTCACTCTCCTCCATGTCTCCGTGCTCTGTGTCACGTTCACTCTCCTCCATGTCTCTGTGCTCTGTGTCACGTTCACTCTCCTCCATGTCTCTGTGCTCTGTGTCACGTTCACTCTCCTCCATGTCTCTGTGCTCTGTGTCACGTTCACTCTCCTCCATGTCTCTGTGCTCTGTGTCACGTTCACTCTCCTCCATGTCTCCGTGCTCTGTGTCACGTTCACTCTCCTCCATGTCTCTGTGCTCTGTGTCACGTTCACTCTCCTCCATGTCTCTGTGCTCTGTGTCACGTTCACTCTCCTCCATGTCTCTGTGCTCTGTGTCACGTTCACTCTCCTCCATGTCTCTGTGCTCTGTGTCACGTTCACTCTCCTCCATGTCTCTGTGCTCTGTGTCACGTTCACTCTCCTCCATGTCTCTGTGCTCTGTGTCACGTTCACTCTCCTCCATGTCTCTGTGCTCTGTGTCACGTTCACTCTCCTCCGTGTCTCTGTGCTCTGTGTCACGTTCACTCTCCTCCATGTCTCTGTGCTCTGTGTCACGTTCACTCTCCTCCATGTCTCTGTGCTCTGTGTCACGTTCACTCTCCTCCATGTCTCTGTGCTCTGTGTCACGTTCACTCTCCTCCATGTCTCCGTGCTCTGTGTCACGTTCACTCTCCTCCATGTCTCTGTGCTCTGTGTCACGTTCACTCTCCTCCATGTCTCTGTGCTCTGTGTCACGTTCACTCTCCTCCATGTCTCTGTGCTCTGTGTCACGTTCACTCTCCTCCATGTCTCTGTGCTCTGTGTCACGTTCACTCTCCTCCATGTCTCTGTGCTCTGTGTCACGTTCACTCTCCTCCATGTCTCTGTGCTCTGTGTCACGTTCACTCTCCTCCATGTCTCTGTGCTCTGTGTCACGTTCACTCTCCTCCATGTCTCTGTGCTCTGTGTCACGTTCACTCTCCTCCATGTCTCTGTGCTCTGTGTCACGTTCACTCTCCTCCATGTCTCCGTGCTCTGTGTCACGTTCACTCTCCTCCATGTTTGTTTGTTTTACAAATTTCCTTGTGGAAGAACGCAAAGTGTTGTCCAATTGACAAAAGATATTGCCGTAAAGAGTGTGATTTGCGACACAATGAAATAAACGATAAGAGCATAATATGAAGCGATAGACGTTTTTCTATCGTCACACGATATATATCGTCATATCGCCCAACCCTAGATGGGTGTATATAATATTTTCCTTCACAAATGTCCAGCTACTGCAGTTCACTGAGTCTATCTCTCTCCCTCGGTGTTGTAGGACTGTGGCCTCCAGCTAAATGACGAGGAGGGTCACCGCTGTTACCCCCTGGATTGCCACCTGCTCTGTCACAGCTGCCACATCCGCAGGCTCAAGGTCCCGGTGCCCGCCCACCCGCCCCCCAGCTACCCACTACACGTCACTGAGCTGTGAGAGGAACCAACCCCAACCCACCGCTGACCCGCCTCCCAGGTGACCTGAGACAACATAGCAGAAAGAAGGAATCCCCCGCCCACGGAATCCCGGGAACTTCAGAACCTCTTCTTGCATGACAGAACAGAACAGAGAGACCCTGGGAGACTTCGCTCTCTACTTGCCGGCCGTGCCCTGGGGAGAGGAGATAGATACAGGGCCATGGACAAGTCACAAGACCGGGCTGGGAGATAGTCCACGTCTCTCTCTCCCTTTCTCTCTCTCTCTCTCTCTCTCCCTCTCTCTCTCTCTCTCTCTCTCTCTCTCTCTCTCTCATCAGTTTTTTTCTCCCTCCTTTCGGTCTGTGAACAGTGAAGCAGGCTGAGGCCCCAGCCCACCCAGATACCCTGGCTGACGTCAGCACAATGACCCCTGCACATTCATCACAGTGGGGACTGGCCTGGATGGAGGGAGGGGGCCACTCTCTCTCTATCTCCATCGCTCTCTTTTTTACTGCCTTTCTGTTTTCTTCATTCCTTCGAGCTGAAGCCCTATGCCATGATCCATTTACTGCTCCTCTGTCAGAGAGAGAGAGAGAGAGCTGGACAGCGTCTCTGCCAGGAGGCTGGGAGGCCATGAAGCAGGCCGCTACATAACATTCCAGCACTGTCTGGCAGGGTTAGAGGGTTGGACATGCTGTGCCTTCAGAGTGGCCTTCCACTGAGAAACCTTACCGCATGGTGACAGTGACAATGGCACAATCCAGCTAGCTACGGCTCCTTTTGGCTATGCAAGGGTACCGAGTCTACCAGCAACAACCGCGCTCCTTCATGTGACTCTGTGACACAGTCTCCTGTAACATCCCTTCATGTGACTCTGTGACACAGTCTCCTGTACCATCCCTTCATGTGACTCTGTGACACACACTCCTGTACCATCCATTCATGTGACTCTGTGACACACCCTCCTGTACCATCCCTTCATGTGACTCTGTGACACACCCTCCTGTACCATCCCTTCATGTGACTCTGTGACACAGTCTCCTGTACCATCCCTTCATGTGACTCTGTGACACACCCTCCTGTACCATCCCATCATGTGACTCTGTGACACACCCTCCTGTACCATCCCTTCATGTGACTCTGTGACACACCCTTCTGTACCATCCCTTCATGTGACTCTGTGACACAGTCTCCTGTACCATCCCTTCATGTGACTCTGTGACATAGTCTCCTGTACCATCCCTTCATGTGACTCTGTGACATAGTCTCCTGTACCATCCCTTCATGTGACTCTGTGACACAGTCTCCTGTACCATCCCTTCATGTGACTTTGTGACAGTCTCCTGTACCATCCCTTCATGTGAGTCTGTGACATAGTCTCCTGTACCATCCCTTCATGTGACTCTGTGACACAGTCTCCTGTACCATCCCTTCATGTGACACACCCTCCTGTACCATCCCTTCATGTGACTCTGTGACATAGTCTCCTGTACCGTCCCTTCATGTGACTCTGTGACATAGTCTCCTGTACCATCCCTTCATGTGACTCTGTGACACACCCTCCTGTACCATCCCTTCATGTGACTCTGTGACACACCCTCCTGTACCATCCCTTCATGTGACTCTGTGACATAGTCTCCTGTACCATCCCTTCATGTGACTCTGTGACACAGTCTCCTGTACCATCCCTTCATGTGACACACCCTCCTGTACCATCCCTTCATGTGACTCTGTGACACACCCTCCTGTACCATCCCTTCATGTGACTCTGTGACATAGTCTCCTGTACCATCCCTTCATGTGACTCTGTGACATAGTCTCCTGTACCATCCCTTCATGTGACTCTGTGACATAGTCTCCTGTACCATCTCTTTGCGCCAGTGCTACTTGGCATAGCGGATGTTTGTGGCACCAAATGCGCTGTCAGTAGCCAGTAGCCACAGCGCTAGCCTGGGCTGGCACTCATTCCACTTAGCAGTCTTAGAAGACGTGACCTCGAGAGATTCGCAAGCAGTGTCTCAACGATTATATAACAAGATAAAAAAGTTAGAAGCACGTAGATTGTCTTTTATACATGCCTATATATTTTGCAGACATTTTCCACATAAGATTCTAGAAGTGTAGTGTATTTTTTTGCTGCGTTATTATTATCAAATGGAATCGGAGGCCAAGCGAGCTGTCACAGTCTTAACGGTCCTCTGAAGGGTATTGGTCCGTTGTTTAATTTCTCCTCAAGGACACATGTCCTAGAGGCCTCTGTGTTGTCACTCTGCTTGGTCATGCGATCCACAAACCTGTTAACATGTACAGTTCCACACACTGGTTATTTGACCCATATGGTAGCACTGAGTAAATGAGTGTCTGACCATCGAGAGTCCCCACATATCCTCCTCATGCACACGTTACTGTGTCATACCTACTGGTTGATCTGATTGTCTGGTTGGTTGTGGGAGTTGCTGGTCCAACCCATGTCTCTGGGGAATCCATCCCCCGTGTTTTCCCTCGCTGGTTGTGCCGTTGTGTGCATCTGTGTGTGTGTGTGTGTGTGTGTGTTAGTCTGTTGGTCTATAGACACTGAGTGTACTAAACATTAAGAACTGCTCTTTCCATGGCATAGACTGACCAGATGAATCCAGGTGATGTCACTTGTTAAATCCACTTCAATCAGTGTAGTTGAAGACAGGTTCAACCTGATTTTTAAGCCTTGAGACATGGATTGTGTTTTGTGTGCCATTCAGAGGATGAATGGGCAAGACTAAATATTGAAGTGCCTTTGAACGGGTTATGGTGTAGGTGTGTCAAAGACTGTAACGGTGCTGGGTTTTTCCCGTGTGTATCAAGAATGGTCCACCAGCCAAAGGACATCCAGCCAACTTCACACAACTGTGGGAAGCATTGGAGTCAACATGGGCCAGCATCCGTGTGGAACACCTTCGACACCTTGTAGAGTCCATGTCCGATGAATTGAGGCTGTTCTGAGTGCAAACGTGGTGTAACTCAATATTAGGAAGGTGTTCTTAATGTTTGGTATACTCAGTGTGTGTGTGTGTGTGTGTGTGTGCGTGCGTGCGTGCGTGTGTGTGTACCAGTGGCAGTGCCATGGTGTATGTACCTTGTTGAGTGAGCAGGACAACGGCCATCCAGCTCCACAAAACGACCCGTGCTCTCTCAATCTCTCTCCAACAGAAAGGATGGGTTAAAACTCTGACTCAGGCTTACCCAGTACCTGCTCACAGTAGCCTAGTCAGAGGAACTGTCCTCTCATACTACTGAATCTAACAGACAAGGAGGCTGACGTAGAGATTACGGAGAGGAGTGGCCGACACAGACATCATGTGCTTTCTGATGTATCCCTCGATGAGATTCTTTGGAATGTAATTATTAGTGTATGTTTGGCAAACTGTTGTTTAATTTTTGCTCTGCTCCCAGTTGTACATTTACAGAAGTGAAAAGGCTAGTATCCCTGGAGTACATGTTTTTGCTGGGAAATTCCCTTTGATGGTAGATAAACTGAATCTCAGCATAGTATGATGAGACTCCTAGTCAAGGAATGTGTAATACACTTGAAGAATGAGGCAATGGCATTTTCTGAACTGTAGTTTGAATAGTACAATAAGACCCACTCATCAATCTCAAATAATTTTTCATTAAAGCAGAAAATGTTTAGACTTGACAAGAGTTGATCCCCTTTAATGTTGTCTTAATACACCTCTTTTTAAAAGTACTACTTCAGTTCCATTTCTATTGCATAGCACACAGCTAGTTTCCCCAGACCTGTGCATAGAGGCTAGTTTTTCTTTCATCCTCTGTCATAAATCACTCTGAAAGTGAAGACCTCTCTCTCCTATCAGTAGTTTTCAATAAGCACATATGACACCTCTGTCACATCACTTTTGTATCGCTTTTGTATAAGTGTTTGATTACCTAGATGGTTCATAAAAAAGGAAACTAGATTTATTTATCTAAACATGAAAAAGTCTAAAGTTATTTAATGTATTAAAAATCGGGACGTATCATTTAACTGTAGATTATATAATCTGCTTTTTAAATAAAGTGGTTTTGTAGCTAACTTAAACCAAATGATGATGTCTTTTTTGTTGTATGTGAGGTCATGATCATTTCTATCCAAATGATGGCACTTTGTTGAACTACAACACAAATACCTTGTTACCATACTATTACCATGTTATTACCATTTTATTGCATGCTGTAATGTAGTGCTGCCATTGGACATAAATCAGCAACGAAATGTGGTAAACTTGGGAAGGATATGGGAATGATTTAGCCTGAACTTGATAGTGATATGGACAACTGACTTTCCCATGGCCTTGCCTTGTCTCCCTGTGGGGAAGATGGATGCTTACAAAGATGAAAAATCCCAGCTCTGGATGAAAGTCCCATGCTGTTGTTCATGCCTTCCAGTTACCTCTGTGTACTCAGATGTTTGTTCTAGAAAGATATCATCGTCAGATCAGAGCTACTGTAATTGTGGTGTGTAATTACATCCCCGCACGCAAGTCTCTCCAGCAAGTCGTGTGATGGAGGATCCCTCAGAGAGCAGAGCAGAGAGCAGCCCCCACCGTGGTATGTACAGTATGATAGCTCTGGTCCTGACAGTCATCACTGATAGGGTAGTCTCTGGGGTGTTGTTGGCTCTGGAAGTAAACAGTCCATCTGCACTTTACTGGAATCAGAGGCCATATGTATCAAGCATCTCAGACTGCGATTGCTGACATCGTTTTCCCTTTTGCCCATTGTGATCTATAAGGCAAAACTGATCCTAAATCAGCACTCCCATTCTGAGACGCTTGATACTTACAGCCCAAGACCCTCACTACTGGGCTTCTTATGGTTACTAAATTTTAGTTAAGATGAGTTGGGGTTGACCATCATTTCACTCAACAAGTTCTGAATCTTAAAATGAGATAGAAGCATCTAACACACACACAGACAATCTGCTCCGGGTCTGTTTCTGCACATTTACCCTTTGTTTTCTGTCTATAATCAGGTTTAAATAACACTACAGGGATTATAAACTGAATCAAATTAGCAAACTGTCGAGATGAACAAGAAGATGGCACCCCCGCGGTTTCCTATTGTACAAGTGAGAGGATTTAAGACGGATTCTTAAATTAACGTCCTGTTGGACTACATTTGTGCCAATTGGAGCATAAAGTAGGATGGTTACTGTAATGCTCCTCTTAAACTCTTAAGTGAATCCCCCAACTCTATAATACCTCACAATAACCACAAGCCTGGAGGAGCCACCTCAAGTACACTACAAATACCACACAGTCACACATTGGGCCTATGGAGATTTGGTTTGCAAAGAAGTGGTGGTTGATATATTGTTCTTTGTGACAGTCTCTGAGGTTGTTAAGTGTGTGTCATCCCACTTGACAATTTATCATTGATCTTTTGGCATCACATTAGGTCAGAAATAATCACATAATCAGATATTTTAAAATTAAAATAAATGTATTCACTATTTGCTGTGATTGCAGCATGAGATTCTCTGAGATTATTTGTATTCCTTCATTTGGGTCATGTCATGCTCATGATTAGATGTTTATAGAGAAGGAATATTACTTTTATATATGTAAAGAACTTTTCATTATAGATGAAAAATCTCAAAGTGCATAAAATAAAATATAAATAATACAATGACTATGGGGTTAAAGTGCAGACTGTCAGCTTTAATTTAAAGGTATTTTCTTCCATACCAGGTGAACCGTTTAGAAATTACAGTCCTTTTGTACATAGTCCCCCTATTTAATGGGACCAAATGTATTGGGACAAATTCACTTATACAGTATGTGTATTGAAGAAGTCAAAAGTTTAGTATTTGGTCCCATATTCCTAGCACACATTGACTACATCAACCTTGTGACAACAAATTTGTTGGATTCATTTGCTGTTTGTTTTGGTTGTGTTTCAGATTATTTTGTGCCCAATAGAAATGAATGGTAAATAATGTATTGTGTCATTTTGGAGTCACTTTTATTGTAAATAAGAATATAATATGTTTCCAAACACTTCTATATTAATGTGGATGCTACCATGATGACAGATAATCGTGAATAATGATGAAATGAAAGTTGCAGAGGCATAAATATCATCCTCCAAAAATGCTAACCTCCCTGTTATTGTAATGGGGGGAGGTTAGCATGTCTTGGTGGTATGATATTTGTGTGTCTTCAACTTTCTTCACTCATAATTATTCAGATTCATTCAGGACTATCTGTAATTATGGTAGCATCCGCATTAATGTAATAGTGTTTAGAAACATATTATATTCTTATTTACAATAAAAGTGACTCCAAAATGACACAATACATTATTTACCATTCATTTCTATTGGGCACAACATAATCTGAAACACAACCAAAACAAACAGCAAACAAGTTTTTAGAGTCAAACCTGATGTAGTCATTTTGTTCTAGGAATATGGTCCCCTAAAATGGGGGGACTATGTACAAAAAGTGCTGTAATTTCTAAACGGTTCACCCGATTTTAGATTTCTATTTTATCTTTTATTTTATGTACTTTGAGATTTTTCTTCTGTAATGAAAAGTGCTTTTCAAATGTAATAAAGGATTATTATTACTATCATTTCAAACCCAAAGTGCTGGAGTACAGAGTACAGAGCACAGAGCACAGAGCACAGAGCCAAAACAAAAACGTTTCACTGTCCCTATACTTTTAGAGCTCACTGTACAGTGCATTCGGAAAGTATTCAGGCCCCTTAACTTTTTTCACATTTTGTTACTTTACAGCTTTATTCTAAAATTGATTAAATTGTTTATTTTCCTCATCAATCTACACACAATACCCCATAATGTCAAAGCAAAAACAGTTTTTTAGAAATTTTGGCAAAAAACATACAAAAACTGAAAAATGACATTTACATAAGTATTCAGACCCTTTACTCAGTACTTTGTTGAAGCACCTTTGGCAGCGATTACAGCCTTGAGTCTTCTTGGGTATTACGCTACAAGCTTGGCACACCTGTATTTGTATAGTTTCTCCCATTCTTCTCTGCAGCTCCTCTCAAGCTCTGTCAGGTTGTATGGGGAGCGTCTCTGCACAGCTATTTTCAGGTCTCTCCAGAGATGTTCAATCGGGTTCAGCCTCTGGCTGGGCCACCCAAGGACATTCAGAGACTTGTCCCGAAGCCACTCTTACGTTGTCTTGGCTGTGTGCTTAAGATCGTTTTCTTGTTGGAAGGTGAACATCACCCCAGTCTGAGGTCCTGAGTGCTCTGGAACAGGTTTCCATCAAGGATCTCTCTGTACTTTGCTCTGTTCATCTTTTCCTTGATCCTGACTAGTCTCCCAGTCCCTGAAAATATCCCCACAACATGATGCTGCCACTACCCTGCTTCACCGTAGGGATGGGTTATTGTGTGTAGATTGATGAGGGAAATAAACAATTTAATACATTTTAGAATAAAGCTGTAACGTAACAAAATTTGGAATTTCTTTCCCAATGCACTGTATATAGCCAAATCATAAAAGCAACAATCAAAGTCTAGGAAGAAGGGTAGGCCAGCCAATGAAAATGTGTCTTAAGCCCTTCTTTAAAAGCCCCAGAAGTCTGATCAGCCCTGAGCTTGTCAGGAAGGGAGTTCCAAAGGCATGGTGCGTGGTGTACACCATAGGGTGTATGGAGGTTCATAGGGGGAGAGTACATACCCCATTTAGGGCTTTGTAGAACAGGAGGATAATTTAATTTTAAAGTCAATTATTTCAGGGACAGGCAGCCAATGGAGGTCAGCAAGGATGGGGTGATGTGGGCAGACTTTTTGTTTGTGTCAGAAGCCATGCAGCACTGTTTTGAATGAGCTGTAATGTATGAATTGAGTGTAAAGGCAAGCCCCCAAATACTGCATTCCCATAATCAATTCTGGAGAAAACAAATGCATGGATAAGCTTTTCTGCATCAGAAGTGGTGAGATATTGTCTTAGGTGGACTAATGTGGGCATTGAAGGAGAGAGCAGGGTCGAATTTCACACCCAGGTTGATGATGACTGAGGAGAGGTGAATGATGTGGCCATATACGGCAGGGAAGATGCTGCAGGAGTTGGTGATCTGCTGTGGGGTGCCTATCAGCATTACCTCTGTCTTACTGTTGTTGAGTTGGAGGAAGTTATTCTGCATCCAGTATTTAACCTCTTCCAGACAGTTGGACAAGGTTGACAGAGCAGATGTTGTGTCAGTGTTTTAATGTAAACGTGTGTCGTCTGCGTAGTGAAATTGGACACTGTGTTGTCTGAAGATCTGGGCAAGTGAGAGCAGGAAGAGAATGGGTCCTAGCACCGACCTTTGTTGGACACCGCAGGTTATGGTGGACTCCTGATCTTTCCTCGCCAAGGGGGAAGTACTGCTTGTGGTTAAAGAAGTAGGAGGTGAACCAGTTTAGGGCAGTCTCACAGATGGCTTTCTGAGGCTCTGCAGTAGAATGGTATGATCTACAGTGTTGAAAGCAGCACTTACTGTACCAGTCAAAAGTTTGGACACCACTATTCATTCAAGGGTTTTTCTTTATTTGTACTATTTTCTACATTGCAGAATAATAGTGAAGACATCAAAACTAGTAAATAACACATATGGAATCATGTAGTAACCAAAAAAGTGTTGAACAAATCCAAAAATATTTTAGATTTTAGATTCTGGCTGGGCCAGAATTCTTCCCTTTGCCTTGATGACAGCTTTGCACACTCTTGGCATTCTCTCAACCAGCTTCATGAGGTAGTCCCCTGAAATGCATTTCAATTAACAGATGTACCTTGTTAAAAGTTTATTTGTGGAATTTCTTTCCTTCATTATGCTTTTGAGACTGAGTGAATCAGGCCTTCATGTTCGAATTGCTGCAAAGAAACTACTACTAAAGGACACCAATAAGAATAAAAGACTTGCTTGGGCCAGGACATATGTACAACGGACATTAGACAAGTGGAAATCTGTCCTTTGGTCTGATGAGTCCAAATTTGAGATTTTTGGTTCCAACCGGCGTGTCTTTGTGAAAGATCTCCGCATGTGTGGTTCCCACGGTGAAGCATGGAGGAGGAGGTGTGATGGTGTGGGGGTGCTTTGCTGGTGACACTGTCAGTGATTTATTTAGAATTCAAGGCACACTTATCCAGCATGGCTACCACAGCATTCTGCAGTGATACACCATCCCATCTGGTTTGCGCTTAGTTGGACTATCATTTATTTTTCAACAGCACAATGACCCAACACACCTCCAGGCTGTGTAAGGGCTATTTGACCAAGAAGGAAAGTGATGGAGTGCTGCATCAGATGACCTGGCCTCCACAATCACCCAAGCTCAACCAAATTGAGATGGTTTGGGATGAGTTGGACCACATAATGAATGAAAAGCAGCCAACAAGTACTCAGCATATGTGGCAACTCCTTCAAGACTGTTGGACAAGCATTCCAGGTGAAGCTGGTTGAGAGAATGCCAAGAGTGTGCAAAGCTGTCATCAAGGCAAAGGGTGGCAAAGTCAAGGCAAAGTCACTAAGAGGATGACCAGATATGGGTGGTGGGGTAGGAGCCAGAGTGAGATTAGGGTTGGAGGATACAATGTTCTTTTGGATGGTGTTGATTTTAGCCTTGAAGAACTCAGCAAATATGTTGTGTTGTTCGGTAGTTGCTGTGGGATGGCTAGAGTCTGTAGGGGGGAGGAGATGACTGATGATGGAAGACTTTACATGTTTTTTCAGGGGCTAGGCTGTTTAAGTTGTTCCTTAGAGCGCTATTATATAGGTTAACCATCTCATCAGGGGTGGACTCATGACATCAGCTTGTAGGGCAGGGAAACCAGACTCCTGGAAGACGGACGTGTCAAGGGATTTGATGTTTCTGAATTTAATAGTGTGCTTGGCCGGAGCTGAAGTGCAGGAGTACTCACAGACATTGTCACATCTCTATCATCAGATACACCTACCTCATGTATATCCAGGTCTGAGGCAGGGACTTCTCCAGTGATAATGAGGTCTGGGGTATGTCCACGATTGTGTGGAGTTGTTGGCTCCAAGGAAGTCAGGATGTCAGTGGCATAGGAACATTTTCTTGAATCAACAGAATGTTGAAATCAACTTGGATAACAACATTGAAGAGGGTAGAACACAGAGAGGTGATCAGCTCAAAAAACTGTCTTAAAAGAGACTGTGTTGGTTTTAAGGGGGCGATAGATTAGTGTCACACTGGGGGGATTGGGAGATTTAGGGCCCTTTCACATACAGTATGACTGTGTGGATATTAGAGCGTTTGGTGCTCTAATCTGTGCTATTAACACAAACTAACCCTGTCTGAAACAAATTCAGGACCTGCGTGAGTAGCAGTTCCAAGATCCAGGACTAGAGTATCAGGTATTATGACACGCCAGCGCAAGTCACATGGAACTTTTTGCCCGTTGTAAATGAGATACCCACTGGACACACATGTCATTTCAATGTCTAGTTTTAGTTTAGATTTGGTTGAGTTGTCAACTAATGTGAATTCAACATGACATCAACAAAACATTTCTTTATGTCACTGGATTTAGGTGAAAAGTTTTACAACTGCAACCTGGCCAAAATAAAGCAAAGCAGTGCGACACAAACAACAACACGGAGTTAGACATGGAATAAACAAGCATACAGTCAATAATACAATAGAGAAAGTCTATATACAGTGTGTGCAAATGAGGTAGGATAAGGGGGGTGAGGCAATAAATAGGTCATAGTGGCGGAATAATTACAGTATGGCAAATTAAACACTGGGGTGATAGATGTGCAGAAGATGAGTTATGTTTGTTACTTGAACTCTGTGAAGCATTTATTTGTGCTGCAATCTGAGGTGCAGTTATTCTAATTAATTTATCCTCTGCAGCAGAGGTAACTCTGGGTCTTCCTTTCCTGTGATGGTCCTCATGAGAGCCAGTTTCATCATGGCGCTTGGTTTTTACGACTGCACTTGAAGAACTGTAAAAATGTCTTAATTTTCCGCATTGACTGACCTTCATGTCTTAAAGTAAGGATGGACTGTCGTTTCTCTTTGCTTATTTGACCAAATAAGGCGATCTTCTGCATACCACCCCTACCTTGTCACAACAGAAACTGATTGTCTCAAACACATTAAATAAATTACACAAATGAACTTTTAACAAGGCACACCTGTTAATTGAAATGCATTCCAGGTGACTACCTCATGAAGCTGGTTGAGAGAATGCCAAGAGTGTGCAAAGCTGTCATCAAGGCAAAGGGTGGCTACTTTGAAGAATCCCAAATATAAAATACATTTAGATTTGTTTAACACTTTTTTGATTACTGGACGATTACATATGTGTTATTTCCTAGTTTTGATGTCTTTATTATTATTCTACAATGTAGAACATAGTAAAAAAAATAAAGGAAAACCCTTGAATGAGTAGGTGTCCAAACTTTTGACTGGTACTGTATCTATTTTTTAAATAAAAAATATGTCCCCCTCCACTTCTAATTCCAACGTTGCGCCCTTGCCGTTTCCTACCACCTTTCCATCCTCGATGTTTGAACTTTTTCCATAGGATTCCAAGTTGAATTGCTCATTTTTTGAGTTCCTTACTTAGGGTTTGTTTTATCTTCTTCAAATTATGAAGGAATTTTCCGTAAGTAAACAATGCCAATGTGCCCCATTCCTGTCCTTTGTTGTCATCCAGGAGATAATAGGTGAAACTCTTCAATGCAGGTATTCAAAATAAACAATCAGCTAGCTTTACTTTGTTGATGCAATTTTTTGTCTGATTTCAACATTGAGGTAAAAAATTATTGGATAAAAAATATCAATACCTGATTAGCTACTCAAAATAAAAATGCATGTTAAAAAACACTTAAAACAATAAATTACAATGAAAATAGCAGCGCAATCAGCCTAGGCTGCCATAAAGGCGCCATGGCAACAATGCCTTGATTCTCTGTCAAGTGTACAGAGAATACCATCAGCATACACAATTAATGCTATTCTGAGTGTAGAGAGGTTTATATTTGTCATACAAAACTGAATTGCCTGACTTTGCTTTTAAAGTAGTGAACAGAATCATTGTTGAACAGGAAAGGTGCTGCTTTTGATTTTGAGGTATTCCCCCTCTGAAGTCCAGAACAAAGGCTGTGAAGGCCTGAGGTTGGTCAGTCAGCAGGCCTGGAATTCAGGAGCGGTTGGTTGTGACAGAACAGAGCCTAGAGCTAACATGGATTGGGAAAATGTTTATCAGGGCCAGTGCAGAAAATGAAGGTCAGCACAGGGTTGAGATAGAAAGCATACAAACTGACCCACTGGACTAGAGTGTTGGGATGGTTCCAAGGACAGGTTCAGTGGCAGAGACCACCTTAATATAATTTTAAAAATGTATACTCACCAAAATGTATTTACTTCTGCCGTTTGGTTGTTCTGTGTAATGGATAATGGATAGGCATTGCATTGGCCAAGATTGCAGGAACTGGAAGTAGATCATTTAACTACTGTTATCCCCTCACGCCATCTCTCTTTCAGACTGTATTGGTGAATGAGTGGGCAGGTAGATTTCACTGGTAAAATATGTACTTACAATAGAGCTCATCCAGGGTCAGACGCGGAGGAGGACGTGTGAGGTTCTTACCAAGTCTCCTAAAATACACCTCAACCCATCCAGATAAATCACACTCAATGTCATTGTAATCTGTTATGACTGAGACATGCTCAGGTATAATTCAGTATGGATATTTACTGTACTGTATATGTGTAGGCATAAACAGCAGAACAGTCTATCCCCAACTGATCAGCCGAGCTGAGCGTTTCTGAACAGTCATGTTCAGTTCAGTCTTCGTGAGGAAGAACTCTGGTGTTGCTTGACAGCTCCAGGAGTTTGGGCACAAAGCACTCTTTATGTGTGTGTGTGAGGGTACCGCCCTGTTACTCAGGGAGCTCTGTGTGTGCGGTATAGCTGGAGCCCCAGGGACCCACTGTGAGGTGAGATCTGTTACACCATACAAAGGAAGCCTTCCCTCTGGAGCACAGAGATCCCTCCACCACCAGGAGCCCAGGCTGAAATATGCAGTCAACAGAATGACCTCATACCCAACATGATTCTATGGTTACAGACACGTTAGTCTGTGGTGTTATATCTAAAAGTGAACCAATGAAATGTGTTAGATGTTAAATACTTAACTAGTTAAAC
The DNA here is from genome assembly GCF_045791955.1 of Oncorhynchus clarkii lewisi. Lineage (NCBI taxonomy): Eukaryota > Metazoa > Chordata > Actinopteri > Salmoniformes > Salmonidae > Oncorhynchus > Oncorhynchus clarkii. The sequence goes on along the minus strand of NC_092152.1, from coordinate 73,777,500 downwards.
ATCAGGACGTGACCTCTGACCTGTTAAAATCAATGTGTATAACTGTCCTCTATGACCATCAACAACGTCACCGTGCTGGAGCGATAGAACGCCAACTGAAGGCTCAAGTCGATTTACTCTTCACTTCAAAATCACATGGCTTGAATAAATGACAGAGAGGCGGCCACGGGCCCGTGAGACTAAACAAGCCACAGCTGTCTGTCTGGTAGTTTGGCAGAAATCAAGTCAAAAAGTTGATTGTCATGGGGGTCATAAAAACCTGGCATGTACTGTATGTCTCAGAGATGTGACTGACAATATCACTGCCACCCCTGGCAGACTGGGATCCACAATGCCAGGGACCACCCAGAGCCTCAGGCCCACAGCTCCACTGTTTCCACTGTCCCCCTATATTTTATACTAGTCAGCAATATGATGACGAGGAGCAATGCCTGCCCACGCACTTAGACTAACCTTTATATAACTCTAGTAGCCATGGGAAATATGGAACAGGACCTGACTAAATGGCCCCTTTTTACAGCTGTAGGCCGAGGGTCCGCCATGTGAGGGTTGTCAATAGCAGATTTAGACTGGAGACCAACTGAGAAAATGAGAGGGACAACATCTGGGTTATAAGAGAGGAGTCTGTGAGTTTGCTTTGCAAGTATTTCAGGAGTAATATTTGCCTTAGAAAATAAATATCCCATGGAAAGTGTGTTGAGATATGAGATCATATTTGATCAATGGCATTCGTGCAAAGTTCAAGTGACTAGCAAACATAACTGTCGAACTGCAGGATGAACTTCTCCTCAGCATTAAGTTTTCATGGTACGTGTTACACATGCAGAAATGTGTCGTACATACAGTATTGACTTCAAAATATTCCAGGAGGTTTGTGCTAGTCCTCATTGTTAAGCACATAGCTTAACAACAGGAATTCAAATCATCTCTCAAGTGATGATGAGGTATAGACAAACACAAACCCCAGCTGGCTAATAGCCAGTTAACACAGATCCACTCCCAGGTCCTACTTTCTGTCACCTCTGTGAACTTGGGAATGTGTGTACAGACTGGAGGGGTGACGTTGCCTTGGCGACCGTGGTGTTGGAGGTTGAGGGGCAACTCTTAAACAGGCCTCAGTGAGAATGACTGACAGGTCAACCAATAAAGCATGCAGGGGGAATGTGGGGGAATGCAGTAGACATTGTTCTTGAAACATCTCAGGAACATGCTCTGAACTGGAAGTCATATTCATGTTCAAAATTAATGGTTTCAATGGAACAGTTTGAGCTGCATTCCTGAATGTAACTTGAAAAGTGCATGTGTCCTAGAATGGGTTGGTAGGCTATTCGGCAGACTACTTACTCAAATACTTTCTCCCTGAACAAGCAGGTGCAAATATAAATCAAGAAACATTTTCTCTCTCTCTAAAGCTCCAAAATGATATCAAAACTTGCTTGTTATATTCTGTGCCACTGAGCCTGAAATAACTCAGGCTAAGTTATGATTGAAGTATAGAGTTGTTGCCAAGCAACAGGATTGCTGAGCCCATCACAGTGTCTTGGGTCCCTTGGTTTTTCTCTTTGTGCTCTTTGGCACTCAATAAATTATAACCAGGAGCAGTTTGGAACAGAGAAATATAGTACTTCTAGGTTGGTTGAAACAAACATCACATATTCTTGCATACAGTATTATGGAAAAAGCATGTGCGGAGCAAAGTCATCTGTAATGTACTTGCTGGTCTTATGATGAGACATACACTGAGCATTCAAAACATTAGGGACACCTGCTCTTCCATGACAAAGACTGATCAGGTGAATCCAGGTGAAAGCTATGATCTCTTATTGATGTCACCTTCCACACCTTCCATCAGTGTGTAGATGAAGGGGAGGAGACAGGTTAAAGAAGGATTTTTAAGTCTTGAGACTATTGAGACATGGATTATGTATGTGTGCCATTCAGAGGGTGAATTGGCAAGACAAAATATTTAAGTGCCTTTGAACGGGGTATGGTAGTAGGTGCCAGGCACACCGATTTGAGTGTGTCAAGACCTGTAAAACTGCTGGGCTTTTCACACATAAGTTTCCTGTGTGTATCAAAAATTGTCCCCCACCCAAAGGACATCCAGCCAACTTGACACAACTGTGGGAAGCAATTGAGTCAACATGGGCCAGCATCCGTGTGGAACACTTTCGACACCTTGTAGAGTCCATGTCTGATGAATTGAGGCTGTTCTGAGGGCTAAAGGGGGTGAAACTCAATATTAGGAAGGTGTTCTTAATCGTTTGTACACTCAGTGTATTCTTGCATACAACATCATGGTAATGTACTTGCTGTATTTATGATGAGACATATTTGTGCATTGCACAGCAAAGTAATCTGTAATGTTCAAGCAGAAATTAGGATGAGACATGGTTTGTTTGAAATTCACAGAGTATTTTGTTTAATGGAGTTTTAGTCACATATCATAGAGCTTAATGATGATTAAACTGTCTCACATTGAGGGGCCTGCATATAACATGATGTTTTCCAGATGTATTTCTGCCTGCTGTTTGTTTTTCTCTGAGTATGGATGCTATTTAACAGTCTGTGATGTCTGGGGATTTGTGGGGATGGAAAATATAGGAGATAGATTGACCTCTGACCCTGTGTTCCAGAGAATAAGCACAGCAGTGATTTGCTCTGAGGCTGGTTTGGTTTATACTGGGCCAAATCTGGGGTCCTCTAATGCCATCTAGTGATGGTTTGGACATAAAGGAACACTTTCATTCCCCTATGAGTAAAACTCATTGGATTTATTGAGAGTGTGGTTTGAAAGTGGTTTCCATTATTCATACATAAATGCATCATTATCCTCTAGGATTGTCTGCAACTGCAAACTTCTGAACAGAATGCAGGCTAGAATCAACTAAGGACACAGACAATAGATTGGTGTAAAGATGTTAATTAAAAGCTTTACTCCCCATAAGTGGAGTGGGATAGTCTGGGATGTAGTTTACACTCCCATCCACAGGCTCACTCTACAGTAGCGTTCCCCTTTACAGTGGTAAACCCATAACTATAAACTGGGTGGTTCAAACCCTGAATGCTGATTGGCTGATACATCAGACAGTATACCACAGGTATGACAAAACATTTATTTTTACCCTTCTAATTATGTTGGTAACCAGTTTATAATAGCAATAAGGCACCTCAGGGATTTGTGGTATATGGCTAATATACCACGACTAAGAGCTGTGTCCAGGCACTCCGCGTTGCGTATCGCCTAAGAGCCCTTAGCCGTGGTATATTGGCCATATACCACACCGACTCGGGCCTTATTGCTTAAACATACAACAGTACGTAAAATACAGTCCGATGTCACAACAAACAGACAGGACGCAGACAGATGATTACAGACATAGAAAGTGCTTCTACTCCTCTGCATGGTGACTGATGCTGCAGTGAGTCTACCTTCACTACAGCCCAGACACCCCCATCAGCAGGGGGGCAGGACAGGGAGGATGGATGACGGTGGTGGGCAGGTTAGGCGTGGTTCTTCTTGATAAAGTTAATGAGCCCGTTGGTGGAGGAGTCGTGAGAGTGGACCTCGTTGGAGCCATGCAGCTCAGGCTCGATCTTCTTACACAAAGCCTTACCCAGCTCAACTCTGAGATAGAGAGAGAGAGATAATAATGGACGGAATAGAATAGAATGTCACCAGAAAACTCACCAGAGTAGACAGAATAGAATGTCAGTGAAATTTTTTTTGTACAATTTCATAGGATAAAGGCTCTGTGTGTAATCTGTCATAGACTACACATTATCGAGGAGCTTGGTTTCAAATAGTCACACTTACCCCCACTGGTCAAAACTGTTGATCTCCCACATAACACCCTGGACAAAGATCTTGTGTTCATACATGGCTGTGAAACAAACAACACCATACATTGTTACTGGGAGCATAACAAGTAAATACATTATTTTGATCAATATTTCAAATATCATTGGTTGTTGGTTCACAGGTCCATATTCAGCTCTTACCAATAAGTGCTCCCAGTGTGAATGGGTTCAGCTTCTTGAAGACAATAGAGTTGGTTGGCTTGTTTCCTTGGAATACCTTACAGCAGAACAAGAGGAAACATTTTATATCACACAACCTGTTGTAAGACAGTTGTTGCATGCTTGTAATTATACAGTGTTGCACCCTGTTTGAAGCTTCTTCCATCCTGATGCAAAACTTATTTTGTCCACTAGGAGGACGCACGTCCCTATCAGAGCGACAGTGTCTGCCCTAGCAATAGACACACAATCTCCCCAGTATAACAACAGGGTTTAAGCCCATATAAAGTTTTAGGCCGGACTGGGGCTGCAGTGGACTTGCGCCATGAGGGATCTGCTCTCACTAACTTTGTGTGGCAGAATGGTTTCCAAGGCCTCTCCTGTCAGGCCGCCGGCCTCCAGTTCCTTCTTAGCCTCCTCTGTGGTCTTTCCTTTCATCAGAGCCTCAGTCTGGGCCAGGAAGTTGGCCATCAGGATCTACAGACACAGAGGATACAACAGGTAAGGCACACTGCACACTGAACATTGCATAGGTTATTTTGTCAGATAAACAGTAAAAGTAGGCATGAATAACTGAATAATTATGAATGATTAGTTCAGTCACTGAATGGGAAGGTATTTAATCCCAGATTATTCCCACTGACACCACGTCATTTCAATGTGGATAATTGGGTAATATTCGGTTGAGATGTTGATCAATTAGATTACAACCTATATTCACCCACTCAAAAAGACAACCAGAGGTTTGTTTAATTTCCAAAGTGTTATCACTCTGCTTTCAACCATCTATATAAAAGCATAACCAAATTCCAATGGGAAAACCATGTCTGATTTTTGGTTTAGTTGTCACCCAAATGTCTGTCATTGCGCTTTCATCCATTTAAAAGCACAGGAAATTTCAAATTAGGAATACACTGACAGATATTTTGTTTATTTATACAACAGATTAATGTGTTATTACTGTGCTTCATCTAATAGCTGAACCAAATGGCCTGGATGGAAGTTGAGACTATTTTAAAAGTACATGGTGCAAGTGATCAATGCAGTTTGAGATTCTGTATAGATTATTACAGCAACATGCATGTTTTATATGATTACATACAGTAAGAAGAAATGTATGGTGACAGTAACTTCATAATGTGGCCTTGGATGTGTTACTAATTTTAAGGTTGAATGTTACATTAGTTTGTAAGAAAGCCTTAACTTTAAGCTATTTAGTATATTACAAAAGTAGTATTGAATTTTGTTTGGTTGACAACGCAAACAACATCAACATTTGAAGGAGATGTATCTACTGCCTGGATAGCTCCATCTGAGCCACTGTCTTAATCCCATTCTTTAACTTTTTGGCTGAGTTGGAGACGTGAATGCAACATATAATTTGTTAACTTGTCAACAAGTTAATAATAGGCTACAGTATTTATTGTATGTGAAAAGTGATGTTGAATTGTGTTTGGTTGTCAATGCAGCCTGATATCAACATTTGAAGGAGACTTATCTTCATTGCAGATAGTTCCATCTGTGCCACTACTTAGTCTGGCTTTAATTTTTGTTTGTCTACAAATGAATAATTGGTATGCTGGATTACATCTCCATCTCAACCAAAAATCTAAATTAATGAATTGGACTAAATCAAATAAATTCAAACTTTTAATGCTTTGAAATAAAGTTTGATTTTATTTAGTCCTATTCTTTAACTTAAATTTTTGGTTGAGATGGAAATGTGAATCCAATATATAAATTATTCATTTGTAGACAAGCCAGACTATGTCAATGGCACAGGTGGAACTATCCAAGCAGAAGGTACATCTCCTTCAAAATGTTGGAAGCGTTGACAACCAAACACAATTCAATATCACTAAATATCATTACATTTGAAATCAACCACTGCTTGAAATCCAAGGCCTATTGTATGGTCTATTTTTAGTTGAATTCTGGATTTGAATTCAAACAATAGCTGTTTAATATTTTGAGAATGCTATATAGTCCTAAATAGCATCATTGATGATATATGAGTGGTAAAGTATGGTCACATTTCATACGCCTCTGTCCCGATGCAAGAACCAATTAGCCTGGAACTTGCCTTGCTAGGCCCAATTCCCGGCTAGCCGAAGAAGTCCATCAGCCACTCCTTGGGATTCAATACCTATTTTGCCGATTGGCATGGACCCCCACCGACCCATCACGACTGGACTACCGACGTGATTCGCCCGAGGGGGTCTCTCAACTGGCTCCTCCGTCGCGACGTCCCCTGAATGCCCATCTGCTATCCGCGGCCTGCTAGCTGTCTAGAGCACATCGGACTGTTAGCTTTAAGAGGCCCATTGGACAAATTCTTTGGCCACTATACCTATTTTGCCAATTGGCCTGGTTTTACCACACGGAGCCCTGCTGATCCGTCTGCTGACGTAACAGCATGAGGGGGCCACAACAGACTATCTTCCGTCACGACGTCCCTCAAAGGCCCTTCTGCTAGCTTGCTAGCCCCGGCCCGCTAGCTTGTCTAGAGACAATATCTCTTTCATCATCACTATGCACAGGTTTATCCCCACTGTATTCACATCCTACCATACCTTTGTCTGTATATTATGCCATGAATCTATTCTACCGTGCCCAGAAATCTGCTCCTTTTACTCTCTGTTCTGAACGTACTAGACGACCAGTTCTTTTAGCCTTTAGCCGTAGCCTTATCCTACTCCTCCTCTATTTCTCTGGTAATGTGGAGGTTAATCCAGGCCCTGCAGTGCCTACCTCCACTCCCATTCCTCAGGCGCTCTCATTTGTTGACTTCTGTAACCGTAAAAGTCTTGGTTTCATGCATGTTAACATTAGAAGCCTCCTCCCTAAGTTTTTTTTATTCACTGTCCTAGCACACTCTGCCAACCCGGATCTCCTAGCTGTGTCTGAATCCTGGCTTAGGAAGACCACCAAAAACCTTGAAATTTCCATCCCTAACTATAAAATTTTCCGACAAGATAGTACTGCCAAAGGGGGCGGAGTTACTGCAGGGATAGCCTGCAGAGTTCTGTCTTTCTATCCAGGTCTCTACAAGTCTCTTACCGTTGCTACAGACCACCTTCTGCCCCCAGCTGTGCCCTGGACACCATATGCGAATTGATTGCCCCCCATCTATCTTCAGAGATCGTGCTGTTAGGTGACCTAAACTGGGACATGCTTAACACCCCGGTCATCCTACAATCTAATTTTGATTCTCTCAATCTCGCACAAATGATCAATGAACCCACCAGGTACAACCCTAAATCCGTAAACACGGGTACCCTCATCGGTATCATCCTAACCAACCTGCCCTCCAAATACACCTCTGCTGTCTTCAACTAGGATCTCAGCGATCACTGCCTCATTTCCTCCGTCCATAATGGGTCTGCGGTCAAGCGACCACCCCTCATCACTGTCAAACTTTCCCTAAAACACTTCAGCGAGCAGGCCTTTCTAATCGACCTGGCCCGGGTATCCTGGAAGGATATTGACCTCATTCCATCAGTAGAGGATGCCTGGTTATTCTTTAAAAGTGCTTTCCTCACTATCTTAAATAAAGCTACCCCTGGCTACCCCTACCCCGGTCAACAGCCCTGCACCCCTCACTGCAACTTGCCTCCCCAATTCTCCTTCACCCAAATCCAGATAGCCGATGTTCTGAAAGAGCTGCAAAATCTGGACCCCTACAAATGAGCAGGGCTAGACAATCTGGACTCTCTCTTCCTAAAATTAAAAGCTGAAATTGTTGCAACCCCTATTACTAGCTTGTTCAAACTCTTTCGTATTGTCTGAGATCCCCAAAGATTGGAATGCTGCCGCGGTCATCCCCCTCTTCAAAGGGAGACACTCTAGACCCAAACTGCTACAGACCTCTAACTATCATACCCTGCCTTTCTGAGGTCTTCGAAAGCTAAGTTAGCAAACAGATCACCAACCATTTAGAATCCCACCATACCTTCTCCGCTATGCAATCTGGTTTCCGAGCTGGTCATGGGTGCACCTCAGCCACGCTCACGGTCCTAAACGATATCATAACCGCCATCGATAAAAGACAATACTGTGCAGCTGTATTCATCGACCTGGCCAAGGTTTTCGACTCTGTTAATCACCACATTCTTATCAGCAGACTCAACAGCCTTGATTTCTCAAATGACTGCCTCACCTGGTTCACCAACTACTTCTCTGACAGAGTTGTGTGTCAAATCGGAGGGCCTGTTGTCCGGACCTCTGGTAGTCTCTATGGGGGTGCCACAGGGTTCAATCCTCGGCCGACTATTTTCTCTGTATACATCAATGATATCGCTCTTGCTGCTGGTGATTCTCTGATCCACCTCTATGCAGATAACACCATTCTGTATACTTTTGGCCCTTATTTGGACACTGTGTCAACTAACTTCCAGACGAGCTTCAATGACATACAACTCTCCTTCTGTGGCCTCCAACTGCTCTTAAATGCAAGCAAAACTAAATGCATGCTCTTCAACCGATCGATGCCCACACCTACCCACCCGTCCAGCATCACTACTCTGGACGGTTCTGACTTAGAATATGTGGACAACTACAAATACCTAGGTGTCTGGTTAGACTGTAAACTCTCCTTTCAGACTCACATTAAGCATCTCCAATCCAAAATTAAATCTAGAATTGGCTTCCTATTTCGCAACAAAGCATCCTTCACTCATGCTGCCAAACATACCCTAGTAAAACTGACTATGCTACCGATCCTTGACTTTGGCGATGTCATTTACAAAATAGCCTCCAACACTCTACTCAGTAAATTGGATGCAGTCTATCACACTGCCATCTGTTTTGTCACCAAAGCCCCATATACTACCCACCACTGTGACCTGTATGCTCTCGTTGGCTGGCCCTCGCTTCATACTCGTCGCCAAACCCCCTTGCTCCAGGTCATCTATAAGTTGTTGCTAGGTAAAGCCCAGCCTTATCTCAGCTCACTGGTCACCATAGCAGCACCCACCCGCAGCACGCACTCTCGTTGGCTGGCCCTCGCTTCATACTCGTCGCCAAACCCTCGGGCTCCAGGTCATCTATAAGTTGTTGCTAGGTAAAGCCCAGCCTTATCTCAGCTCACTGGTCACCATAGCAGCACCCACCCGCAGGTAAATTTCACTGGTCACCAAAGCCAATTCCTCCTTCAGCCGGCTTTCCTTCCAGTTCTCTGCTGCCAATGACTGGAACAAACTGCAAAAATCACTGGAGACTCACACCTCCCTCTCTAGCTTTAAGCACCAGCTGTCAGAGCAGCTCACAGATCACTGCACCTGTACATAGCCAATCTGTAAATAGCCCATCCAACTACCTCATCACCATATTGTTATTAATTTGATTTATTTTGCTCCTTTGCACCCCAGTACCGCTACTTGCACAATCATCTTTGCTACTTGCACACTCATCTATCATCCGTGTTTAATTTGCCGTACTGTAATAATTTCACCACAATAGCCTATTTATTGCCTCACCCCTCTTATCCTACATCATTTGCACACACTGTATATAGACTTTCTCTATTGTATTATTGATGGAATGCTTGTTTATTCCATGTGTAACTCTGTGTTGTTGTTTGTGTCGCACTGCTTTGCTTTATCTTGGCCAGGTCGCAGTTGTAAATGAGAACTTGTTCTCAACTAGCCTACCTTGTTAAATAAAGGTTAATTTTTTTGTTGTTTATTTGCTTTCTTAAACCTTCCCTTTGGAATGACTTGACAGCAACAGTAAATCTAATTCGTTTTTAAGAGGAGATCTCTCAACAATCATTCTCACAATAGCATATTGGTAATTGTCCGTAACAAATATCATTGCTAAGCAGTGCTGGGCTTGGTTAAAACCCTGGATGGGAGGTCAAAGGGTAGCTGCAGATAGATACATTCTCCAGTAGGAGGGGCTGCCCAGCCTATTGTTTTGAAGAAGATCTGACGTTGTTTTAAAAAGGTACAAATTCAACATATTTTAGATCCAGTATATTTTACACATAGAATACACATCACAATACCTTGACAAATTGACAAATTACATTGAAACAATGTTGATTTAACCAGTTGGTTCCCAGTTGGTTGGTAGTGCTGGAAGATGTGTCCTGTAGGGGTAGCCTACCTTATGGTGCTTACTTTCCCTGATGGGGTGCTGTGTCTGGGCAGGGATGAGGAAGTCAGCGGGGACCATGCGAGTTCCTGTGGAGGACACAGCAGTAACACTGCATCTGTGACTAATAACATATTACTCTTCCATAACATACATACTCATCCATTTCAGCTGACCATTAATCAATATGTTGAAGAGCTTATGGACCAGTCAGCAACATTATTTGGGTATGAGTTAAGAGAATATGAACTTTTAAAAGTCAGATTTTAACTGGACAGTTCCTTTAAGGAGGCAGTACCTTGGTGAATGAGCTGGTAGAAGGCGTGCTGTCCGTTGGTGCCAGGCTCTCCCCATACGATGGGGCCAGTATGGTAGTTGACACGTTTGCCATGGATAGTGATGTACTTTCCATTGGACTCCATGTCACCCTATAGACATCACATGAATTGAACATCTTCGGTGTTCCGTTTCAGTTCAATTTAAACTAATACTAAAACAACATTATCATCAGGCTATTTAACCTTGACTTAGTATGCACAGTAAAACACATTTCCATTTGATCAATACAAATCTGACAATATATCCGACCACAGCCTCCCTTCAGGACAAGGAGTGGGTGTATACATTTTTATAGTATTTATAGTAAATTGCCAAAGTAGACTGACACATTCTTCACTGTGTTTTGCTTTGGCTGTTTACTTATGTTACACTCAGTCATGTCTTAACTGTGGAAATGACTCTTAACCCTGGTAAAGGCTCTTAACCCAGGTAGTGACTGACGGACCTGCTGGAAGTAGGCAGCGAATCGGTGCATGTACTGGTCATAAGGCAGCATGGCGTGGGTCTCGGCCTGGAAGAAGTTGATGTACCAGACACCCAGCAGAGCCAGGAGCATGGGAGCGTTCTTCTCCACAGGGGCTGTTTTGAAATGGTTGTCCTACAGGAACAAGAGGGGGTCAACTCACACGTATTCATCTGACCAATAGAAACGTTTCCAAGTCTTTGGACAGTGAGAATAATTGGCTGTACTTACCATCCAGTGAGCCCCTTCTAGAAGCTTCTCAAAGTTGTCATAGCCTGGGAAGAAAGAAAATAACAGAGACTTTGAGTTATACTTCAAATATCTCCTTTTAACAACTGATTACAAAGGTTATTCTACTCAGGTAGAGTACAGGCAGCTGATCAAAGCATTAGAATATCTAAACTGGGAGAATAAACCTACAACATAATGTACATACCGATGTGCAGAGCAATGGACAATCCAATACAAGACCACAGGGAATAACGTCCACCAACCCACTAAAACACAGCAACAATCTGGTTAGAAATGTGCACAATATCAACAAACATTTATTGAGCTTAATCATTTTCACAGTACATATTTGAATATGCAACATGTATTTTTTCCCCCCCAAAATGTAGTGACCCTAACACCAATGTTATGTAACTCAGAAATGTGACTCTTACTGAAATTACTTTACTATTTCAGTGCTGTGCATTCTAGTCTATGTATTTTATATTAATTGGTGTCCTGAGAAGATTCAGAAACCTCAGAGCACTCTGAAGCTTACGTAATTGAATGTGACACAGATACGGGGAACTGTGCCCAATCTCACTTGGCCCTACAGCTTGCCCCAGAAAGAGGCCCAAAGCCTCTAAAAATTCCATACCATTGTCTTGAAATTCCTTACCATTAACCCTTATCTATCTGTGGTGACACATTTCAGCCCACTGCAGAGAATGAATCCCCCATTGTCACGCCCTGACCTTAGTTATCTTTGTTTTCTTTATTATTTTGGTTAGGTCAGGGTGTGACAAGGGGTGGTTTGTTGTGTTTTTGTCCTGTCTAGGGTTTTTGTATGTTTATGGGGCTGTTTACTAGTCTAGGTGTTTTGTATGTCTATGGTTGCCTAGATTGGTTCTCAATTAGAGGCAGCTGTTTATCGTTGTCTCTTATTGGGAACCATATTTAGGCAGCCATATTCCTTGGGTAATTTGTGGGTGATTGTCTATGTATTAGTTGCCTGTGTCTGCACTTATTCTATATAGCTTTGCGTTTTTGTAAGTTTGTTGAAGTGTTCTTCGTTTCATTAAAATAGAAGATGTATTCACATCACGCGGCGCCTTGGTCTCATCGCTATAACGAAAGTGACACCCATATTACACAGCACTTCATTTGGGTAATAATATAATAAACAGTGTGTAATAAGTCACAAATAGCCGGGTAGGCCTATATATGAAAAGGCAGACCCCAACTTCTAAATATTCTCACTTCTCATAATTATTTTCAATGTGAATGCCACCTTTAATCAGTAGTGGTGCGTGGGTAAAATCCCCGGGGAAGCCAATCCAGAAAAAAAGCCATATTACAATCTATGTGTTGTGATAATTGCGTTTTTTGCTCTATAATCTGGTAGTTCAAACATTTTCGAACTACTAAACAACTATTGATTTAGAACACAGAGTTACTGCAAGTCGTAAAGAAAACAGGAGCTGCCTCCACTATTCCAGCACCATTTCAACTTCAACATCATCGAATCACCTATTCTTAGTATAATACATTGACAACTAAAAGATACAAGAAACGATTAGTCCAATCAACATAAGTTAAATATGATGTGGCTGTCCATGGTGATGATTTATCTCTCTCTCTGTCTGTGTGTGTGTGTGTGGGGGGGGGGGGGGGGGGGGGGGGGGGGGGGTGCCCCTGTGACAACAATTTTGGACCCCCTTGTGGCCCCCCTAAATATGGAGTATGATATAATTTTTACATAACTAATTTTTGCTATCGTTGTTTTTTTACATCCGTTATTAAGACAGTGGCAACGATGATGATTATGAACATGGTCTTTTGCCTGCTTATGCCTGCAATGCAGTGAAGAAAACGATATGACAACAATAACGTCTAATGTAATTGGCCCCTCTAACAGTACAACTGGCCCCAGCTTGGCCCCCCCAGTTGAAATGGTCTAGAACCGCCACTGGTGTGTGTGTGTGAGTATAAAAAACATGTTGACTCACCCTACGTGTTGAGAAACGCTAATGCCATCCTCCTCTTTTATGTTGCCTAAACGGTCTATGACAGTACACGCTTTTAGTTTTGTTGTCCTAGGCTACCTGGCTAACATACTTGCTCGCTAGCCTAACTTCCTTTCATGGGCAACGATATGCCAGGCCAGCTAGTTAACATTACCATACTACATCTAGCTATCATCTAGCTACATGTTGAACTTCCATCCTCTCAGGCCATGGGAACAATGTATGAATTTATGATTAGGTCAGAATCGCTGTTATAGTCATTGACCAGAACGGAAAATTAAGTAAAACCACAAGTCCAAATCCCTATTTCCATCGATGTCTAATTTAGGAAAGGGATGATTTTACCTAGCTATCTAGCCACCAGAGGACAACAGGACAATGAGATGCCACAATTCAAGGCTTTTCAGATATATGCTACACATGCTGAGACAGAGGGGGTGCTGTTTCGTTCACTCGGATGCTTTCTCAGCCTCTTGCAAATTGAAGGAAATTTATGAAACACAGAGTAGAGTAAATATTTTTTCTTGGTCCATTTTTGGGGAAGCCTGGTTTCCCTTGGTATCCATGAATACACACCGCTGCCTTTTATACATATTACTTCTGAGAGCAAGCAGCTATCTTTACTCCGACGTGAAAGGGCACGGCATGTTACCCTTTAAATACCAACAATGTAACTAAATGTAGCTTTCTGACCTTTGATGTGACCCAGCCTTTACAGTAACCTCTCCAAGGGAGAAGGTCGCTACCAATAATATAATACTCTTTGAGGGCAGAGCTGGAGAGTGCGGCTTCTGATTACCCCACAGCTGCCAGCCTGTGAGCCCAGGCACCTACTTCACAGGTCAGAAGTCTATGCTATTTATAGTCGTTGCCTAAGTCCCCCGTCAAAAGCCGGTGATTGCAGGAAGAGCACTGTACTACCCCAAATGCACTGCACACATGACATATTCTGCATCATCAGATAACATGCACTCACATCCCAGAAGCCAAACATGTTGTCAGGATCAATGCCAAAGGCCTTCACTAAAGGCTGCAGAAGAGAGGAGATAGAAAGAACAGAATTAGAATGTTATTTTATTTTACAGAAACACATGCAGAGCATATCACTGCATTTATGATGGTGTATTGCAAAAATAAGAACTTACGCCGGCAGTGGAGAGCGCCACAAAGTGCTTGGCAACAGCAGATTTCTGTAAAGAAGACAAGGTTTAATTTAACATACTTTGCATTCATCTTCGGTAATAGAATTCAACTCCTTTCCCTGTATTTTTATGAAGGTAAAACGGCTACCCACATCTTTAGCGTGCTCAATGAACCATTCCTTGGCAGACTCTGCGTTGGTGATGGTCTCTTGGGTGGTGAAAGTCTGAAAAGGGACAGACAGTTAGATCACTACAGTAACACCAAAGATATTGCATTTCTAATGTGTGTTTAGGCTACTGTGTACAGTACTAAACCACTAACAGTTCATGCAATCTCTTCATCAATTCTCAGGGCTGGGTGACAATAGGAAAGCCATTCAGACATAATTTTGGGTACCACTCTACAGAGGCATAGGAGAGAAGGTACAACATGGCATGCAGCACCAACTGATACCTTTGTTTCAATGGAAACGTCCATTGTATCAAACAACTGTTGCTCCTAAAGCTGAGTGGAACTTTATGATTTTCCATATTATCAGATGCAGTTTCTTTGCTCTTTGTCAATGTCTTTTTGTATGTCTTTCTTGTAAATTTTTTTGACCAATATTGAAGAAGAACATCTCTCTCTCAAGTGTTCAGACAAAACAATAAAACCAGTGAATGCACTGGTATGGTAAAGACAATTAAAATCAGGCACCTTGGAGGCCACGATGAACAGGGTGGTCTCAGCATTGAGCTCAGCAAGGGTTTTGGCGATGTGTGTGCCGTCAATGTTGGAGACAAAATGCACACGGGGACCTCCCTTGGAGTAGTTCTTCAGAGCCTCAGTCACCATTAGAGGACCCTGGAAAAGAAGACACAACAAATACACAGTGATGGCAGAGGTAGCTTTCACACCTAATAGTGAAACATCATATTGCCTAGTTAAATAAAGGTTAAATAAAAAATATAAATAGAATATTGACATTTTAACAAATGATACGGTGAAAATGTTACTTACCAGGTCCGATCCACCAATGCCGACGTTGACAACATCTGTGATGGACTTTCCAGTCCAGCCCTTCCACTCGCCACTGCGAACTTTCTACACCAGACACAAACGAGTAGACCATTGAATAAAGTGCCTACACAGTTCAGTCAAATTTAATTTGTTATGCCTTGAATGCCACAGGGAGATAGCTAGCAAATCTATGTATAAACGGTACTGTAACTATTCAAATTGGAAATACAAACGGTCTCACTAAGCGATTTGGGGGATTACTACGAAATTGAGACCCTTGGGTCAGCTCCCACTCACGTGGCAGAAGCCCTTCATCTTCTCCAGGACTTTGTTGACCTCAGGCATCACATCATGTCCGTCAACCATGATGGGATGGTTGGAGCGGTTCCTCAGAGCCACGTGGAGCACAGCACGACCCTAACCAAACAGGTGGAGAAGATACAGTAAGGACACACACACTGATATAAGAATTACAGCAAATGTATGTAGTGCCATTGATTTGTTTCAAGCCTATTTCTGAGGTGTCAGGTGTGTTACATTTGGCCATTCATTATCACAATGATAATAACATTGATAATAAACCACGCTCAGGCTAAAGCTCAGATACGCACCTCAGTGAAGTTGATCTTGTCTCCATGGAACATCTTGTCCCTGGTGGCCTCAATCCCCCTCGACTTGCCCTAGAGAAAACATATATACATCTATTGGTGGGGAAATGGGCCTTCATTGTCAGAAAGGTTGATAGGGTACTGGACGCACAGCAGAAGAAGACTGTTTTTATAATGACTGTAGGTAAATGCCAAATACAGTATGGCTATTTGTAATTGTTGTGTTATTTGAATCATAATGATAGAGAAGCAGCGATTTACCAGTTCGACCAACATCTTCATGACATCCTCAGTGATGAGATTCTTAGAGTAATCAATCAGAATGTCTCCATGATCTGTCTTCAGCGTTGTGCTATTCAGACACAGAACATTTGACAGTGAGTGATCTGTTTCCACAGAGATCCTATTAAATGAGGGACTCTATATGTAATTCTGTCTGTTTCTGGATTTAGGCAATTAGCTCAATAACCTTTTGCCCACAAGTTACAAAATCAAACAGCCCTTTACCATGAAACAAATATAAATCTGTTTTGTTTCACCACAAGCATTTTGTAGTGAATTTGAGGGGTAGCCCAATTGAAACCTGAAGCCACTTATTTATAATTCCAAGGCAAGCAGGGTATCCCAATTCTACTGTTTGCTTGTGTATGTGGAAGTGCTTGTAATGCACTTAAGGTTAGGGTTATTACAATACAGACAGACATCAGACAACAAACCTGCACATCACTAGCAGTACATGAAGAGAGTTCAGAGTTCACAAGTCTACATACAGTGACAGTGCTGTGCATTTTCTATGGTGTGGAAGCCCATAAGCTACTCTGATAAAAGGCACTACTTCATATTTTGGGGAAGGAGACAGTTGCACCTGAATGAATTGCAAAGATCTCAAATTGTATGGTAGTTTTTTTATTGGCAGTGGCATCTGTTTATGATGACACATTATGTGCTTTTAGCCTATGTCTAAAGGTAATAGCCTGAAGTGAAGACAACATTTTCTGATGGACATCATTTGAATTTAAATCACATTTTATACTGGTGATGTAATAATGTTTTTGAGAATAAGGATACTGTGTGTATCTTCAACAAATTAACACTGACAGTTTCAAAATAAATGCCAACCATAAAGATACCTGAATTTGTGGAATCTCTCCTTGTCTTCCTCAAACATCTTCCTCATGTTGAGGTGCAGAGCATGTTCATGGTACCATTTCTCCAGTTTCTGGAAGGTTGGGTCGTGTGTGAGTCCCATGGTGTCGAGATGTGTTGGGCGCGGTCCTTTCAGCTCAACTACCCTGGCTGAGTGAGACCGTAAGGCGCGAGAGGAGAGGCTTTTGAAGGGCAACCAACCTGCTACACTTGCCCCTCCTATAATAACACGATACCTCGGATCGTGCAGCACAGCCACATGTACTGTATCAGTAAAGCAGCGATCAAGACTATGTTGTGTAGCTAAGTCCATAACATTACCAACCGACTGAACTTACAATTCATGACATAGAGTAGTTTTACCAAATTCCATGACAAAAAAACGTCACACTGTCATTTATAAAATGGAGTGACAACAGTATCATTGAATAATTGAATACAACTTCTAAAGTTACATAAACGTCAGTGCACACAATTAAAATCTAATTAATAAACTATAACTGCCTCCAGATGTGATACTATTTTTTTTTATTATGTTTTTAAACATAGGACCAAGGGAAATCTCAAGTCATGCTGAATATTGTAGCTCCGGGTGATAATTATATTATTAGAACAGCATCAATGTGTGGACAACCTAAGTGCGTCTCGTCCAGTGGGAGACATGTTAGTGTTGAATCTTTGTCGCACGCTAGTGTTTGATAAGTGATACTTCACCTATTCAGTTTAAAAATACCACTAGAGGGCGGATAACTCCACGGAATATACATAAATACCCTTGTGCGACAATTCGATTCTTGTAACAAAAACATGTTTTACTGTTTCAGTGGGATTGTTTATACACCTAATCGATTAAAATAATGATCAAATTAGTTATGAAAAGCGTAATGTATTGTTCTTCCACACTTGAATTTGTAACTGATGTCATGCCATATTATCTACATAAAACATAATCTTTGTGATGAAGTAATGATGTTATAAAAATATGTTTATATCTGACGCTTTCATCTTAGCATTCACTTCAGATCGAATTCGAGGTTTTGAGTGTGTCTGATCCGTGTGATCAAGCGATGTTTGTAGTTTAGCTCACGCGCTCTGGTTTTTATAGAGAAACGTCACATCCGTTGTATACAGACTTCATTCGCTGTCAAGAGGGTGGATGCCTAGCTAGCTGGTAAGTGATGCGCTTATCAACTGTACTTTGATTAAAAACGTTTTTATCTGAAAGCTCTTACCAAATGTACTCCCTTCACAAACAACAGTTGTTGTAACAAGGAATAGTACCCTAGTGTCCCAGTTGTATTAGGTTTGTTTTTTGTGTTCTAGCTTTTAAAAAATCGTGTCGCAGAGCGCTAGCTACAGTACCTAGATAGCTAACGCTTACATTGGTTGTCGATAACTAGCTAGTTAGCTGTGGTCTTTGGGAGTTATGTGGCCGTTCAGTAGCTACTAACCAGAAACCTACAATTTAGCATCAGTTGCAAGAAGTTCTAAGACATTCAAACTATGAATGCTTGGTAGTGAACTGGCTTTTAGTATTTATTTTAAGATATCCCTGAAATAAGGTAAATGTGGACTAGCTAACGTTACCTAGTGTGATTT
Organism: Oncorhynchus clarkii lewisi; assembly: GCF_045791955.1. Taxonomy (NCBI): domain Eukaryota; kingdom Metazoa; phylum Chordata; class Actinopteri; order Salmoniformes; family Salmonidae; genus Oncorhynchus; species Oncorhynchus clarkii. The sequence continues at coordinate 73,758,850 of NC_092152.1, read as the reverse complement.
GATTGATTGGTTTTGGGACATTATTTTTGCAAATATGTTGTGTTTGCCCTTCCAGCGAGGCAATTTCAATTAGTATCTTTCGAGGGTCAGGGAAGGTAGCTAGCTAGCTAACTAACGATAGGTAATTAAGATAGGTAAACTTGTCTAAAGTGGGGGCAAACATGTTTACAATAGGTATGGAACCCTTCTAATAGTCTATGGTACTCTGACAATTTACAGCCTACTAGTTACTTGGCTGCTAACGTTAGATCTTTGGGTGTGGCTTATGGGGACTAGTGGTTAAAGCGTTGGGCCAGTAACCGAAAGGTTGCTGGATCGAATCCCCGAGCTGACAGGGTAAAATCTGCCGTTCAGGGGCAGACCCGGGTAGGCGGTCATTGTAAATAAGAATTTGTTCTTAACTGACTTGCCTAGTTAAATAAAGGTAAAATAAAGCATGCTTTTCCAAACCGAATAGCGTTTGTTACAGTGAATTTCTCATGTATTTTGTGTAACTATGTTGCCGAACTTTTTCTCCACTCGAGCCTGACAGGCGATTTCGTTGTAGTTTAGGGCGTTAAAGGGCCGTATTAATAGCTTGCAACATAGTGCCCGGTGTTGTCTGCATGAGTTTCGATGAAACCGGCGTACTGCGCTTGCGGAGATTATGTTGCACCTTCCTGCTAAATAGTGATCAGATTCATAAATACTAGCCTACGAGCTACGTCTATGCATTTTTCTATGCTTCAAGGTGGATAACTCGGCTCACTTGAACTGACCACACAACCGACTAGTACCAAGCTGGTCGGATTTGAAAGAGGATCACCGATTTATAGTAGGTAAAATCTAGTGTAACTAGCGAGCCGGGTGGGCAATTTTGCGACCTCTTTACTTGAAAAAAAAATCTGCCTTGTCTTCTGAGTTCATATCTGCTTGACTTTACGCTCGTGATCTATCGGTATTTAGCCGTGCTAGTATATCTAGGTTACATTATGTTTCGCTTTCATCAACATTTGCTTGTGTGTTATAGCAAGCTAACCAGTGAGGGACAGCCGGAGAAAGCTTGCTGCATCCTCAGAACGGGAGTAGCCCTTACTATCCTTTGCGTTTGGTAGCTTGCTTGATAGATGACATCAATAATGCTGCACCGTTGTTTTCGATATTCTACATTGATCTCGGTATTGCATGATTTGTTTAATGTTATAGTTTTTTGCTTGGGTGGTAATGTTGGATTGAGAATTTGGCAAATTTTGCAAAGATATAGGCCAGTAGTACAGTATCGAACAACTGGAATCAAATCGTATTTGTCACGTGCCAAATACGACTTTACGTGAAATACTTGCTTGCTTAGGAGTCCTTCCCAACGATGCCGTTTAATAATAAAATGATAAATAGGAATAAAATACACACGAATGGCGATACAGTATACACAGGGAGTACCAGATCAATGTGCAGAGAGGTACGAGGTATTTTTGGTAGATATGTACATGAAGGCAGGGTAAAGGGACTAGGCATCAAGATGGATAATAATAAGAGTAAAGAACAACAGAGCAGCAGCAAATTATGAGTGTTTAAGTGTGTGTGGGGTAGGTTTTGTGGGAGTGTCAATGTAGTGTGCGTGCTTGCGCATAGGGTCAGTGCAGATAGTTCGGGTACCATTAGTTGGCTATTGAGCAGTCTTATGGCCTGAGGTTAGAAGCTGTCTCGGAGCCTGAACCGATGCTCCGGTACCATTTGCCCAACGGTAGCAGAGTGAACAGTCTGTGGCTTGGCTGCCTGGAGTCTTTGCCACTTTTGCATTCCTGATATAGTGGCCCTGGATGGCAGGAAGCTCGGCTCCAGTGATGTACTAGGCTGTCCGCACCACCCTCTGTAGCGCTTTGAGGTCAAAGGTGGTGCATTTGCCGTACAGAGTTCCACCTTTCAGCCTGAGGGGGAAGGGGCGCTGCCTTGCCCTCTTCATGACTGTATGGGTGTGTGTGGGCCATCCTTAGTGATGTGGATGCCAAGGAACTTGAAGCTCTCAACCCATTCCACAACAGCCCCGTCGATGTTCATGGGGGCATGCTCTCCCCTCTTTATGTATTTATTTCACCTTTATTTAACCAGCAACCTGGCCAAGATGGAGCAAAGCAGTGCGACATAAACAAGAGTTTATCCCATGTGTAACAAACGTACAGTCAATAACACAATAGAAAAACCTGTGTACAGTGTGTGCAAATGAAGTAAGGAGGTAAGGCAATAAATAGGCCAATAGTGGCAAAGTAATTAAAATTTAGCACTTTACACTGGAGTGATATGTGCAGATGGAATGTGCAAGTAGAAAAATAACGGTGTGCAAACGAGCAGAAAAAGTGGTTGGATGGGATATTTACAGAGGGCTGCAGCGATCTGTAAGCTGCTCTGACGGCTGATGCTTAGTTAGTGAGAGAGATATACGTCCAACTTGAGTGATTAAATGTGTGTGTATGTATGTGTGTGTGTATATATACATATATATATTTTTTTTATTATTTATTTATTTTAAAATTGCAATTCACTCCAGTCATAGGCAGCAGAGAACTGGAAGGAAAGGTGGCCAAAGGAGGTGTAGGCTTTGGGGATGACCAGTGAAATATACCTGCTGGAGGGTGTGCTATGGGTGGGTATTGCTATGGTGACCAGTGAGCAGAGATAAGGCAGAGCTTTACCTAGCAAAGACTTATAGATGACCTGGAGCCAGGGGGTTTGGCGACGAATATGTTGCGAGGACCAGCCTACAAGAGCATACAGGTCGCAGTGGTGGGTAGTAAATGGGGCTTTGGTGACAATGGATGGCACTGTGATAGCAAATTGGATGCAGTCTGAGTAGAGCGTTGGAGGCTATTTTGTAAATGACATTGCCGAAGTCAAGGATCTGTAGGATAGTCAGTTTTACGAGGGTATGTTTGGCAGCATGAGTGAAGGAGGCTTTGTTGTGAAATAGGAAGCCAATTCTAGATTTAATTTTGGATTGGAGATGCTTAATGTGAGTCTGGAAGGAGAGTTTACATTCTAACCAGACACCTATGTATTTATAGTTGTTCACATATTCCAAGTCAGAACCGTCCAGAGCAGAGATGCTAGTCGGGCGGGCGGGTGTGGGCAACGATCGGTTAAAGAGCATGCATTTAGTTTTACTTGTATTTAAGAGCAGTTGGAGGCCACGGAAGGAGAGTTGTATGTCATTGAAGCTCATCTGGAGGTTAGTTAACACAGTGTCCAAAGAAGGGCCAGATCTATACAGAATGGTATCGTCTGCGTGGAAGTGGCTCAGAGAATCACCAGCAGCAAGAGCAACATCTTTGAAATTTACAGAGTAAAGAGTCGGCCCGAGAATTGAACCCTGTTGGGACCCCCATAGACTGCCAGAGGTCCGGACAACAGGCCTTCCGATTTGACATACTGAACTCTATCAGAGAAGTAGTTGGTGAACCAGGCGAGGCAGCCATTAGAGAAACCAATGCTGTTGAGTCTGCCGATAAGAATGCAGTGATTGACAGTCGAAAGTCTAAGCCAGGTCGATGATGACGGCTTCACAGTACTGTCTTTTATCGATGGTGGTTATGATGTCCTTTAGGACCTTGAGTGTGGCTGAGGTGCACCCATGACCAGCTCGGAAACCAGATTGCATAGCCGAGAAGGTACGGTGGGATTCGAAATTGTCAATGATCTGTTTGTTCACTTGGCTTTCGAAGACTTTAGAAAGGCAGGGCAGGATGGATATAGGTCTGTAGCAGTTTGGGTCTAGAGTGTCTCCCCTTTGAAGAGGGGGATGACCTCGACTTCTTTCCAATCATTAGGAATCTGACGAAATGAGAGAGGTTGAACAGACTAGTAATAGGTGTTGCCACAATGGCGGTGGCTCATTTTAGGAAGAGAGGATCCAGATTGTCTAGCCCAGCTGATTTGTTGGGGTCCAGAATTTGCAGCTCTTTCAGAACATCGGCTGTCTGGATTTGGGTGAAAGAGAAGCGGGGGGGTCTTGGGCCAGTTGCTGCGGGGTTGCAGAGCTGTTGGCTGGGGTAGGGGTAGCCAGTTGAAAAGCATGGCCTGCCGTAGAGATGCTTATTGAAATTCTCGATTATCGTGGATTTATCTTTCTCCTATAGTGCACGATCATCCCCTTTGGTCTTATTGAGGTTGTTGTCTTTGCACCACACTAGAGGTCGACCGATTAATCGGAATGGCCGATTAATTAGGGCCGATTTCAAGTTTTCAGAACAATCGGAAATCAATATTTTTGGGCGCCGATTTGCCTATTTATTTATAAAATAAATGTAAATGTTTTTTTTTTATATAACTTTTTAACTAGGCAGGTCAGTTAACCTCTTTGATCTCTAGGGGCGCTATTTCATTTTTGGATAAAAAACGTTCCCGTTTTAAGCGCGATATTTTGTCACGAAAAGATGCTCGACTATGCATATTCTTGACAGTTTTTGAAAGAAAACACTCTGAAGTTTCAGAATCTGCAAAGATATTGTCTGTAAGTGCCCCAGAACTCATTCTACAGGCGAAACCAAGATGATGCGTCAACCAGGAAATGAGCAGAATTTCTGAAGCTCTGTTTTCCATTGTCTCCTTATATGGCTGTGATTGCGCAAGGAATGAGCCTACACTTTCTGTCGTTCCCCCAAAGTGTTAGCAGCATTGTGACGTATTTGTAGGCATATCATTGGAAGATTGACCATAAGAGACTACATTTTCCAAGTGTCCGCCTGGTGTCCCTGCGTCGAAATTGGAGCGTAAAGCCAGGTGCAATTATTTTTCCATTTGAGAGCAAGGAGAAACCAGGCTTCCACGAAGGATATATCATTGAAGAGATATGAGGAAAAACACCTTGAGGATTGATTCTAAACCACGTTTGCCATGTTTCAGTCGATATTATGGAGTTAATTTGGAAAAAAGTTCGCGTTTTGAGGGCTGAATTTTCGTTTTTTTTTTTTTTTTTTTTTTTTTGGTAGCCAAATGTGATGTACAAAACGGAGCTATTTCTAATACACAAAGAATCTTTTTGGAAAAACGGAGCATCTGCTATCTAACTGAGAGTCTCCTCATTGCTAGCATATTTATTTCATTTCATTTGCGATTTTCATGAATAGTTAACGTTGCGTTATGGTAATGAGCTTAGGTCTATAAATAGAATCCCGGATCCGGGTTTGGTCGTCGCAACAGGTTAAGAACACATTCTTATTTTCAACGGCGGCCTAGGAACGGTGGGTTAACTGCCTTGTTCAGGGGCAGAACGACAGATTTTCACCTTGTCAGCTCGGGGGATCCAATCTTGCAACCTTACAGTTAACTAGTCCAACGCAATAACAACCTGCCGCTTTCTCGTTGCACTCCACAAGGAGACTGCCTGTTACGCGGATGCAGTAAGCCAAGGTAAGTTGCTAGTTAGCATTAAATGCTATCTTACAAAAAACAATCATAATCACTAGTTAACTACACATGGTTGATGATATTATCTAGTGTGTCTTGTGTTGCATATAATCTGACTGAGCATACAAGCATACAAGTATCTAACTGAGCGGTGGTAGGCAGAAGCAGGCGTGTAAACATTCATTCAAACAGCACTTTCGTGCGTTTTGCCAGCAACTCTTCGTTGTGCTTCAAGCATTGCGCTGTTTATGACTTCAAGCCTATCAACTCCCGAGATGAGGCTGGTGTAACCGAACTGAAATGGCTAGCTAGATAGCGCGTGCTAATAGCGTGTCAAACGTCACTCGCTCTGTGCCTTGCAGTGGTTGTTACCCTTGCTCTGCATGGGTAACGCTGCTTCGAGGGTGGCTGTTGTCGTTGTGTTCCTGGTTCGAGGCCAGGGAGGAGCGAGGAGAGGGACGGAAGCTATACTGTTACACTGGCAATACTAAAGTGCCTATAAGAACATCCAATAGTCAAAGGTTAATGAAATATAAATGGTATAGAGGGAAATAGTCCTATAATTCCTATAATAACTACAACCTAAAACTTCTTACCTGGGAATATTGAAGACTCATGTTCAAAGGAACCACCAGCTTTCATATGCTCTCATGTTCTGAGCAAGGAACTGAAACGTTAGCTTTCTTACAAAGCACATATTGCACTTTTACTTTCTTCTCCAACACTTTGTTTTTGCATTATTTAAACCAAATTGAACATGTTTCATTATTTACTTGAGGCTAAATTGATTTTATTGATGTATTATATGAAGTTAAAATAAGTGTTCATTCAGTATTGTTATTGTCATTATTACAAATAAATAAAAAATCGTCCGATTGATCGGAATCGGCTTTTTTGGTCATCCAATAATCGTTGTTGAAAAATCATAATCGGTCGACCTCTACACCACACTGCTAAGTCTCTGATCTCCTTCTTATAGGCTGACTCATCTCCGCCGGTGATCAGACCTACCACGTGTTGTCAGCAAACTTGATGATGGTGTTGGAGTTGTGCGTGGCCAAGCAGTTTTGGGTTAACAGGGAGGGCACTAAGCACAAACCCCCCGAGTGGCCCCCGTGTTGAGGGTCAGCTTTTCTGAGGTGTTGTTGCTTGCCCTGTGATGATTATGGAATTTGGGGTAATTGTTATGCAAATAGACACTGTCATTATCATAATCGTCATTTTTAAATGTTTTGAGCTTATAATGCCGCTTTGAAAATGATCTACGACATACGCAATGAATAAAACACAGCTTTGGTGACACCAGATTTAAAAAATTAATGGTTTTGACCGCTCGGGACTTTTGGAAATTAAGCTTCTCCTTCCGACTGTGCCGTTTTGCTCGTAAAATGATTACCAATTTTACCCACTTCATGTAAAACTTAACTGCTATTGACTAAACTTTATCTGCTTGAATATAAAGTTAAATTGTTATATTGTCCTTAATTGTCAGTTACACGATTATCTGAAAATTGAGCCAGCCCTAGTTGTTGCATACCCTCACCACCTGGGGCTGGCCTGTCAGGATGTCCAGGATTCAGTTGTAGAGGGAGGGGTTCAATCCCAGTGTCCCTATCTTGTTGATAAACGATGAGCTGTAGTCCATGAACAGAGTTCTCACAGTTATTTCCCCACCTTTGTGTTGCTGAATGTTACACACACACAAGACACATTCAATCAGTACTGTCCAACTCAACTGACTATCTTATTAAAGTATTTGAATAATCCCCTCATGTGCTACTACAACACAGAGGTCTTTGGTATTGTTGTTGAGCTAAAGGCAGCTTCAATTGCTATGTCTGCCTTCTGTGGTCATGTGGAATGTATTTCCTGTTTGGGTTGCTGCAGTTTGGAGAGAGAGGGGTGGGGGAAAAGTGTGACCTTCTACCGAATATTTTGTTGCTCCACAAGTGATCTGAAGAAGGAAGTTTTTACCAATATAAACATCTCTCATTTTTGGGCCATTTTATCATTGTGGAATCAGGTTGTCAATGCTGCTGTCTCTGGTTTTGATTATATATATATTTTTAAATAGGCTAACTACACTGTCAGTAGCCTAAATGTGTCACTGAGTTTGAGTATAGACCAGTTGTTGTGCATCTCAGCTCTCCTCGGTAGTAAACCAACATTTCCAACACATTTGTCACAGCCACCTCTTAACCCTTGGGTTTCTGTTTGCTTTGAGCTTGTCACATTTTAAGACATTGCATTATTGGCTGTCATCCAAAGCTTGATGAGATATTCTATTTAACAGTAGAGGTCGACCGATTATGATTTTTCAACGCCGATACCGATTATTGGAGGACCTAAAAAAGCCAATACCGATTTTAATTCGGACGATTTTAAAATAAAATAATAATAAAAAAATATATTTTGTAATAATGACAATTACAACAATACTGAGTGAACTTATTTTAACTTAATATAATACATCAAAATCAATTTAGCCTCAAGTAAATAATGAAACATGTTCAATTTGGTTTAAATAATGCAAAAACAAAGTGTTGGAGAAGAAAGTAAAAGTGCAATATGTGCTTTGTAAGAAAGCTAACGTTTCAGTTCCTTGCTCAGAACATGAGAACATATGAAAGCTGGTGGTTCCTTTGAACATGAGTCTTCAATATTCCCAGGTAAGAAGTTTTAGGTTGTAGTTATTATAGGAATTATAGGACTATTTCCCTCTATACCATTTGTATTTCATTAACCTTTGACTATTGGATGTTCTTATAGGCACTTTAGTATTGCCAGTGTAACAGTATAGCTTCCGTCCCTCTACTCGCTCCTACCTGGGCTCGAACCAGGAACACATCGACAACAGCCACCCTCGAAGCAGCGTTACCCATGCAGAGCAAGGGGAACAACCACTGCAAGGCTCAGAGCGAGTGACGTTTGAAACGCTATTAGCGCGCACCCCGCTAACTAGCTAGCCATTTCACATCGGTTACACCAGCTTAATCTCGGGAGTTGATTTGCTTGAAGTCATAAACCGCACAATGCTTGAAGCACAGCGACGAGCTGCTGGCAAAACGCTCTAAAGTGCTGTTTGAATGAATGCTTACGAGCCTGCTTCTGCCTACCACTGCTCTATCAAATCATAGACTTAACTATACCATAATAACACACAGAAATACGAGCCTTAGGTCATTAATATGGTCGAATCCGGAAACTATCATCTCGAAAACAAGACGTTTATTCTTTCAGTGAAATACGGAACCGTTCCGTATTTTATCTAACGGGTGGCATCCATAAGTCTAAATATTCCTGTTACATTGCACAACCTTCAATGTAATGTCATAATTATGTACAATTCTGGCAAACTAGGCGGCCCAAACTGTTGCATATTCACGGACTCTGCGTGCAATGAACGCAAGAGAAGTGACACAATTTCACCTGGTTAACATTGCCTGCTAACCTGGATTTCTTTTAGCTAAATATGCATGTTTAAAAATATATACTTCTGTGTATTGATTTTAAGAAAGGCATTGATGTTTATGGTTAGGTACACATTGGAGCAACGACGGTCCTTTTTCACGAATACACACCGCATCGATTATATGCAACGCAGGACACGCTAGATTAACTTGTAATATCATCAACCATGTGTAGTTAACTAGTGATTATGATTGATTGTTTTTTATAAGATAAGTTATGGCTCTTATGGCTGCATCCCTTGTTCTCAATTTACGCCTGAAGACATACCCTAATCTAACTGCCTGTAGCTCAGCCCCAGAAGCAAGGATATGCATATTCTTGGTATCATTTGAATGAAAACATTCTGAAGTTTGTGAAAGTGTTAATTGAATGTAGGAGAATATAACACAGATCTGGTGGAAGAAAAGAGAAAGAAAGAGCATACGTCTTCTGTTTTTTATTGTTGTAGCATCTTTCACATGTCCTAGAATAGCCACACAATCAGATGGGATGCTGGAGATCATTTTCATGGATAACACAAGAGGGCAACTGTAGGTGTGCAAAGTTTCAGACTGATAACTTCAGGAATGGGTGAGCTACATGACATTTAGCATGAAGTCACCCAGGTGTCCCACACAAGTTGGCCAAATGTACCCAAGTGGCCGACTTGGTGAAATGACTTAACTATTTACACAACAGTGCAAATAACTATATACAACATATCAAAAAGCAATTCTAACACAGCAAAAACAAAAAAAGTTTAAAAAAAGCGTAGAAAATAAATATATTAAAAAAACAGTACACCCTTTGGAAGTCCTCTATACAATATTTTGCTGCCTGTGCCATGTCCCATAGCAGTCTCTTTCTGATGTAAAGCTGAGGCAAACTGAACAAGTAGTGCAGGTCATGCGACACAGAACACAACGACGCCTCCATGCCGTGCCCTTTTGGCCCTGAGGCACAGTCATGCCTGCAGTAATGAACTGTGGCATATGAACACCACTGGAGGCAGAGGTAGAGCGGGCAGCTTGGCACCGGGGGCTCCCAGTCGGAGTCGCTATCACTGTGAAAGAAACAATACAAATCTTTTTTTATGTTATGAGCCTTTTATCATCACATAAAATAAAAATATATGTATTGTATAGAGCAGAGGGAACAGTCACTAAGGTGAAGTGCTGTCCCATTCAACTCTGGCCATTGTTGTGGGCCTGCCCTCCCCTGAACAGCACCCAATGGCTATTTCATATGGAAATGGAGCGGAGTAGCCAGCGCAGTGGTCATGTGTGTGTGTGTGTGTGTTTGCTGTTCTACTCCATTCCATTTGAATAAAATTTTTTAAAATGTATATATCTGACATGGAAAATATATATATCTGACATGGAAAATTATATATATCTGACCTGATTCTTTGATAAAATCCATTCTCACTTTGACTATCAGAGGAGTTGCTGTGACGCTTGTTACGCACAGCAGTATTTTGGAAAGTTGTATTTTCAACGATTTCATTGAAGACATCATGGCGAATAAATCAGGAAAAGTGAAGTCAAAGTCTAAGTATACAGATTTGCACCAGATTATAGAAGAGATTGATCGGGAAAGTGAGACAGATTTTTTGTTTGAGGTATCTTTGAGTGTTATGATTCAAACAGGAGCTGAGGAGCTGTTTCTGCAAGGACAGGATGTACTTCTGGACAGGTAAGTGCTAACGCCGTTTTATGAAATATATATATATATATATTTTTTTTTTTTTGTGTGTTTTTGCACAAAACATATATATTTTGCAATGAAATGTGTGTTTTGTTTGTTTGTGTGTGTGTGTATGTATATATATATATATTTTCAATCAATCTCTTCTATAATCTGGTGCAAATCTGTATACTTTGACTTCGCTTTTCCTGATTTATTCGCCATGATGTCTTCAATGAAATCGTTGAAAATACAACTTTCCAAAATACTGCTGTGTTGTTATGAAAACTTGAAATCGGCCCTAATTTAATTGGCCATTCCGATTAATTGGTCGACCTCTACTTAACAGTTTGTTTTACTGCATGCAGTTTGAAGAAATCTTCCTCTATGGAGATTGACTTGACTTAACCATGTTTTTATGCAAGTAAAGTCTCTGTATAATTTAATCATAACAGCTGTGATGGAAACAGGAAAGTTAGGTACAATCGTTTGACATGGTGACATGATGCTGTAAGGTTGGCACACCTCTATTTGGGGAGTTTCTCTCATTCCTCTCAAGCTCTGCTAGGTTGGATGGGGAGTATTGCTGCACAGCGATTTCAGGTCTGCTGTTCGATCCGGTCTCTTGCTGGGCCACTCAAGGACATTCAGAGACTTGTCCCGAAGCCACTCCTGCATTGTCTTGGCTTTGTGCTTAGGGTTGTTGACCTGTTGGAAGATGAACCTGAGTGCTCTTCATCAAGGTTCTCTCCATTACTTTGCTCTGTTTGTCTTTGCCTCGATCCTGACTAGTCTCTCAGTCCTTGCCGCTGAAAACATCCCCACAGCCTGATGGTGCCACCACCATGCTTCACCGTAGGGATGGTGCCAGGCTTCCTTCAGGCGTGACGCTTGGCATTCAGGCCAAAGAGTTTAATCTTGGTTTCATCAGACCAGATCTTGTTTCTCATGGTCTGAGTCCTTTAGTTGCATTTTGGCAAACTCCAAGCGGGCTGTCATGTGCTATTCACTGAGGTGTGGCTTCCATCTGGCCACTCTACCATAAAGGCCTGATTTGGTGGAGTACTGCAGAGATGGTTGTCCTTCTGGAAGGTTCTCCCATCTCCACAGAGGAACTCTGGAGCTCTGTCAGAGTGACAATTGGGTTCTTGGTCACCTCCTTGACCAATGCCCTTCTCCCCCGATTGCTCAGTTTGGCCGGGCGGCCAGCTGTAGGAAGAGTCTTGGTGGTTCCAAACTTCTTCCATTGAATAATGGAGGCCACGGTGTTCTTGGGGACCTTCAATGCTGCAGAAATGTTTTGGTACCCTTCCTCAAATCTGTGCCTCGACACAATCCTGTCTCGGCGCTCTATGGACAATTTTTTTCGACCTCATTGCTTGGTTTTTGCTCTGACATGCACTGTCAGCTGTGGGACCGTTTTTATATAGACCGGTGTGTGCCTTTTCCAAATCATATCCAATCAATTTAATTTACCACAGGTGGACTCCCAAGTTGTAAAAACATCTCAAGGATGATCAATTGAAACTGGATGCTCCTGAGATTAATTTTGAGTCTCGTAGCAAAGTGTCTGAGTAATTATGTAATTAAGGTATTTGTTTATTTTTAATACATTTGCAAACAAATCTAAACCTGTTTTTTGCTTTGTCATTGCTGAGGTTTTTTACATTTTATTAAATCAATTTTAGAATAAGGCTGTAACGTAACAAAATGTGAAAAGTGAAGGGGTCTGAATAATTTCCAAATGCACTATATGTGAAATGTCACCATGCGCTGATTTTGACCTGCATCAAGTCAGTTTGGCAGAAACACTACTGGTGAAACGGGTGAAAATGCGCTTGTTTTCTTTATGCAGATTTTGGCAATTGGCCTAATAGTCACCTGGATTTGTTTGCCTGTAGAGAGAGGACTTTGTCAGACTGCGTCTTTGTAACACTTACTGAGAAGCTCTGGTTTGTTGTATCATGTTTGACATAGATAAGAGGGTTTATCGCAGATATCCCTGTTGATTTATGTCACAGCTCTGTTGCTATGGAAATAAATGCATTGCTCTGCAGATGTCTGTGTATACTCCCTGACCACTAATCCAACTCCTGACTAGCCCTGTCCCAGACCATGGACCAGTTGTTAGTTTTTGTTGTCAGTGTAACTAATGTATTGATCAGCAGATCCCTTTTTAATTTTGTTTCCTGTTACGTGTGAGGGAGTCAGCCCATGAGCCCAATAGTCACAAGATATCTATTTTTGCCTTTTGTCTCATGGCTTTGTCTATTCTTTCAACTGGACGAACCAGAGTGATATTTCCATTAACAAAGCATTCTAGTGTTGCTCATGCTGCAATGCTTAGAGTATGCTGTTCTCTCAGACTCTCATCAGAGTTTAGAATGTCACAATGGAATCTTTGATGGGGGAGGGGGGTGTAATGAATCCCAGATGAACAGGAATGATTCTAGTGTTCCATGGTTTTTTGTTTTCACCTAATTCTGGCTATGAAATATAGACTACCACTACAATGTAAGGTAAGCATGAAGAGGTTTCTGTGTTTAGTTTGATGGCAGCTTTTAGCAAAAGTGGCAGGACTTGTTTTGCAATTTTTCACTGGAGTGTCTGATTGGTGGCCCCTGAGGGCTAGTTTCTCAGATAAATTCCTAGATCCTGAGGGAAGCAGCACTCTCAAGAATGTCATAGAAAAAACAGGTGTAGCAGGAAGGAACACCTAATGCTACCCAGGTTTGAACCTCTTGAAAACTACCCCTAGAAAGACAGTAACCAGGTCCCATTTTAAACTGCATTCCCTTCCCCTTGGGTGTTCACAGATCTGAAATAGCTTGATAGATGATTCGTTCCATCTAGTCCCTCCAATCAGCTAGGTTGAGGGTCTGACAATCCTTCAACTTCCAATGTCTTTCATACATGTGAAGGCTGGGGCTACTGGGTCAGAAATGAAGCCGTGCAAGTTATCCTCACTTGCCTCATCCTGTATTTCTCAATGACATATATTTAAACCTCTGTGCCCTCTAATCAGTGCTAACCCTATATGAGATTTCTCTCGAGACCAAACAATTAATTCATGCTCTATTCCCATATAGTAGGCTAAGTAGACTACATCAAATTTAACTGCAATAGTATTTTTTTTGTCAGGAGAATGATTTCCATACATAATCTGTGCTTCATATTTGTAGATAATTAATGTTAGGCATGTCCTATACATGGTACTGTATATTTGTGGCTTTTCTGTTTATTGGCAGAAAAATCACATTGAGGAATAGGCCTCATGCATGCCACAGCCACATTGCCTAGGCTCTGACAGTGGCAGTGCCAATAACAACTTTCAAAATGTCTGAAAGAGAAGCCCTAGGACTCTTTTTGTGGAGGTTATACGTAGGCAGAGTAAGTATCAACAACATCCCTTCCTAGGATATTAACAGTTTCCTGACACCAATACAGATGAATTAGGCCTATTGCTAAACAGCTTATACTTATACCTTTTGAACAATAAATCCTACTTCATGTGTGTCTGGGCATCATTCCAGCTATTGCAAATCAAAGGCTAGAGCTGTCATTCACTTTCAGGTCAGGCTTAGTACAAGATGCTACAAGGCTATTTTTCCCCTTCGACTTACCCATGGACTGCTCAAATCTAGGCCAAATAGAAGGTACAACATTTGCGTCTCAGGAGGAATTTCCATTTGTCAGACACACAGCAGGTCTTGGTCTTAAAAATGTAGCATTCTTGGGGGAATTGATCATTCATTGATGTTTTGATAAGTTAGTCTAGCTAGTAGCAGGGAATCTTTCAGAATGCACAAGCAATTTCCTGTAGGTTCATATCAAGCAAAATTCATGATTCCCCAATTACCTTTTTTGTAGTTACACATACTTAAGATGGTTACATAACACAAATGTACAGAGGCAAGAAAGTATATGAACCCTCTGGAATTACCTGGATTACATCAAATCTGATCATCTAAGTCACAACAATAGACAAACCTAGTGTGCTTAAACTTCTTAACGGGATCGATTTGACAACATCCGGTGAAATGGCAGAAATATAAATATTTAACTTTCATACAATCACAAGTGCTATACACCAAATTAAAGCTTTACTTCTTGTTAATCCAGCCACTGTGTCAGATTTCAAAAAGGCTTTACGGCGAAAGCAAACCATGCTATTATCTGAGGACAGCACCCCATCAAATAAACACCAGGCGTGACACAAAACTCAGAAATAAAGATATAATTCATGCCTTACCTTTGAAGAGCTTCTTCTGTTTGCACTCCAATATGTCCCACAAACATCAAATAGTCCTTTTGTTTGATTAATTCCGTCGTTATATCTTCAATGTCCATTTATTTGGCGCGTTTGATCCTGAAAAACACTGGTTCCAACTCGTGCAACATGACTACAAAATATCTAAGTTAACTGTAATCTTTGTCCAAACATTTCAAACAACTTTCTTAATACAACTTTAGGTATTTTTTTACGTAAATAATCATTTAAATTTAAGGCGGGATAAACTGCGCTCAATAGCCGATTTTAAAAACAAAGTGGCGCAAGCTTTCAGGTCGCGATCCCCAACCACAACAGTACACTAGACTCGACCCTCGTTCTAAACAGCCCTACTTCTTCATTACACAAAGGGAAAAACATCAACCAATTTCTAAAGACTTGACATCCAGTGAAAGCGACAGGAACTGCAAGCATAGTGCCTTAGTACATAGAAAAGCATTGTACATAGAAAACACTGTCACCTCAAAAAAAAAAAAATCCTGGATAGTTTGTCCTCGGGGTTTCACCTGCTAAATAAGTTCTGTTAAACTCAGACATCATTCAAACAGTTTTAGAAACATCAGTGTTTTCTATACAAATCTACTAATAATATGTACAGTGGGGTAAAAAAGTATTTAGTCAGCCACCAATTGTGCAAGTTCTCCCACTTAAAAAGATAAGGGAGGCCTGTAATTGTCATCATAGGTACACTTCAACTATGACAGCCCCATGCTTCACAGTAGGTATGGTGTTCTTCGGGTGCAACTCAGCATTCTTTGTCCTCCAAACACGACGAGTTGAGTTTTTACCAAAAAGTTATATTTTGGTTTGATCTGACCATATGACATTCTCCCAATCTTCTTCTGGATCATCCAAATGCTCTCTAGCAAACTTCAGACAGGCCTGGACATGTACTGGCTTAGGCAGGGGGACACATCTGGCACTGCAGGATTTGAGTCCCTGGCGGCGTAGTGTGTTACTGATGGTAGGCTTTGTTACTTTGGTCCCAGCTCTCTGCAGGTCATTCACTAGGTCCCCCCGTGTGGTTCTGGGATTTTTGCTCACCGTTCTTGTGATCATTTTGACCCCACGGGGTGAGATCTTGCGTGGAGCCCCAGATCGAGGGAGATTATCAGTGGTCTTGTATGTCTTCCATTTCCTAATAATTGCTCCCACAGTTGATTTCTTCAAACCAAGCTGCTTACCTATTGCAGATTCAGTCTTCCCAGCCTGGTGCAGGTCTACGTTTTTGTTTCTGGTGTCCTTTGACAGCTCTTTGGTCTTGGCCATAGTGGAGTTTGGAGTGTGACTGTTTGAGGTTGTGGACAGGTGTCTTTTATACTGATAACAAGTTCAAACAGGTGCCATTAATACAGGTAACGAGTGGAGGACAGAGGAGCCTCTTAAAGAAGAAGTTACAGGTCTGTGAGAGCCAGAAATCTGGCTTGTTTGTAGGTGACCAAATACTTATTTTCCACCATAATTTGCAAATAAATTCATTAAAAATCCTACAATGTGATTTTCTTGATTTTTTTTCTCATTTTGTCTGTCATAGTTGAAGTGTACCTATGATGACAATTACAGGCCTCCCTTATCTTTTTAAGTGGGAGAACTTGCACAATTGGTGGCTGACTAAATACTTTTTTGCCCCACTGTATATCCTAGCTTCTGGGCCTGAGTAGCAGGTAGTTTACTTTGGGCACGCTCTTCATCCGGATGTGAAAATACCGCCCCCTTGCCTAGAGAGGTTAAACTAATAACGCACAAATCATTGTATTCAATATAGACAAGAAAAATACGTAACCTACACTGAATGTTTCAATTACGTGAACCCCTAGGCTAATGACTTCTCCAAAAGATAACTGGAGTCAGGAGTCGGTTAACAGTGAGTCCAATCAATGAGACGAGATTGGAGTTGTTGGTTAGAGCTGCCTTGACCTATAAAAAAATACTCAAAATTTGACTTTGCTATTCACAAGAGGCATTGCCTGATGTGAGAACCATGCCTTGAACACAATGGATCTCAAAATACCTAAGATTAAGAATCGTTGACTTGTATAAAGCTGGAAAGGATTACAAAAGTATCTCTAAAAGCCTTGATGTTCATTATTCCACGGTAAGAAAAATTGTCTATAAATGAAGTTCAGCACTGTTGCTTCTCTCCCTAGGAGTGGCCGTCCTGCAAAGATGACTGCAAGAAAGCAGAATGTTCAATGTGGTTAAGAAGAATCCTAGTGTCAGCTAAAGACTTACAGAAATTTCTGGAACATGCAAACATCTCTGACGAGCCTACAATACATAAAACACTAAACAAGAGTGGTGTTCATGGCAGAACACCACGAGGGGGAAAAAAAACATTGCTGCACGTCTGAAGTTTGCAAAAAAGTGCACCTGGATGTTCCACAGCTCTACTGGGAAAATATTCTGTGGACAGATGAAACTAAAGTTGTTTGGAAGGAACAAACAACACTGTGTGGAGAAAAAAGGCACAGCACACCAACATCAACCTCATCCCAACTGTAAAGTATGGTGGAGGGAGCATCATGGTTTGGAGCTGCTTTGCTGCCTCAGGGCCTGGACCGCTTGCTATCTTGGACAGAAAAATGAATTCCCAAGTTTATCAAGACATTTTGCAGGAGAATGTTAGGCTGTCTGCCGATTTGAAGCTCAACAGAAATTGGGTGATCCAACAGGACAACGACCCTAAACACAAAGTAAACCAATAGAATGGCTTCAACAGATGAAAATACACCTTCTGGAGTGGCCCAGTCAGAGTCCTGACCTCATCCCGATTGAGATGCTGTGGCATGACCTCGAGCGGTTCATTCTAGACATCCCAAGAATATTGCTGAACTGATAGTTTTGTAAAGAGGAATGGTCCAAAATTCTTCCTGACTGTTGTGAAGGTCTGATCCGCAACTACAGAAAACATTTGGTTGAGGTTATTGCTGCAAAAAGGAGGGTCAACCAGTTATTAAATCGAAGGCTTCACATACTTTCCCCACCCTGCACTGTGAATGTTTACACTGTGTTTAATAAAGACATGAAAACGTATAATTGTTTGTCTTATTAGTTTAAACAAACTGTGTTTATCTACTGTTGTGGCTTAGATGAAGAAAAGATACAATTAAATTTTTATTTATGCAGAAATCCAGGTAATTCCCAAGGGTTCACCTACTTTTTCTTGCCACTGTAGCATTGTAATATGTCTCAGAAGGACACCTCATAAATCCAGACTGTTGCGCAGTCAGTCTCTAGTATGGGGGATGGTGAACTGAGGGACTGTCATAAGGGGCTTCCAGAGGGGAAATCTCAGCCTGCTGTATCCTGGGAAACCAGTGCAAGCCTGCTCTCAGCTATTTTCCTCCCTGTGAGTCTGTCAAGAGGGGCTAAAGTTCTTCGGCACTGCGACTGATTTCCTTCATATGGATTCTGGAGAGGTCGTTTCTTTTGTAGATGACATAGAACAACCATGCTTCAGTATGTATTAAGCTATGAAATACATTTAATTTTTTTTCTCTTATGCTGTGTGCGCTGAACTGACATGCATGATTGTTTCTGACACTCCATTGTTAGATGAAGGGTTATTAAATTGTCTAAAATGCTCAACTCAAACAGCGCTGTATAGCCTACTGTTGCGGCTGGCGATGTAATTCAAAGCCTGTACTTCATCACTCAGGATGTGACTTTCCATTGCTCCTGTTTTTCCCATGTAATGTTATTAAAATAAAATCTGACAACAGTTGACCTATTTACCTAGTCTGCTTGTTGTGTGTTAGAGAAATATTATTCTCGAGGTGTGTTCAATTTGTGCGAGCCAAAGGGAGGGAAACATGTATTCTGACAAGCAGTCATTGTACAACAGTTCTTAATGCAATTGCGGGAAGACACTTTTGAAGAAGTTTTGGCCTTTGTTAAAAAGAGGGGGATCCCATTTGCTACCATGGGTGTGAACGTTAGAACGAAATTGGGATCCTTAACGTTAAAAATCCCAAACTGAAAAACAGTTTTTATTATTCATTTAAATTGCAGTGTAGTTATCAAAAACCGTATTTTCCATGTTAGTCTAACTAGACGATAGGCCATAAAGGCCTGGGGAAATTTGAGGACCAGAGGAAGAGGTGAATTTTAGGTTACTTTAGTGAATGCGTGAGGCAAGCAAGACCAATTTTACCAAGATGAGCTTTATATACAAAAGTATGTGGACACCCCTTCAAAATAGTTGATTAGGCTATTTCAGCCACACCTGTTGCTGACAGGTGTATAAAATCGAGCACATAGTCATGCAATCTCCATAGACAAACACTGGCAGTAGAATGGCCTTACTGAAGAGCTCGGTGACTTTCAACGCGGTCCTGTCATAAGATGGCACCTTTAAACAAGTCAGGTTGGCAAATGTCTGCTCTGCTAAAGCTGCCTCGGTCAACTGTAAGTCCTATTATTGTGAAGTGTTAACGTCTTGGAGCAACAACAGCTCAACTGCAGAGTGTTAGGCCACACAAGCTCGCAGAACGGAAGCAACGTCGGCACAAAAATTGTTCGTCAGCTTCATGAAATGGGTTTCCATTGCCGATCAGCCGCACACAAGCCAAAGATCACCATGCGCAATGCCAAGCGTCAGCTGGAGTGGTGTAAAGCTCACCGCTAATGAAACGCGTTCTCTGGAGTGATTTTAATCACTCTTCACCATCTGCCAGTCCGACGGATGAATCCGGGTTTGGCGGATGCAAGGAGAATGCTAAATGCCTGAATGCATAGTGCCAACTAAGGTTTGGAGGAGAAAAAATAGTGCCAGTGAAGTTAAACTTTAACGCTACAGTATACAATGACATTCTAGACAATTCTGTGATTCCAAGTTTTGCGAAGGCCCTTTTACTTTATCATCATGACAATAATGCACAAAGCGAGGTCCATACAGAAATGGTTTGTCGATCTGTGTGGAAGAACTTGACTGGCCTGCACAGAGCCCTGACCTCAACCCCATCGAACAACTTTGGGATAAAATGGAACGCCCACTGCGAGCCAGGCCTAATCGCCCAACATCAGCTCCCGACCTCACTAATGCTCTTGTGGCTGAATGGAAGCAAGTCCATGCAGCAATGTTCCAACATCAAGTGGAAAGCCTTCCCAGAAGAGTGGAGGCTGTTGTAGCAGCAAAGGGGGGTACATCTCCATATTAATGCCCATGATTTTGTAATGTTATGTTTGATGAGAAGGTATCCACATACTGTACATCACAAAGTATGTGTACCACTGTTTTCTCGCTCTATCGTTCTCTCTTATGCCCCAGGCAAGCCAGCGCATTCATTACGTTACTTATATGTAAGCAAACCGAATGAAATGGGAAGGGACCAACCTGAATTTGTCCAATAGAAACTTGTTTTAGTTGCAACTGTTTGGACTAATGATTACACCCCTGCTCTATCTCTTCGCTGATGATGCAAGTGTGTGTTCAGTCTTGTGTGTAGAATATCCTATTCATTGATAGGCCCTGCTTTACTGAAGTTGCAAGCCAAGAAATTGCGAGATGCAGCTTTTGGCTGCCTATAGATGGGCCTAGTGCACGGTTCTGCCAGTTGGCCGACTTGCCAAAACTGTACCTCTCTCTCTTCCTCGCTAGGTCACTATGACAGATGGGAGTTTGTTCTCGGAAGTACGGTAACTAATCAGTCTCCTCCTTCCAAAAACAGTGTCTTAGGAGTCGATTCCTAGTGGAATCGACTCTTGATACTTAGAAATGGGAGTCGAGAAAGGGAGGCAACGTACAAGGAGTCAAGGAATAATTTTTTTTTTTTGTGGTCGACTTTCCACCACTACGTCATCGTTGTTAACAGTTGGGAAAAATAGCAATGAAAGGCAAGCAACAGCAGCGAAGTCCTGTATGGCAATACTTTGAGAAGGAAATGCAAACTGCGGAGTCTGAATTGAGATACAGTAATGGTAGTACAGGTGCAACACTTAACCATCTGAAAGGGAATCACTGTTGGATCCAAACCGTTTGCAGCAGCACAGCTGCCTTGTGAATTCACATGGATATACAGTGCTTTCCGGAAGTATTCAGACCCCTTGACTGTTTCCACATTTTGTTATGTTAGCCTTATTCTAAAACTGATTAAATAAAACAATTTTCTCAGCAATCTACACTACCCCATAATGATAAAGTGAAAACAGGTTTTTAGAAATGTTTTGCGAATTTATTAAAAAGAAAGTACAGATAACTTATTTACATACAGTACCAGTCAAATGTTTGTACACCTACTCATTCAATGTTTTTTAATTTTATTTTTACATTATATAATAATAGTGAAGACATCTCAACTATGAAATAGCACACATGGAATCATGTATTAACCAAGAAAGTGTTAAGCAAATCAATATATTTATATTCTTCAAAGTAGCCACCCTGTGCCTTCACAGCTTTGCACACTCTTGGCATTCTCTCAACCAGTTTCACCTGGAATGCTTTTCCAACAGTCTTGAAGGAGTTCCCACATATGCTGAGGACTTGTTGGCTGCTTTTCCTTAACTATGCGGTCCAACTCATCCCAAACCATCTCAATTGGGATGATTGTGGAGGCCAGGTCATCTGATGCAGTTCTCCTTCTTGGTCAAGTAGCCCTTACACAGCCTGGAGGTGTCATGTTGAAAAAGAAATGATAGTCCCACTAAGCGCAAACCAGATAGATAGGATGGTGTATCGCTGCAGAATGCTGTGGTAGCCATGCTGGTTAAGTATGCCTTGAATTCTAAATAAATCACTGACAATGTCACCAGCATGGCACCATCACACCACCACCACCATGTTTCACGGTGGGAACCACACATGCGGAGATAATCCGTTCACCTACTCTGCGTCTCAAAGACACACCGGTTGGAACCAAAAATCTAAAATTTGGGCTCATCAGACCAAAGGACAGATTTTCACTTGTCTAATGTCCATTGCTCCGGTTTCTTGGCCCAAGCAAGTGTCTTCTTCTTATTGGTGTCCTTTAGTAGTGGTTTCTTTGCAGCAATTCGACCATGAAGGGCTGATTTTCTGTCTCTGAACAGTTGATGTCTGTTGCTTGAGCTCTATGAAGCATTTATTTGGGCTGGTAACTCTAATGAACTTATCCTCTGCAGCAGAGGTAACTCTGCGTCTTCCATTCCTGTGGCGGTCCTCATGAGAGCCAGTTTCATCATGGCGTTTGATGTTTTTGGGGGATTTGCACTTGAATAAACATTCGAAGTAGTTGAAATTTTCCCGGCTTGACTGACCTCCGTGTTTTAAAGTAATGATGGACTGTCGTTTCTCCTTGCTTATTTGAGCGGTTCTTGCCATAATATTTCCTTCCTTTTAGCCCAATTTGGTATCTTATGTATACCACCCCTACCATGTCAGAACACAACTGATTTGTCTCAAACGCATTATGAAGGAAAGAAATACCACAAACTTTTTAACAAGGTACACCTGTTAACTGAAATGCATTTCAGGTGACAACCTCCATGAAGCTGTTTGAGAGAATTCCAAGAGTGTGCAAAGCTGTTAAGGGGGGGGTTGCTTCATGATTCCAAATGTGTGTTTTTTTCATTAGTTTTGATGTCTTCACTATTCTACAATATATAAAATAGTACAAATAAAGAAAAACCCTTGAATGAGTACGTGTGTCTAAACTTTTGACTGGTACTGTAAGTATTCAGACCTTTCCTATGGACCCTGAAATTGAGCTCCGGTGTATCCTGGTTCCATTGCTCATCCTTGATTTTTCTACAACTTGATTGGAGTCCAATTCAATTGATTGGACATGATTTGGAAAGGCACACCTGTCTATATAAAGGTCCCACAGTTGACAGTGCATGTCAGAGTAAAAACCAAGCCGTGAGGTCCAAGGAATTGTCCGTAGAGCTCCGAGACATGATTGTCGAGGCACAGATCTGAGGAAGGGTACCAAAACAACATTTCTGCAGCGTTGAAGATCCCTGAGAACACAGTGACCTCCATCATTCTTAAATGACAAAGGCTGGCCAAGGCTTTCGACTCTATCAATCACCACATTCTTATTGGAAGACTCAACAGCCTTGGTTTCTCAAATGATTGCCTTGCCTGGTTCACCAACTACTTCTAGTTCATCCCCAACTAGTTCAGTGTGTCAAATCGGAAGGTCTGTTGTCCAGACCTCTGGCTGTCTCTATGGGGATGCCACAGGGTTCAATTCTCAGGCAGACTCTTTACTCTGTATATATCAATGATGTCGCTCTTGCTGCTGGTGATTCTCTGATCCACCTCTACTCAGACGACACCATTCTGTATACTTCTGGCCCTTCTTTGGACACTGTGTTAACAAACCTCCAGATGAGCTTCAATGCCATACAACTCTCCTTCTGTGGCCTCCAACTGCTCTTAAATGCAAGTAAAACTAAATGCATGCTCTTCAACCGATCACTACCCTCACCTGCCCGCCTGCCCGTCCAGAATGACTACTCTGGATGGTTCTGACTTAGAATATGTGGACAACTACAAATACCTAGGTGTCTGGCTAGACTGTAAACTCTCCTTCCAGACTCATATTAAGCATCTCCAATCCAAAATTAAATCTAGAATCTGCTTCCTATTTCGCAACAAAGCATTCTACACTCATGCTGCCAAACATACCCTTGTAAAACTGATCATCCTACCGATCCTCGACTTTGGCGACGTCATCAATTAAATAGCTTCCAACACTCTACTCAACAAATTGGATGCAGTCTATCACAGTGCCATCCGTTTTGTCACCAAAGCCCCATATAATACCCACCACTGCGACCTGTATGCTCTCATTGGCTGGCCATCGCTTCATACTCGTCGCCAAAGCCCCGCCTTATCTCAGCTCACTGGTCACCATAGCAGCACCCACCCATAGCACGTGCTCCAGCAGGTATATCTCACTAGTCCCCCCCCAAAGCCAATTCCTCCTTTGGCTGCCTTTCTTTCCAGTTCTCTGCTGCCAATGACTGGAACGAACTGCAAAAATCACTGAAGCTGGAGACTCATATCTCCCTCACTAACTTTAAGCACCAGCTGTCAGAGCAGCTCACAGATCGCTGCACCTGCACATAGCCCATCTGTAAACAGCCCATTCAACTACCCATACTGTATTTATATATCTTGTTCCTTTGCACCCCAGTATCTCTACTTGCACAGCAATGTTCTGCACATCTACCATTCCAGTGTCTAATTGCTATACTGTAATTACTTCGCCACATGGCCTATTTATTGCCTCACCTCCCTTATCTCATTTGCACTCACTGTATATAGATTTTTCTTTTTTTACTGTATTATTGACTGTTTATTCCATGTGTAACTCTGTATGTGTCGAACTACTGTTCTTTATCTTCGCCAGGTCGCAGTTGTAAATTAGAAAAATTTCTCAACTAGCCTACCTGGGTTAAAAAATTAAAGAAATAAATGGAAGTAGTTTGGAACCACCAAGACTCTTCCTAGAGCTGGCCACCTGGCCAAACTGCGCAATTGGGGGAGAAGGGCCTTGTTCAGGGAGGTGACCAAGAACCTGATGGTCACTCTGACAGAGCTCTGGAGTTCCTCTGTGGAGATGGAAGAACCTTTCAGAAGGACAACAATCGCTGCAGCACTCCATCAATTTGGCCTTTATGGTAGAGTGGCCAGACGGAAGCCACTCCTCAGTAAATGACACATGACAGCCCGCTTGGAGTTTGCCAAAGGGTACCTAAAGGA
Source organism: Oncorhynchus clarkii lewisi (assembly GCF_045791955.1). Taxonomy (NCBI): domain Eukaryota; kingdom Metazoa; phylum Chordata; class Actinopteri; order Salmoniformes; family Salmonidae; genus Oncorhynchus; species Oncorhynchus clarkii. The sequence continues at coordinate 73,734,353 of NC_092152.1, read as the reverse complement.
CTCTCAGACCATGAGGAAACAAGATTATCTGGTGAAGCATGGTGGTGGCAACATGATGTGGGGATGTTTTTCAGCAGCAGGGACTGGGAAACTAGTCAGTATCGAGGGAAAGATGAACGGAGCAAAGTACAGAGATCCTTGACGAAAACCTGCTCCAGAGTACTCAGGACTGCAGACTGGGTTGAAGGTTCACCTTCCAACAGGACAACGACCCTAAGCACACAGCCAAGACAACACAGGAGTGGCTTCAGGACAAGTCTCTGAATTTTCTTGAGTGGCCCAGCCATAGCCCGGACTCGAACATCCAACCTGACAGAGCTTGAGAGGATCTGCAGATCAGAATGGGAGAAACTCCCCAAATACAGGTGCACCAAGTTTGTTGCGTCCTAGCCAAGAAGTCTCGCGGCTGTAATCTCTGCCAAAGGTGCTTCAACAAAGTACTGCGTAAATGGTCGTAATACTTGTGTAAATGTCACATTTCAGTTTTTAAATGAGCAAATATAAAAAATACTCTCTTTTTGCTTTGTCATTATGGGGTACTGTGTGTAGATTGCTGGGGGGGAAAAAAACTATTTCATCCATTTTAGAATACGGCTGTAATCCAAAGGCAGTGTGTGTCTTTTAAACGGTAAACTTATTAAAAAATTAAATTTGGCACATCCCTACCGTTACCGCATTTATTTCTTTGCTCTTAAAATTGCTTGCAGCATCATTTTAAAAATGCAGTTACAACCAGAGGTTTAAGCATGGTTTACGCATTGATCACGCTGATTAGCATCACTGCGCAAAATGGTACACAGCATCTGGATATGTGTGCAACAAATGTTCAACATTCACCTTCTGCTACCATTTCTGTCCATCAGTCTACGCATGCAGTTTGACGCAGCGTATGCACCACACAGAACGCACTGCCTCTGCAAGGCAAACAGTGTTCCATTGGAAATGAATGCATTTCTGGTTTACCAAAATGCAATGACTCTGTCGGTGTGATCGAGGCGTTAGGCACAGCGCTCTTAAATTACATACTTAATATGTAATTAGAAACCCATAAAATGTATTGGAGTGAATAAGAACAGAATATGAATATGTGTACAATGGGTTAAGTAGAGATGGATAAGACCCATGCTTCAGCCTATGTATTTATAGCCACTATGCTGCATCAGTTGGGCTACAGGTGATAATGTTTATTTCTAATAGCATGCATGGTCCAATATGTTAATGAAATATATTTTAACCAATATGTTATTGGGCTCATTTCTGGAGGGGGAAATTCAATTTTAGATGGTGTTGACATTAATTTTTATTTTCATTCACTTTGGAATATGTCCTTTTTTAAGTCTCTAGAACTGAGCTCATCAGTCCTCCTCCGACATACAAATGATTCCAGGAAGGACCCTGGACACCCTAAGCAAGGAGACTAGAGTTAGTCAAACTCGCAGTTTCATACATGTACAAAATTATGCACTTTCCCTAAAAGCAGGATGTTCATTATGGGAGGTTTACATGGTCCTAGACAATCGATCTGAGACCGACTTAAGTTTCATTCATGTATGTTTTGTTTTTTGCTTCATCCCCAGTGTGATGCATGGAAGTGTTGTCAATGAAGTTACTCACTGTTAGTATGCACATCATGTACAAATTTAATGGCAGATGTTGGTCATCTGTAAATCATGGTAGGTAACAGTTGTGAGAAGGGTAGTATTGGCTACATAAGTGTACGGTTTATTTACCAAAGGGCAGTAGGTTTCTCATTCTGTGTAGTAAGAGGAATGATATATCAGATTTTTCTCAATGGGAAATCTGTTGTGAAAGTCAAATGGGCTCTGTTTCCATAGGAACCCCATATCCTGTCCACTCCTGGAGTTAAATAGAAAATCTTACTTTTGTCCTGGCTAAAAATAAAATGATGTTTGGCAAATCATGAAACCTTTTGACCTTACTCTTTTTAAGTGAGCCATTTGTGTCTTCCACGGTATGTCTTCAATGGATATGACATCCAATTTTGTGGTTCTGTAGCCTTCAAGTTGTGCCATTTTACATATGGGGATAAAAGTAGCTTCATGTGACACACGTTCCCCTTTTTTTAAGAATAACATTGTCTTATTCAAGGATGCTTACAGATGTCATGCTGCTTATGTAGAAGAGAAACTCAAACTCCATCCGCTAGGCTAGCCAGCAGAGCTCCCTCCAATGATGTGCCTCGTGAGAGGTCTGTGAAATGTGAGCCGCGTTCGCTATTGGCCTGTTGCTGAAACGGAGCTGTAGTTAGAAGGCTTTGAATAGGAAGCTGCTCGAGTCAGGAGGTCACTGTCGTCTCCAGGACAGGGCTGGGCGTTGTGCTTCTATCTATGCCCAACACAGTTCATGAGCTTTACTCATGACTACCATTGATAAGACATTTATCTGAGCATGCCTCAATTCGGATCTTTGTTTATTTTTATAACTCAGTTGTAGTGAACTGTAGGAATCCTTTTATAAAGTCATTTCGGTTTCTCCATACATCCTGTAAGTAGTTGTTGGGTTGAAGTTGCCTCTGACCGCTTGTATGAATTACGTTTGCATTTTGCCTTCAAATAGTTACTCAAGCCACCTATACCAGTTTGTCAACATTGTGAAACCTATAAGGGAAGTTCCGGTATGTGTAAGACAGTAGGACATTTTTAGTTAACAATTTGAAAATAAGCATCTCCTTATTACTTGTCTAGGAAACGATTAAACACCAGGGCCAACATTTTGTTCTTCGAGCTATATAAACAAGTGCACTGTTGGCGACGGAATGTAAGCTTACATAGTTAGGAGCCTCAGACCTTTTGCTGTCCAAGCATATCCCCTCCTTTGTTTCAGCAGCCAGCCTGCTATTTTTACGGACATAAGCTTCTTATATCACGTTATAATATCTAGGCCTACTAGCGTACAGCCAGTTAGCCAACCTCATTTCAGAATGGGACTCTCCCGTATACTACGTAATTTGACGATAAACATTAAAATCATAGACCATATTTTGCCCTTTTTTCTTTGAGAATCCTGCTGCAGCTGGCTGAGGGTGTTATTATTTTTTGTTGTTGTGGTGGTATGGAGGAGGCCGGTGCTTGCCACAATGACCTCCTTGTGTTTTCTGGGCAGGCAGAGCCTGGCTCTGCTCCTGTCACACAGTTGCTTGCAGCACTTGTCCTGCCACTTGGCTTGACACTTGACCTGTCTGCTGCCACGGAGTCTGGGGCTAGGCTACCCCATATCCCATCCATCTACAATGTGACTATGTAAGAATGTTTACCTACAAAATACTAGTAATATCTTCTATTTTAATGGTTCCTGCTCATTTTAATTGTTGAGCAATTTGTGCTTATTGCTTTTTTTGAGATGTTTCCTTCTCATATTAGTTGCATATTTAGGTTGATACCCATTACCTTAGATACTATATATGTTTGAAGTAGAATATCAATGAAATGGGGTACATACTATATAAAAGGGTATAATGGGATTGAAATGGTCGCTCTACCTGTTTTTGACGTGTTCTTGTTTGAATCCACATAAGAGCATTCTGGGGGAAAAGCATTCCTTTGCTTCATTGGCAACAGATGTAGAGAACATTTTTGAGCTGAAACTTTGAGTCCTAAAAGCGGTATGGTACTGTCTAGTGTATGGCAGCTGTTTGGCCGAGGAGGCTGAAATAGACCTCATAAGCGGAGACTGAGGGGTTGTCTAATGGTGGCCATGTGGTTGTACCCTGCCTTCAGTGGGCCTGGTGCCTCAGTGGCAGAAGGAGCTGTCAGCTTGAGGAACAGCTGCCCTGTCCACCACCATGAGGCTACCTTTTAGTCGTTGATGTTGAAAAGAGTAATGGATACACATTTGTTATATGCTGCCTGTGCCATTATTTTACATTTCAGTTGACTTTTTAGTGCTGACATATTCCTTGAAGATCTATCACAGGTAAATCATACTTGGGAGCTCATTTTGTATCTGGCGACAGAGCTTGCTTCAGGAAACCTAAGCTCCTTGTCCAAGTAGCAGCAGCTGAGATACACAGTGAGGGGTGGAGGCGGCACTAACATTAGCCCTGAGTGCACCCTGCCAAAGGAAGGACATTAAACCGGGCGCTGAGCCAGCAGCACAGACTGGGGACCCTCCTATTACGTGTTTGTTTGGGTGTAAGCTCTAATACTTTCCGCATTGGAACAAGAAGCTTGGCTGCCAATAGAGAGGATAGTGGGACGGGTCACATCAATATTGATGCCGTGGCCGGCCTGACCTGCTCATCTTAGCCAGACCTTAGGCAGGCAGGGCAGCAGTGTTTCACTTGGACACAAATTTAACCGTTTTTTAAAATGTTTTATGTTATGATGGCTGGCTGGGTGTCTTATCCTGTCAGCAGGACACCAAGACCCACAAACTCACTTTTTGGAGTCAGAACAACAAACCTGACAGCCTACACTTCATGGTTTGATAAGTCAAAATGAGAATATCAGAGGCAATATTGGCTTTGTTTATTCATCACAATACTTGGCTGGCTCTGCCTCCTTTTGTTATGACCTGAGTCCTACTGTATTTCACAACAGTTTCCTTATTGGATTCATAGACCTCTGACGTAACTTCCCTTTTCTGTTATGCAGTTTCTAGGGTTTAGGACCTTTTTGGGCTGGACCTGGCTAGTCCGGTTCCTGTTTCCTCCGGTAGCCTTAATATCCTTACTTTAAGCAGCAGGGAGTGTGGGGCATCTGGCAGTTACCGCAGTCACTGTAATCCATGGGATTTTGCGACAGGAGAGACTGCTCATTTCACTAGTTAGACTACCTCTCTCAAAGCACCATGTTTGAAGTAGACTGCTCATCTCTTTTTTCCAAAAGAAAACATAAGGAGCAAAATTTTACCTTTGGTTATAATGAGAACTGTTAGGTGTAATGGTTTTTTGAACCAGTTTGCTCAGTTGGAAATTGAGGTACTGACCTGTTTCATCCTTTATAACCTCTGTGATTATTATTTGACCCTGCTGGTCATCTATGAACATCTTGAAGAATAATCTGGCCTTAATGGCCATGTACTCATAATCTCCACCCGGCACAGCCAGAAGAGGACTGGCCACCCCTCAGTCTGGATCCTCTCCAGGTTTCTTCCAAGGTTCCTGCCTTTCAGTTTTTCCCTTGTCACCATGCTTCTACATCTGCATTAGAGGTCGACCGATTATGATTTTTCAACACCGATACCGATTATTGGAGGACCAAAAAAGCCGATGCCGATTTGTATTTATTTATTTGTAATAATGACAATTACAACAATACTGAATTAACACTTATTTTAACTTCATATAATACATCAATAAAATCAATTTAGCCTCAAGTAAATAATGAAACATGTTCAATTTGGTTTAAATAATGCAAAAACAAAGTGTTGGAGAAGAAAGTAAAAGTGCAATATGTGCTTTGTAAGAAAGCTAACGTTTCAGTTCCTTTCTCAGAACATGAGAACATATGAAAGCTGGTGGTTCCTTTGAACATGAGTCTTCAATATTCCCAGGTAAGAAGTTTTAGGTTGTAGTTATTATAGGAATTATAGGACTATTTCCCTCTATACCATTTGTATTTCATTAACCTTTGACTATTGGATGTTCTTATAGGCACTTTAGTATTGCCAGTGTAACAGTATAGCTTCCGTCCCTCTCCTCGCTCCTCCCTGGCCTCGAACCAGGAACACAACGACAACAGCCACCCTCGAAGCAGCGTTACCCATGCAGAGCAAGGGGAACAACCACTGCAAGGCACAGAGCGAGTGACGTTTGACACGCTATTAGCACGCGCTATCTAGCTATCCATTTCAGTTCGGTTACACCAGCCTCATCTCGGGAGTTGATAGGCTTGAAGTCATAAACAGCGCAATGCTTGAAGCACAACGAAGAGTTGCTGGCAAAACGCACGAAAGTGCTGTTTGAATGAATGTTTACGCGCCTGCTTCTGCCTACCACCGCTCAGTTAGATACTTGTATGCTTGTATGCTCAGTCAGATTATATGCAACACAAGACACACTAGATAATATCATCAACCATGTGTAGTTAACTAGTGATTATGATTGTTTTTTGTAAGATAGCATTAAACCTAACTAGCAACTTACCTTGGCTTACTGCATCCGCGTAACAGGCAGTCTCCTTGTGGAGTGCAACGAGAAAGCGGCAGGTTGTTATTGCGTTGGACTAGTTAACTGTAAGGTTGCAAGATTGGATCCCCCGAGCTGACAAGGTGAAAATCTGTCGTTCTGCCCCTGAACAAGGCAGTTAACCCACCGTTCCTAGGCCGCCGTTGAAAATAAGAATGTGTTCTTAACTGACCTGCCTAGTTAAAAAGTTATATAAAAAAAAATATATACTTTTATTTTATAAATAAATAGGCAAATCGGCGCCCAAAAATATTGATTTCCGATTGTTCTGAAAACTTGAAATCGGCCCTAATTAATCGGCCATTCCGATTAATCGGTCGACCGCTAGTGTGGTGCAAAGACAACAACCTTTGATGTCTGTCTCTCCGCTGCTGCCTCCCATGACATGGAAGGACCATGGGCTTCCCGGCATGTAAGGTCACCTCTGTCTCCAAGGCAGGTTAATTTCTTTTGGTGTAGGCTGTCAGTCTGTCTACACACCCCTCTGTTTGTGAACGACAGCGAAGTTTGGAGGTTTATTTGTTATTTCACATTTATTTAATCATGTAGGCCAGTTGAGAACAGGTTCTCATTTACAACTGACCTGGCCAAGATAAAGTAAAGCAGTGCAACATAAACAACAACAGTTACACAAAAACAAGCCTACAGTCAATAAACACAATAGAAAAATCAATGTACAGTGTGTGCAAATGTAGGGAGGTAGGCAAATAGGCCATAGAGGTGAAAATAAATACAATTTAGCATTCATTCTAGAGTGATAGATGTGCAAGTAGAGATACTGTGGTGCAAGAGGGTAAGGTCAGTGGAACATTGTAGATTCAAACAGTGGTGGAATGTTTGTGGTTGATAAAGGCCATGTACAATGCACAGGCTGTCTGAGCAGCACACAATGACGGGTGTCTTGGTGTTATCCTGAGGAAAAGCTGTGGCTTGTTTTTTTTTTCCACGAGTTGCTCCCTCATCCCCAAACATTGTAGCTGTAAGCATGGGGCTGAGTGATAACTCGGAGCGTTCCACAACAGAATTAATAACAGATAGGCCTACACAGTGGGACTGGCCTATCAGTATGATTTACTTTGATTTTTGCCATTTAAGGTGTGATCTCATCAGGGGATTCTAATATCAACAAACAGTACAGCAACACCCCAGATAACAATTGCAAATGTTTTAGTATTGCTTGCCAAATTGCTTGTGTGCGTCTGAATTTCCTAGCCTTATGCTAGCTAGGGCCTACATCTAGAAAGGAAACGGGTACATTTCCAAGTATTGACATGGACATCTCCACTACTGTGGCGTATTATCACCATTTTTCTCATGCTAGGTAATGATACATGCTGGCATTTGTTTCTCCTAAACATGCAAATAGGATTATGCGTATTTGCATAATTACATAACTACCAAGAAGAGAAACAGGTTTCTGTTGACAATTTGCTGCTTAGATTTTGAAAGGGGATATTGTTAACTCCCACTGTGTGTGTGTGTGTGTGTGTGTGTGTTCCATTAAGACAGATCGCCACTGTTTTCCAACAATGACCGCTTGCAGACATTTGTCTGTGGCTGTATTTCCTTTTGTAGAGGAGTTATTAGTGAGTGAGGTACAACGTTAGTACCAGTCTAGAAGTGTTGATTGTGTATGCAAGGATCTACAATGCGGTCATGTCTACCATTTATTTATGAAGGCTAATATGAAATTAGTTTAATAATTGGATAAAGAATTAACACCTGATTATGCTAAACCTTCAATTTTCTGTTTTATCTTGTTCGGTTTTTTGGCTGTTGAGTTGGGCTACTGTAAGTAGTTGCACAATATTGTCACAAAACCTAGTGTAATTCATTAGACTAAATGCTTACTTGAGTTTCTAATCATTCACAATTATTTTTCTTCCCAAGAACTGCTTCAACTGCCATGTTTTATTGGAAAAAACAGAACATTTGAATCCTTCCTCTGAAATCATTTTGACTTTCTTTTGTTTCTCCTTTTTCCTCCCTTAGGAAATGACCTAGAGGCCTTACAGATACATTTGTTCTTTTGTCGCTCTTCTAATCTCCATTTTGTGGAGGAGAAGGGGCGAGATCTGGGAGCACATTTTTGTTTCCGCAGTGATTAACTACCTCAGCCAGCAGAAGGAAACGGCGAGGACGTTGAGGAGGCCGGCAAAGTTTCCAACAGCAGTTCTATCAGCTGGCTTCCTTTTTACCGCCGCAGACAGTGTGAAGAGAATCTCTGACGGACTGGTTGTCTGCCCTCCGCTCTGCTCCATACACACAGAGAGGAAGTGAAGTGACAAGGCACCATTGTCCTACTGGATAACAGATTTTGTCTCTCTTTATTGTCAGACTCCTTGCTGTTGACCAGTGCCACATTTCTTTTCAGATTATTTGCTTTTTTTGCGTACAGCTTTTAAAGATTTTCTATCTATAAATATAAAAACTATATACTAACTATATATGTTATACAAAAGGACATTTTCTGCTTCTATTTGAAGGAATTGTTATGCACATGAATCTTGTCTTGGAATGAGAGAATCGTGGAGTGTTTTCAGTTTTTTGCACTGTCCTCTCATAAACCATTGACTCCTTTTGAGGCAGATTCAGGAAGGTGCATTTCCACCTTTTTATTTTTGCTGGGACTGTCCACCGTGACCTGCAGCAGGGCTGCACATAAACATCACACTTAGTCAACAAGTCTCTACCCTGCATCACTCTGTTAGTTACAAAGCATTTTGAGATGAGTTTCTGGTAGATGGAGCCCTTAAGTTGTCTTTTTACATAAATTCCAGGACTATTGGTTTGTTGTATTCTATAAGAGAGAGAGAGAGCTTCTGGTTGGCTGAAATCCGGAGCTTCCAGAGTCAGCCTGACACTTATGTATTGTTGTAGTGCGCAGGAAAGTAAAATGGACTACAAGCGGCGCTTTTTGCTCGGCGGGTCCAAGCAGAAAGTGCAGCAGCACCAGCAGTACCAGATGCCTGAGCTGAGCCGGACCCTCAGCGCCCCCCTGGGCTCCACCTGCTCCCCCATGGGTGGATCCACCGGGGTGGGTATGCCCGGCAGCTGCCAACCACCTCCCTCCACCCCCAACACCACTGCGGTCGCCGACATCCAGCAGGGCATCTCCAAGTACCTGGATGCACTGAATGTGTTCTGCAGGGCCAGCGCCTTTCTCACTGACCTGTTCAGCAGCGTGTTCAGGAACTCTCACTACTCGAAAGCAGCTATGCAACTTAAGGACGTGCAGGAACATGTCATGGAGGCGGCCAGCCGGCTGACTGCAGCAATAAAGCCAGAGATCGCCAAGATGCTGATGGAGCTGAGCGCTGGGGCTGCCAACTTCAAAGACCAGAATGACTTCAGCCTGCAGGATGTGGAGGTAAGGGGTTGCCAGGGTTACAGTTACTTACCTGGACACACACTGAACACCTGTCAAAAGTAAAGTTATTACATTATCCTGACAATTAGGCCTACCTATAAAATAACATGAGTCTTTTCCATTCCCCTCCTTTCCATTTCCCTGTCAATCAGGGGCGGCTGGTAGGAGGAGCTATAGGAGGAAAGGTTCATTGTAAAGGCTGGAATTGGGATGGTTTCCATATGTTTGACTGTTCCATTTATGCCATTACAATGAGCCTGTCATCCTATAGCTCCTCCTACCAGCCTCCCCTGCTGTCAATAAGCATGTTTTGCAAAAAGGGAACTTTTTAAAAATACCACATTTTGTTATGATGGTCTAGACTATAATTTTTTGCAATTTCTTTTGCACTTTTTGCTTTGTTTCTTATGTTCCATGTTTCTAGGGCAAGGCTGCTGCTAAGATGCCTAGCTAAAGTCTCTCAGAATGCATGGCTCCTTGATTCAGAATTTCTTGGCTGAAATTAGGTCCTGACGCCCAATGTTAAGCGGGTGCTAGGATCTGAGGGCGAGGTGCGAAAAGCACTGAGAATGTGAGAAGAAAAGGGCAGGAACCATCGTTTATGCTGAGAGACAGTCTGACTGAGCATGCAGGGTGATCGGTCTGTCTATTACAGGCCAGCAAAGTTGCTTACGTCTCAATTGTGAAATGTTGCTCTTAAAGTATTTATTTTGTTGCAGTGAGTGTTTTGATTGGGAAAATAGTAACTGAAATTAGACTTTACCGGCATTTGTGGATGAGAAGCCTTATGTGCTCCTGATGCCACAGCTGTGCCTCCTGCCTCACCAGTCAGAAATGAAGAGGTTCCAGGGTAGTGCACTCCTAAATAGTACTCAAGAGAAATGCCAATTTATGTATTTATTTTTAATTCATCTGTTTAGGCAGCAAGCAAATTGCCTCTTGTGTAGTGAATGTTTGAGATGTCTATGCTCTCATCCTGGAGATTAAACAGATTTAGGGAGCAAGGCCTCAGTGGCAGACAGTGAGTGAATAAGCTGTATGTTCAGGCCAGGCCTGTTTTATGAGAGGGACTGCAGGGCCTCAGTGGATGTGGTTGTGCCCTGAGCAGGAAAGACTTTTGCACCACAATCTGTAATTTAGACTCTGTGGTCTTGGATATGCACAGATAAATATTAAAGGAGGGAAAGCCCAACTCAGTGAAAGTTCAGACTGTGGCAGGACTGTCTGGCAGCCACACTGACTCACTCTGGCTTCAGCTAGCGTCTGTGAATAACAACAGTGCGTTTGTCAAATAAAAGTGTGCTTTTGCTCTACCTCTTGCCAATATGCAGGAATTGAGGAATGAATAAGATATTCAGACCTGGTTGAGTAGAAGGAATCTATCAACAGACAAAGTCCAAAATGGCCATGTGCATCATAGGCCTACTGTGTACTTTTACTAGACCAGTGAGTTTCACTCTATTCCACAGATTACGGCATCACTTTTTATTCCACCCCCATTTCCTCCATAAGCAGCTGAATATTGTTTATGTAAAATTGCTTTTCACATAAGTACATGGTACACCTTCAGATTTGGCCATTTCCATGCCCCCAGAGATTTACTACATTTGTGACAAAGGACTTTTCCATTTGTGCGTGTTTATGAACATTTATCTTGGCAGTTGTATGTAAAAGATAGAATTGTGTGTCTGTATGAAGAACAAAAAAATACATTTTGAGTTTGGAGAATTGTGGAATTTTGAAGGAAGCAGGATAATTCCCCCCCACCCCCAAATCCAGAAAGTCCAGTCAGTATGGAAAACAAAATGTGTTTTTATCGGAGCTTGGCTACACTGGCTGCTCAAAGTGTCTCCGCTGCCAAATATGCATGAAAATGTCACTGTTTATTAGGGGGCAGTCTACTGAGTGTATGAGCGAAACCACAGAGGGAGCGAAGGTCAGGCCAGCCAGACAGGAGTCCTGGTCTCGATTGCATACTCCTCGCATCCTCTCTCCTCGTGTCCTTCTCAAAACCCATTGGAGGAGAAGACATGAGGATAATGCAATTGAGATCTTCTCCTGGTTCTGAACATGAGGCAATAATAGTGCAGGCAGGGCCAGAGCCAGGCGGACAACTGCACTAGCAGCACTCCCAAAACACCCCTGAAAAATAGAATGGCAAAAAAACACTCTGTTTACATGTCGCTTAGGAGTGCATTTCAAACTACTTTTGGATTATGATTAGATTTTAAGGCTCGTATGAATGTCTTACTTAATTTTGTGTCAACACAAATCAACAGCATTATACTTAAAAAGCACTTTAACCAGTAAAATGGCTATTTGGCTAGCTTTTGCTACAGCCTATATCAATGAGCGTTAGCATTATAGCAAACTGATACATCCAAAATTAGTTATTTTGCAAAGATCACAACCAAATATATTCTTAGTGACTGTTTATGCAAGAATCAAAATGTCATAAGAGTATGAAAACCCTGAAAAGTTTTGTTTAGAAGTAATAACATAAATCTAGGCTGTCGAATGAACACAGATCGTGATGGTTTTCTTACCTCCGCCAAGACTCTCATGCATCTGTACGTGACGTCAGTGTGTCGTGTACTGGAAAAGGGTCTAATAGATGTTACCTTTGGAAATGGCCATCCTACAGAAGACAGGCTAATATGTTGCGGGCTACTCACTAACAGCACTAAAGCGGTATCTTAGACAGGAAGAAAACACGAAGGCATCTGGTTTTTATTCTCACTCCTAGGATAGATGATGATTTCCCCTTCAAGAAGACAATAGATGTGTCTTCGCACTACACGTGCCCTTAGTTAATGGGGAAGATGAGTTGTTTGATTCATTCTTACTGTTTAAGCCAGCCTTTCAGCCTTGTATGCGGCTAAAAGTTGGCTTGGCCCTGTAGTTTTATTCCTCATATTTTCCATGAGCCGATTTGAAATTTCATCTTATCCCCATGTGTGATTAATTATCTTTTGTTGCAACCTTTACATTTTTCTTGCTACATAATCATGTCCTTTTGTAGTTTGTCTGTTCTGTCCTTTTTTATAGTGTTCTGTGCAGCTGGTCCAAAAATAATAGTATTAATGGTCAAATTGCTTAAAATACATCACTTTTCAGAATGCAGAGCTATTCATGACCTTTTTTGCCTTTTCGCCTTTGGACAAGAAGGACTGATTTTTATAAAATTTTAACCAAAAGCGTAAGTCACTTAAAATAAATAAATGGTCTTTAACACCATTTTACATCATTGTATGACTTTGCAAAAGAAAATGCATTACTATATTTTTAACCATAGAGAAACAGACAAAAATGTTGGCTACTGGCTATTGGCTATTCATATTCAAGCCTGTCTCAAATGGTTGGCCACCTTTTGGTAGCCTATAAAATATTGCAACATTACAATTACAACCAAATACTTTTTATGTCTTTATAAAATAATTCCTTCCAGGGCTGGTAATTAAGGGCACATTTTTGTCACTGGGATGATCAATATGTCTACGTTTCAAAACAGACACAGGGACAGTTCTGGGATGACAAAATCCATACAACCACTGCACTTAAAAAAGCAGAGGCTGATCAGACCATTTTTAGGTTAAAATGTTAACTTTTTTATTTCTTCATATTATAAGCTCAACAATGCGCACATGGCTGTTTGGTTACGTGCGAATGTTCCAAAATGCAATTAGTGGGAAACCACCGGGAAACCACCGGGAAAACACTCAAAATATGTTGGAAATGAAGAAAGCATTCAAATTGTGTAACCATAATCTGTAATAATAAGGCTTTTGTTACATTCACTGATCAAGTGGACTCCAAATTTGACCGCTAAGAGATTTTATGTTAAACAATTCGCCACTCCATTCCGTGACAGCCTACAATTTGTTTGATAGTCTGCATTAGGAAAACGAGGGAAGAGGGACCATCTCATATATCATCATTATTCATTGAGCCAGTGTTTGGTATGCATTAGTCATTTGAGAGTGAGGTGTTACCAGTGTTTTATACTGTGATTAGCAGTCCAACATAAGCAGCACGCGTTTCACACCCTCATAACTCATGGATCCGAACCAATACTGCATGTTTGACTAATTCCCTTATGTTAACTGTTATTTGGTCCTATTTTAGAATCAGAGCTGAAGAGGGCTCTAAAGGGTTTGGACCTAGCCTTGGAAATGGTCAGTAAGTGTATAGGCCTAGTCGGTGTCTGTGCCCCCATGATGTGTTGTTAAAGAATGAGGACATCCCAACCTTGTTGTTCCTGTCTGCTTTTAAACAGGGCGGCATATTTCTGTCCTTAACAACTCAGCCAAAATATATTTTCAGCACGTACCTGAAAAAGAACCCTGTGACCACAGTGAGCCGGCTGTGGTGTCCGGTTGCTCTTGTTTTGCTCCTCTTTTTGCTAACTGGACAACAAACATGTCTGACTCCTACAGCTTTACAATTCTTTCCTTCACTTATGTAAATGTGAACCTTATTGTTTATATGAATTGCCCGTTGCACAGGGTCTGGGACGGTATCATCATGATGTGGAAAAATCTGCTCCACTATTAAGTTGAAGGAGAAGAGCGAACTTTGTTTCCAGTTGTAAGCATTGCTTGTTGTGCTTTACAACTACAGTGCTAGGCCTTGACTCTCAGAGTAGACTGTTATAAAATCAAACTGAGCTTCCCAAATATGGTAGAAAGTTATTTGCTGTGGTAACATTGCACTGTAGACTGGTGTTGTGTGGAAAATTAGAGGATGTGTTATCAAGCAGCACAGCAGAACATGGCCTTGATATAGAGACATTTTTTATTTAATCCTGCCACAACTTGAGCTGTGGCTTTTTTTTTGTACAATGTTAGCCTGTCAAATGTTTTCCATAATGTTCTAGTGATATGACCCAGTTGAAATTGAACTATTAAATAGACAGTGCTCTTCAGTGACTCACTGTAATGCAGCCTTTATCCAGCCTTGAACTGTTTTTGGGTTATAGCCCTTCACAATTTACTTTCTTACAAGTTGTTTTTGTGGGTAATAATGTCATGTTCTTAAGCTGGGTTTTCCTCAAACAAGAGCATCTGTAAGCAGTAAATTGATGCAATACATGTGACTCTATTTAGGACTGATTTAAGAGGACTCTGAGGGTTATCAAATATGTAATTGTTTTTAAGGAGAATTTTAAACAACCAAGTCACTGAAGCTAACATCACTTAAGTAACTGTCTGAGTAATGAAAAACAAGGAATGCCAAGGCCATATGCTTTGAGAACCAGTGTTCTTAGAAAACAATGATGAATGATCAAGGCTCCCACTAATTTAATCTTGTCAGGGGTGTGATTTTTTTGTTGATATTATAGGGAATTCCTGCTTTTCTGCCATGTCTCTCTTCATTCATCATTGACCTTGACCAATCCCCCAAACCAATAGGCTAGTGTTCTTGATTTTCTATGTTGTCCTGATCACAACCTTTGAATGTTGTGTTCTCTCTAGGTCCTGGGTCGGTGCTTCCTAACAGTGATGCAGGTGCACTTCCAGTTCCTATCCCAGGCCCTGCAGAAGGTGCAGCCTGTGGCCCAGTCGTGCCTGGCGGAGGCCCTCGCCCAGGCCCAGGAGCGACGCAGCATTGTCCGCTCCCAGAGCTCCTGTCCTGGGCCCCTGACGGAGCTGGAGGAGGCTTCACGATCATGGAAGGGTGCAGCCGAGGTATTTGGACATGGAGGCCAGGGCGCCCCCAGGACTCACCAAGGAGCTTCCTGGTGTGACTAGCTGGTGGAAATAGGCTGTGTTCAAAACTTGACAAGCTGACTGTTATACATTCCTATGAAATGCAGTCAGCTACCATTATAGCCTCAATTTCCACTTATTTCCTGTTGAGAAGTTTGTATATACAGTATATGAGCCTGTATTGATAGTTTTCCCTCCTCCACTTTAAGCTAGGCCTACACATCCCCAAACAAACCCTAGCTAACTGAAATGGAGGCTGTTTTGTGAGAGGAGCTAGCTGGCTAATCCCGTAGCTAGTAACAGCCCCCCCCCCGGCACATTTGGAGCTTTGGTCTGTACATTGGAGGCAGAATGGAGAATCGTGAGTGGCCTGATTGATCTGTTAAGCCCTGGCATGTGGGGTGTTAGCCCTGGAGGGAACGGGGCTGGATATCCTGCTGGAATGTGCTGCTGCGATATGGCCGGGCTGGGCCAGGCCGGGCCTCACTGCACTGTTGGGCAGTTTCCATAGAGGGAGGCGATCGGTCTCCCCTCTATAGAAGCAGTTATTCACAAATCTAGGCATGTCACAAATCTAGGCATCTAGGCACCAGTATGACATACCGAAAGACCAGTACGCCTATGCTAGTAATTAAAGCCTGCAAAGTAAACAGTTAAATTGTTTGGTGATCAAGGATATTTATGGAAATCCGCTCTCCATACAGTTTGACATTTGCACTGCACCCAATCCTATAGCGCTACAGCAAATTGTCAATCTGTTTGTTGGCTCATTGGTTCTCACACTTTTTGACCCGCAACCCCCAAAAAGCAGTGGTTCAAAGCTCGTGACCCCACGCATCTACATGCACGCATAATTTCTGCGCCAATGTAGCCTGTCATTACAGCCATAAATGGTGATGCAGTTTCAAACGCAACATATAGAAATAAACTGTGTTTTACACATTTTGCATTTGTAGCTGAAAGTCATTGTTAGCAGCCAATATCAACTAGGTATGGATGTCATGTCACTTCTCTAGAGTCCAGAGCAGAATCATACTGCCGACCTGTATGCAGCGGGGGTTGCAGGATCGGATGGAAAGCATGGTCTATCTGCACTGCACGCTATCACTTTGGAGAGCCGCCTACGGTATTGCACTAAATTGCTCGTTGCCAACTGTCAAGTAAACTGCCCTTTTCTTCCTCACAAATACCGTAATTAATTTGCCAGAATGTTATATCTTCATCCCATAATATTGAATGCAGTGTGACGTTACAGCCATCTTTTAAACATGTAGCCACCCAAACTAGGCCTATCTGAAATATGAAAATGATCAATGAAAATCTCCATGTAGCCTGTTATTGTTCTGTCAAATATGCCTCTGTAGTAGATTTCCAAACTGTTTTATCTGGATAATACAAACATAGGCCTACTCTGTTTTTGTCTGGTCATCAATCAATATGTGCAACTTTTTGGTTCTGAAGCACAGATTAGATATTTTTGAGATGACAATTTAGTGCAATACCGTAGGCCTATATTAGAAACCAGATAAAATGGGTGAAGGTATATAAAATCTAAATGGTAGGGTATTTGTATTTTTCCCATTAAGTTTGACACTTGTGACCCTTGTGATCATTTCAAGTAATCGGTCAAGTTATTTTATGTCATCAAATTTGTGACTCGAGTCAGACTCGAGGTCAAGCCATGACTCGAGTACACACCTTTGTAAAAAAAATATATATATATATACTGTGTACTTGGTGGTGAGTTACTCCTTTACGTTGAAGATGTTAGCTAGCTACTTACCATTCCCTTACAATACAACACTGACACATTTCCTCATGCATATTGTGTACGTTGCTGTAATGCAGATTAGCTGTGCAAAGCAGATGCAGGGTGTGTAAGGGTTGTAGTAGGGTATGTGATGCTGTGTGTAAACTGCTATGTGACCTGAGACTATGTGCTGTGTTCCAGGCTACGGGACGTCTGAGGGAGAGGGGACGTGACGGCTGCCTGGCAGGCATCCAGGTCCAGCAGCTCTTCTGCTCCAACAACCCCAACATCCCTGATCACCATCTGAAGGAGCTCAACATGAAGATCAACAATGCCTTACAGGTAGATGGCGCACGCGGCAGGACCACCACAGCCTTGGTCAATGTCTGAAATGACACACTATTCCCCAATATAGGCTTGTGCACTGCTTTTGACCAGAGCCTTATTCCTGGTAATTTTCCCTGTAATGTGCAATATTTTTAATCAGGGCTCTGGTCAATAGTATTGCACTATATATGAAATAGGGTTCCATTTCTGACTGGGTCAATAGTGCCCTACAGCACAAGGGCTGCTTCAAATCAATGTGTTGATGGCTTGGATATGAAAGGACTGGATGAAGCAATCGCCAGCCTGACTTACTTACATGTTGAGTTTATACAAATTATTTTGTATTTTCTTTCGCCAGGCTTATAAAGCAGCACTAGAAAGTATGGGCCACAGTGAATATGCACTGAAGGCTGGCTTTCACCTCAATCCCAAATCTGTGGAGGCAGCTTTACAGGTATGTTTACTCTAAGCACAGTATGTATTACAGCTCATTAGGAATGGTAAAGCCTTGGATTATAGTGGCTGTGATAAGGGCAAAACCCGGTCTCTAACCTACATCCTGTGTCTGCGCCTGTCTCTCTCTGTCTACTATGTAGGGCTGCTGCAGTGAGGCAGAGGCCCAGCAGGCTGGCAGGATGCAGACCATCTCCCAGCCCATTCAGTGTGAGCTGCCCACCATCCCTGTGCAGATTGGCGCCCACTTCCTCAAAGGAGTGTCCTTCAACGAGTCGGCGGCTGACAACCTCAAACTGAAAACGGTATGCCCTGTGGTCTGTTATAGAATGTTCAGATATTGCATAGAACATATATGATAGTCTGTCATGTTAAATTGGGAGTCATCAGCTCAGGAGTGCCTTGCAGCAGAAGTCTTGTGTTTTCACACCAGCCACCTTGTTTTGTATCCTCAGCACACCATGTTGCAGCTCATTAAAGAGGCAGTGGGGCAGAACGGAGTGACCCCCCGGGACGACTCCCCCGTCACTGAGGTCCTCAACCAGGTCTGCCCTTCCAGCTGGAGAATGGCCTGCAAGACCGCCGTCCAGTTACTGTTCGCTCAGGCGGGACTGGTGAGTACAAAGCACTTAAGATGTCAACAAGGACAGCAAACGCACCCAGATTAAAATACTTGTCTCATTAGATGTCAACAAACTGTTGTCTCAACTTAAATTAGCTGATGGATTGTTTTGCTTTAGCAGTACAGCCATGTGGTTCAACCAACTTCACTTATTTTATGAAAAGGTAAAATAATATTTAATTCGATAGAGGTCCCTGCCTTGGGCAGATTCACTATATCTCTACAGCCTCTGCTTAGTGAAGCCTCTACATTATAGCTCTGGGCCAGGCTGCAAGTTGTAGTCTATTGTAACCTAGAGCCCATTGTTTGGGAGGTGTGTAATCGAGAT
Organism: Oncorhynchus clarkii lewisi; assembly: GCF_045791955.1. NCBI lineage: Eukaryota > Metazoa > Chordata > Actinopteri > Salmoniformes > Salmonidae > Oncorhynchus > Oncorhynchus clarkii. The sequence continues at coordinate 73,715,647 of NC_092152.1, read as the reverse complement.
GATGGGAAGGTATGTTGGGTTCCTTTGAACGGCCAAGAGGTGTAAGCAAACTCATTGTAGACACAGTGAAGCCAACATTCCTGCAGCATCTGGGTAAAGGGGTCATCTGGTTGGGTCTTCAAACAGATCTCTGGCTGTTCACTTTGAAACGAGTCTCCCCCAGCCAACAGAGAAAGCAGCAGTCCTCCTATTCTACTTTATTTCCTCAGTGTGGTCTGTAATATTTAGTGCGTCAGGCCTGGGGAGTGTTCTTATCCACCTAACAGCAGCGCTGAGTGTAAAACAAACCCTGGTGGTGGATGGGAGCTTTACATGAACTTCTTATCTGGTTATGAGCTCTGAAGAACAGACAGTGGGAGCCTGCATAGCAGCCTAGGAGGAGACCACCTTCTCTTAACATTACTTATAGAGCAGATCTGCCAGACAATGAAAATGGCTTTGTTATTTCTGGGATGTTAATTTTCAAGTTCTCAACAACTAAATTGGCCAATTCTCCTTTTTTGGGAGCCTATGCTGCTGCATCTCGCTCTCGTTTTTCTCTCTCTCTGCCTGTGACCTTGTGAGTCTGGGACCTGGTGGGTGTGGTGGTATGTTTCTCACAGGCCTGGACTCCGCCCTCTGACTGCCCAGGGGTCCTGAGGATACACCTGCTATATAAATTACAATAGGCTGACTTCCTGTGAGACAGGAAGGAGGGTCCTCCCTCCCCATGACCCAATTGCATTTGCCTATTTTTCAAAGAACTACTGGAAAATATTGGGCTGGATACCTGAAAGCGTGGATATTTGTTGTACACCCAAAGTAGCTTACATTGCCTTTGCCCACATGCTCTGACTATGGGCAGAGTTAGTACTAGATCTTATTTCATTATATCCATTTTCTATTTTAGAGGAGACTGGTGTGTTATTGTGGACAGATTGGTACTCTATCTGCTTTGCTTACAGTCAGAGTCCAGATAAAAAAGGGACATTATAATGCTGTAGAATTGCTTGCACAAGCGTAACTGGCTATGAGGGAATGCATTCTATTAGAAACTGTGCTGATGCAGCTCTCTGAATGACTGTGTGGACAGGTGGTTGTTGACACTGCTCAGATGGAGAACAAGGAAGCCTATGCTCCACAGATTGCTCTGGAGGGCTCCAGAGTTGTGGTACAAGTACCCTCCACATGGTGAGTAGGATTATTCATATTTGTCTCTTCTGCCCTCTGTTTTTCTACAATCTGCTTGCTTTACATGTCCAAAAAATAATTTGGCAAATAAATACATTTAGCTTGCTTTAGTAGCTTTATCTTAGCAAGGGAATTCCAAGTATTCAGAACCCTTAGACATACAATTGGCTAAATCTGCAAACTACATACTTTCTATCTGCATAAGCCAACACTGAACTCAATCAACTATCACATTTGGACAGTAAAGTGAAGTATTAACAGACCTTGTATAAATGTATTTGTGTTATGTTGGACATGACAGTTGTGCTGTGTCCTGACTGTCCTGTGTGTAGGTGCCTGAAAGAGGACCCAGCCACCATGTCTCTGTTGCAGCGGAGTCTGGACCCAGAGAAGACCCTCGGCCTGGTGGACGTGCTATATACCGCCGTCTTTGACATCAATAGGTGGAAGGAGTGCAAGTGAGTGGATGTGTATTGTCCAAGGCATTTTCACATTTGCATTTTTAATTCCGAGAAAGAATCAACCTGCTGTGTGTTTGCATTGGTTGACAGAGGTGTAGCTCTCATTCTCAATCTTTAGTTTAAATTTGCCCTGAAAGAAAATCTTGAAAAAGCTAGCTAGCTATTGTAATTTTCCATGCCATTGAATGCTTATTATCTTCTCCCTCCACAGAGAACAGGCCTTGCCCACCATTCAGATGCAGTTACAGCGGGAGAGCTCTGACTACGGGATGCAGGTAGACCTGCCTTCTGGAAATGGCTCCAAAGCCTACAGTGGCCTGCCCAAAACTATCTCCAAGCTAACTTCCAAATTCACAAAGAAGGCCTCTTCCAGCTCTGTGTCCAGTGGGGGGGGTGGTGGTGGTGGTGGGGGCAGCTACTCCATTCCCAGCACCCCGTCCCATAGCATGCTCTCTAGCAGCAGCTCTGAAGACAAGCAGTTCAAGAGCCTGGGTCACGCAGTAGACGGGAGACTGCAGAGCATCTTACAGCTGGGCAACCTGTCCAGCAACCTCGACCCGACCCAACCCCAGAACGGTTCAGTGTGTGACGACCAGGGCATGAACCTCCCCACGGACCAGGAGATGCAGGACGTCATTGACTTTCTCTCAGGTTTCAACATGGGCAAGTCCCAGCAAGCCTCCCCACTGGTCAAAAGGAGGAACTCTGTAGCGTCTGCCAATGCCGCCGAGCTGAAGCCCCCGAGCGGAGCCACCGACCGAACCCCCATCTCCCAAGCGGTCTCCCACAGTTCACTGCAGCCCCCTACCCAGAGTAAGCCGCAACAGCAGCAGCAGCCACCACCACCACAGCAGCCCTCCCAGCAGGCACTGCAGTACTACCAACACCTCCTCCAACCTATTGGTCAGCAGCAGCATGCTCTACCTCAGCTGCCCTCCCAACAGCCTCCACCCCAGGCTCTTCCCCAGCAGAGAATGTCAAGCAAGTGGCTGAGTGGTTCCAGCCAGCAGCAGCCTCCTCCCCAGGGCCCCCCTCCCCCAGCAGGGCTCTCCCCCCTTGGGCCCATTGGCCAGTGGGGCTCACCTGGCCTCCCAGACCTGAGCTCGGACCTGTACAGCCTGGGGCTGGTCAGCACCTACATGGACAGTGTCATGTCTGAGATGCTGGGGCAGAAGCCACAAGGTCCTCGCAACAACACCTGGCCTAACAGGGACCAGAACGAGGGAGTGTTTGGGGTGCTGGGAGACACTTTGCCCTTTGACCCCGCAGGTGAGTAATTTTTCTCCCTCTGACTAATGTGGGTGGTGTTCAATAGGGAGTGAACATTTTGGAACAGAGTGAAACGGGGAGGTACTACGGTGTTCCTCACTGAACATAATGGTGGTTGATAATAACACTTCAGAGCAGTGTGTGATCTGCATATTATGTTGAAGGATGCAGTCGACTACAAAGGCTCAATATAATAACAATGAAAGTTGGCTCCTTCCTGCACATCGTTGGTCAAAGTGTAGCCAGGGTGAGAGCCAGTGTCTTGACCTCCGATAAAGAAAAGCGGCCTCCTTTAGGACGGTGTTATTCCCCCTCCCTCCCCATTATCAGTAGGTTGTGGTGGTGAGGCAGGCAGCTCACAGCCTCCAGGGATTCCGTGGTAGGAGAGAACTGTGTCAGCACTGGGGCTTGGAGCTGTGTTGACTGGGCTGTTTCATAAAAGACTGAGAAGGAAAAAGGAGACACTACTGTTTAGCACTGAGGTCATTATGCCTGGAAAGGATAGGTTGCTTTTGATTTCTTGGGGTTTTGTGGTTTGGAGATGTAGGTTGTTGTCTGACAGTGAGCCCCCCCCCCCCAGCATTTCTGATTTGTCATTTTAAATGATATGCTGAATTTACAATGTGTCAGTTGCTGTTTTTACAGTGCAGCAGACTCTTTGAGTGGAGGCCATTGTGTTCAGCTGACTTACGGCTATTGTGCTTTTTCTGCTATGGTAGACAGTCTGGCTGAATGGTTTGAGCTGTGGAGTGCAAACACACAGAGAAAAGCTGAGGATGTCAAACTGAACTGTGTTTTCTCCCTTTCATATGCAGTTGGCTCTGACCCTGAGTTTGCGCGTTATGTTGCCGGAGTCAGCCAGGCCATGCAGCAGAAACGGCAGGTGCAGCAAATCCGTCGACCCAGCAACACCCGCGGCAACTGGCCCGTCTCTGATGAGCAGCACAGGACCTGGTCCCACCCAGAGTACTACAGCGAGGGGTACGGTCCCCAATCATAATCAACACCTAACATCTCTGTATATGACATAGGGCTCTATATAGTCTGCCCAAAGTAGTACTACAGGGTACGTTCATTCAAGGCTCTATACACCACTCCATCTCACATGACACATGCCTACTAGTACAATTTATTCACACCTCTTTGTATATAACATCTCTCTAGAAAGTATGCCAATCAATCTTACATCCCTCTTAGTGATGTTCGATTTGTAGAATGGTAAGAACAAGATGTTCAGTGTTTCAAGTAGTTCTGAGAATGCCACTTATGTGAAACAGGGAGGCGGTCAACAGCAGCTGGTCAGCCAATCAGGGAGACTCTGCCAGCTCCAGTGATGAGACGTCCTCAGCCAATGGGGACAGCTTATTCTCCATGTTCTCTGGACCTGATCTGGTTGCCGCCGTCAAACAAAGAAGGTACAACTGAGTCACCATGTGTTAAACGTACACCATAGTGTATTACTGTTCTTTTGGTTTCCCTACAACCTGTTTTGTTATTCATGAAGTGCTATTGATATTGTGCTGTAGAGCTTCATGTCTCCTCTTCTGCCTGTAGAAAACACAGCTGTGGTGAGCAGGAGGTATGTACCCTTCCCTCTCCTCCCCTCCATCACTTGGGAGATGATAATAACCAGGTAAGGAAAGTGTGTACTTAGGAGTCTGTGTGCAGCACAGTAATTGGGCCAGAAAATGTAAGCCTCTATCGTTCACTGCATCTGTGTGTATATATATATATATATATATGATTATATTTTATATTAAATCCTTTTTTATTTATTTTTGCTAAAGATCTTGTATTGATCAACTCCCATTTCCATCCATTCTACTCCACAGGAAAGCAAAACTAAAACTTGGCCTCCAAAGGCCCCATGGCAGCACTCCGCTCACACTCAACACAACACCATGCCCAATCCAAGCTCTTCCCTGTACCAGATGAACATCCCTTCCAGCCAATGGAGTGATTCCATGCAGATGTTACAGTCGCCGGTGTGGTCCACTGCCAGTGACTGCCCTCCCTCCACCGGGATCTCCTCTGGCTTCTCTCACTACACCCAGCAGCAGCAACAGCAGCACAAACCCATCAGCAAGGGCTTTAAATCCTTCCCCATCAAACATGAGCACAGGCCCTCCTACCTTCACCAGTACTGATACAGACCAAACAAATGAGTCCATTGGCATGATAGAGTAGCTGTATTTCTGAAGCAAGTTCCGCTGCGACCATTATTAATGTTGCCCTTTTGGAATAACCATTAAATTGAAAACATTAGTCTAAGTATGTGTTTTAAGGCAAAATTGCATTGTTCATACTGGCTTAACATTTTGTATGTATTTTTCCATTTCAAACAACCCCTATTTGAAAGACATTCTAAACTGCCATGTAAAAGCTGTAAGCAATGCATGTCATGCTGGCAGCAGTTAGTCTGCCTGATAAATTTTATACTGTGTTTCCTCAGACAAGAGCTTGAGACATGCATGGCCATCATCCACTTTTCTTCTCCTTCTGAACATGTGTAAGGGATGAGATTTTAGGGGGTGGGCTCTAAACGAGGCACTCCAGTTTTCCCCATAATTATATACTGTCTACATAGCTGTAACTGCCAAATCTCATGTAAAATGACTGATTACAGCTAACATCTACTGTTCCATAGCTTGTAAATTACTGAAGTTGAAATATAAATAATAATTTACTACTTTTTATTAAGAGGCTTTGAGCAGGCTCAGCATACATAAATCATTGCAGAGGTGTAATTGAAAAAAATATAGCAGTAACTGTGCCATGTTGGTATTAATAGCACTTTCACAATATTATTTTCCAACCAAAGCGTTGTTCAGAAGATAAATGGTGCTGAGAGAAGTAAGAATATTATATTGATCATTAATAAAGTTACGAGCCCTAGTGATAGTCTGATCAAAAAGCGCATTCATTTCCTTTTCTTTCCCTGATTTGGCAGTTCGCTTCAGAATGACTAACTCAAACCTAATGTTTGTTCCTTTTAAAATACAATATTTTCTTGTACAAATATTGACAGTATTAATCTTATTTTTGTATTTTCTTACATGTTATACCATATTACAACCGCCCCCCCAAGATGTGAAGGCACATTAATTTCTTTAGTACAGAGTTTAACTACACCATATATCTAAAGGTTACCAAATATGCCATTAAACACTAAAACATTGTGAGTAGGGTATTTTTTAGCCCATGTTTCTATGGCTACGGGCTGTATTTAAAATGCCCAGAATGTTAAATTTTTGATGTTTGCGGATGCCAATGTTGCCTGTATTTATGAAATGACACCATGTTTTCTGAAAACTAACATACTTACCATGTTTACACAGATTTGTTTGCTGTATATACATAAATATATCTTTTTATAGTTCAAAATATAGGGTGTGTTGCTTTGTCTGTTCCCCAAACTTTTGCTGCCTTTTTTTTTTTACATCTTTATAGACCTTGGACTGTAACCATTAGCATCTTTCCGCTGTGTCAAAATGGTTTACTAGTGGCATCTACAAAAAAAAGAATGTTACCCTGACAGAAGATATGAAGGGGGACTGCTTGGCTTATGTTGCTTTTTGTTCTCTTGAGCTGGCAACTGAATCTTCCCAAGTGTACCAGCAATGCAACAACAAAAAAATAATAAAAATGACTAGCAATTGAATGTTGGTATTTTCTATGATTTCATGCTGTCACAAATTACAGTATGATCCTTTGAGGGGTGACAGGCTGTTGCAGTTCAGTGAAATCCTTTGTCAGCATAATAGCCATTGTCCGAGGCTACCCGTAGTAGTGTATTTCAAACTTAACAATTCTGGGACCTAATGCTGTTGGTGATTTGTTCACGAACTGACCTGTTGGGAGTAATGATATTCTGCGACAGCTCAGTATGCCCAAACTATACTGCTCAAAAAAATAAAGGGAACACTAAAATAACACATCCTAGATCTGAATGAATGAAATGGTTTATTTTATAGATGTCTAGCATACTTTTACAACCTTTGCTTTGATAGAAACATCTATAAAAATCAAACGTTTTCACTGATTATGACAGAAAAATCTAACTAGGTATGAGTTATTCTATAAATGTCTGGCATACTTTTACAACCTTTGTTTTGATTTTATACATCAAATCTATGAAATGCCATTTAAAGCGGTATAGAACTAAGTCACCGTTTGTTACAGAAACATCAAACTAGGTATGATCTATTCTATACATGTCTAGCATACTTTTTTTAAATTCCAGTTTTGATTTGATAGAGGGCACGTGGTCAAAGTTTCAACAAGTGAGTTATACTTAGACAGGGCCTGGTAAAAAATTCTGCATCTTCTGTCATATTAAATTAGATTACAGGGAAAAAACTATGGGATGAAGGGGTAAGGCCTGACTATCAAAGAAGACAGGTGGATGGATCAACATGGACATTCCACAGTGGAGATAAGGAAAACTAAGAGTGACCCATAACATACACTACCGTTAACATTTTGGGATCACTTAGAAATGTCCTTGTTTTTGTCCATTAAAATAACATCTAAAGGATCAGAAATACAGTGTAGATATTGTTAATGTTGTAAATGACTGATTTTTAATGCAATCTTTGGAGAAAAAAATCGATGACCTACGCGCAAGATTAAACTACCAACGGGACATTCAAACTGTAATATCTTATGCTTCACGGAGTTGTGGCTGAACGACGACACTATCAACATACAGCTGGCTGGTTATACGCTGCACCGGCAGTATAGAACAGCGGCGTCTGGTAAGACAAGTGGCGGCGGACTATCTATTTTTGTAAATAACAGCTGGTGCACGACATCTAAGGAAGTCTCGAGTTATTGCTCGCCTGAGGTAGAGTATCTCATGATAAGCTGTACAGTTGTGGCGAAAACTTTTGAGAATGACACAAATATACATTTTCGAAGTCTGCTGCCTCAGTTTGTATGATGGCAATTTGCATACACTCCAGAATGTTATGAAGAGTGATTGATTGCAAAGTCCCTCTTTGCCATACAAATGAACTCAGTCCCCCAAAAACATTTCAGCCCTGCCATAAAAGGACCAGCTGACATCATGTCAGTGATTGTCTCGTTAACACAGGTGTGAGTGTTGACGAGGACAAGGCTGGAGATCACTCTGTCATGCTGATTGAGTTTGAATAACAGACTGGAAGCTTCAAAAGGAGGGGGGTGCTTGGAATCATTGTTCTTCCTCTGTCAACAATGGTTACCTGCAAGGAAAAACGTGCCATCATCATTGCTTTGCACAAAAAGGGCTTCACAGGGCCTCCCGGGTGGCGCAGTGGTCTAAGGCTCTGGGTTCGAGCGCAGGCTCTGTCGCAGCCGGCCGCGACCGGGAGGTCAATGGGGCGACGCACAATTGGCCGTCGTCCGGGTTAGGGAGGGTTTGGCCGGTAGGGATATCCTTGTCTCATCGTGCACTAGCGACTCCTGTGGCGGGCCGGGCTCATTGCCAACAAAGAGATAAACTTTTGTTATTGACCAAATACTTATTTTCCACCATAATTTGCAAATAAATTCATTAAAAATCCTCTCTCATCTTTTTAAGTGGGAGAACTTGCACAATTGGTGGCTGACTAAATACTTTTTTGCTCCACTGTATATTAACTTGACTAACCGGTGCCCCCACACATTCTCTGTATCCCCTGTATATAGCCTTGCTATTATTTTACAGAATGCTCTTTACATTTTTTTTACTGCATTGTTGGTAAGGGCTTTGTAAGTAAGCATTCACTGTAAGGTCTACCTACACCTACACCTTGTATTTGGCGCATGTGACAAATACAATTTTATTTGATTTAAATAATTATCCAAAACGGAATTATCCAAAAGGTTTATTGCATGACTACCTAGTAAGTACTGCAGCCAATGATAATTGGTGATGTGTCCCAAAATAATTGATATTAAAGTTTCTGACAGGATTGTCCATCAGCAAAAAAAAGTTGTGTAGTGAAAGTTTTCAAAAACATTACAACCAACCAGAATCAATTGGACACAGTAATAGATAATGCAGCTTTAATATTTTAATACATGTATGATTTCTTAGTGGGTAAACTGAGCATTATGCAAAGTAGTTAAATCATGTATGTCAAGGGACTATGCTACCATAAATACATCTTCCAGTAAATATGGACATTTCATTTACATGTGTAATGGCAAAAGACACTGTAGTTGGTACATAGGTCGCGGTGCAGAAAGTTTAGTGGAGAAGCACAAGTGGGACTTTGAGTGAAGTAACTGAGGGCAGAAAAGCTGCTGGTCATCTCCATGTCAATGTACAGTAGATGGGAGAATGGTGAAGTCTCACCATCTACTTTGTTTTGTTTACGCTGAGACTGACGTATCACCATTATGTCAGGTCCCACAGATCCTTCATGTACTCATGTGTACCATGGTAGTGTCGGGTCCATTCTGGGGATACACATTTTTATGATAATGTAAAAAAATCGAAATTTGTTATTACAGGATTTACACCCAGAACCCTGAGTCTGCTAACCAGTTTGTGGGTCAGGATGGCGTTGAAAGCAGAGCTATAAAATAAAATGCACTCTGACGTATCAAAAAATGTATAATTGACATTTGTTGCGACAATAGGCAAACTGGAGTTGTACATTGTGCTACACAATCTATTGTTCCAGGTTTTTAAAATCGATATTGACTGGGCTGCAGACACTGCAGTCAAATGCCAACCAGCGGCTCTCCGTCCTACGATGGCTGAAGACGTTTTGCCTGACGTTAACAAGAGTGTCAGATTGAAGTGTCTGGAAAAAATTTAAACAGAACCATAAGAGCAGATTACTTTTGTCATCTTTACTGGCACAGTTTTAAAATGTCTAATTGTAGTCACTTTCAATTGATTCATTGACTCCCAAGAACCATAGATTGTTTGTAGTTCATAACATTAACACAACTGACAAACGCTGCTTGACTGTATTTGGGACACATGTTTTAATAACATTGGCTATTTGATTGGGCTTAATGTTGCATACCTTATGTTGTGCATGCCAACCAGGTGAGAATCACCTGAATGAATTGATACTTGATGAATCAGGTCTTCTCTGCTGCTTTACAGTTTTTTCCAACTGCTTACACACAAAATCTTTTCATGTCACACGATTTTTGAAACCTCTCACTCAAAGTGCAAAACTACACACCAAATATCCAAAACCATAAGCTATTTCTCAGCGTTTGACTCAGTTGTCAATTGCATAAAACACTTTTTTCAAAACACTACACACAATTATCTACCTAAAACACAAAAATCGAACAGGAAGTGACTTGCTTTCCTTTTCCAAACACAACCAATCAAAATGCTACACTTATTCACCAGGTCACACACACACTCCTCACATGTGCAAACACTAATAGCTTAACTGATCACTAACCAATCACTGCTTTACTGTAGTATAGGCCTATAAATAGGTCAAAGGTCAGATGACCTGTTTTGAACAATGGATGCCAACAATGGACAGAGAGCAAGAGGAGTAGGAGGGAGAGGAAGAGGACGAAGGCAAAAAAGAGAAGGAAGGAGAGTCATCTCTGATGAGATTAAGGCAAAACTTGTTGATCATGTGATCAACCACGGTTTGACCATGAGAGAGGCTGGACTGAGAGTCCACCCCAACTTGAGTCGATTTACAGTGGCGAGGTTGAGGTTGGATAGAGGTTGCCTCTGTCCAAGGTTGGATACGCCATGCTAGGAGATACTTCCCTCGATGTTTGGCAAGAGAAAACGTATCCTGTGATGTGGACGAAGATTCCCCCCCTACCAATTCCTGGACTGTCCCCCCCGGGACCCCATACACACAAATTGTGTTCTTTACTGTATTCTAAAGAATATACTTTTGGTTTACATATGTTTATGGTTTTGTTGTATGCTACTGTATACAACAGTAATGTTTGGCCTAATACATTTTTTATGTTTCTACATTGCATTGGTGTTTACAGTGTACTTGTTACCCCTCTCAGCAGATTACTTTCACTATAGAACATTGTATTGAAATGTAGATATAAGCCTATGAAAGACCAAAGAGCTTTAGATTTAGAACAACAGTGTTTACATGGTATATCCAAAAATGTACTATTATGAAAGCAGTGTTTGCCATTTGATGCAAATGCTTCATTCTGACATGTGTCTATGGCATTTTGAATGCATTGTTACATTTTGAAGGAGATGTGAGGCATTTTGCATTTTGTGTGTGCAGTTTTGGGAATTGTGTGTAGAGTTTTGAAAAAAAGGAGACAGTTTTGAAAACTTGTGTAAGCAGTTGGAAGAAACTGTATCAGCCTCCCCCTTGCCCACTCCAAGCTCCTCTTCATGGTTCCCTTCTGCAAGACACAATTGTGTGAAAATAAAGCGGAAGGAATGGGAACCCTATTCCTTTGAAGAAGTACTGGGTATATGCCTGAAGTTATTTTACCCAAATAAGCTTCGATGGAATATAAATGTTCAAAACGTGAACGTGCACATTAAAGTCTACTCTGTTCAAAAGCTGACATGTAATGTTAGCAAAGGTTTTACAAGGTTGTGACTATCCAAATGTGCTTTATGTGAGCTTTTCTGTGTTCATGCTAATACCGAGCTAGCGCAGCTAATGCTAGCATTTAAACGAAAGCCAGTCGGCCTGAACAAGTGGCCTACCTTAAGTTGTTGTTTTACTTAAATACAAGGCTTTGGGCTAAAAATGTAACTCAAAAACATGTCCTGCTTCGGTACTAGCCGATAAGTCACATTTAGGAAGCTTGTCTTCCTTAAGTCAATGATAAAGCAAAATAAAGACAATAGTCCAAAAATCGAGAACTACCTAGATTTTGAGCATTTTCGTTGTCTAATCTACGTATGCCTGGCCCTGCATTCAAGCAACAATCTTGCTAGTATGTAATTTACCTTAATAGTATTGTAACAATCCTGAATTTATAAGCGCGGAAATCGACTCAGCCGCCTGAGCATGCTTTTGCGGCACAGTCAATAGCGCGCTGGACTTCGAGCCCTCGACCTGCTCCCTCCCTGTTTCATTACAGTATTAACACATTTCCGTGGCTGTTATAGTTTACATGTTTTTTCAGCAGGGCTTTTAATAAAACACAAGACGGTGACGTTCACTGCGGCTAGCAGTATGACCGTGCAAAGTTTGAGGCTACCTATATGATATTGTAGCGACCCGCTCAGACAGCTGTGTGTTATGTATTAGGTTATTAGTTGGTTGTGTTGTACTTAACAGTACCAAGTGTTCGCGGGGTCCGACATGCCAATCAACCTGTTATCTGCCAATCATGGGAATGCCTGGAATGTTCTGATGCCGGGCATCCTGGTGGTTGGCGGAGTGGCGTGGAGGGGGGTTGGGCAGGGGGATGGAGCATTGGAAGTTAAGACCAGGTTTAGCCATTGTTCTTTCTATTACGTCTGGGCTTCACACGAGAAGGTCATGGGCTACGGCCAAACAGTAGCCTGTGTGAAGTTGGGTTAATAAACCGTCAATTCGTAAACTTAATCCTCTGTCTGGACAATTGCTCCTTTACAGTGCCTTGCGAAAGTATTCGGCCCCCTTGAACTTTGCGACCTTTTGCCACATTTCAGGCTTCAAACATAAAGATATAAAACTGTATTTTTTGTGAAGAATCAACAACAAGTGGGACACAATCATGAAGTGGAACGACATTTATTGGATATTTCAAACTTTTTTAACAAATCAAAAACTGAAAAATTGGGCGTGCAAAATTATTCAGCCCCCTTAAGTTAATACTTTGTAGCGCCACCTTTTGCTGCGATTACAGCTGTAAGTCGCTTGGGGTATGTCTCTATCAGTTTTGCACATCGAGAGACTGACATTTTTTCCCATTCCTCCTTGCAAAACAGCTCGAGCTCAGTGAGGTTGGATGGAGAGCATTTGTGAACAGCAGTTTTCAGTTCTTTCCACAGATTCTCGATTGGATTCAGGTCTGGACTTTGACTTGGCCATTCTAACACCTGGATATGTTTATTTTTGAACCATTCCATTGTAGATTTTGCTTTATGTTTTGGATCATTGTCTTGTTGGAAGACAAATCTCCGTCCCAGTCTCAGGTCTTTTGCAGACTCCATCAGGTTTTCTTCCAGAATGGTCCTGTATTTGGCTCCATCCATCTTCCCATCTTCCCTGTCCCTGCTGAAGAAAAGCAGGCCCAAACCATGATGCTGCCACCACCATGTTTGACAGTGGGGATGGTGTGTTCAGCTGTGTCGCTTTTACGCCAAACATAACGTTTTGCATTGTTGCCAAAAAGTTCAATTTTGGTTTCATCTGACCAGAGCACCTTCTTCCACATGTTTGGTGTGTCTCCCAGGTGGCTTGTGGCAAACTTTAAACGACACTTTTTATGGATATCTTTAAGAAATGGCTTTCTTCTTGCCACTCTTCCATAAAGGCCAGATTTGTGCAATATACGACTGATTGTTGTCCTATGGACAGAGTCTCCCACCTCAGCTGTAGATATCTGCAGTTCATCCAGAGTGATCATGGGCCTCTTGGCTGCATCTCTGATCAGTCTTCTCCTTGTATGAGCTGAAAGTTTAGAGGGACGGCCAGGTCTTGGTAGATTTGCAGTGGTCTGATACTCCTTCCATTTCAATATTATCGCTTGCACAGTGCTCCTTGGGATGTTTAAAGCTTGGGAAATCTTTTTGTATCCAAATCCGGCTTTAAACTTCTTCACAACAGTATCTCAGACCTGCCTGGTGTGTTCCTTGTTCTTCATGATGCTCTCTGCGCTTTTAACGGACCTCTGAGACTTTCACAGTGCAGGTGCATTTATACGGAGACTTGATTACACACAGGTGGATTGTATTTATCATCATTAGTCATTTAGGTCAACATTGGATCATTCAGAGATCCTCACTGAACTTCTGGAGAGAGTTTGCTGCACTGAAAGTAAAGGGGCTGAATCATTTTGCACGCCCAATTTTTCAGTTTTTGATTTGTTAAAAAAGTTTGAAATATCCAATAAATGTCGTTCCACTTCATGATTGTGTCCCACTTGTTGTTGATTCTTCACAAAAAAATATAGTTTTATATCTTTATGTTTGAAGCCTGAAATGTGGCAAAAGGTCGCAAAGTTCAAGGGGGCCGAATACTTTCGCAAGGCACTGTATGATCAAGTCCGGTCACTACATTGGTGTCAGAAGTGGGATTGAGTTTACAAATTGAGGAACTGTGTTGGTCTTGACCCCGAGCAGCAGGAACGGTTGTGGCAGTTGCTGTTTGAATTCAGAGACAGCTTTGCGCTGAGTGAGGAAGAGGTGGGTCAGACTCATCTGGTGCAGCATGAGATCGACCCATCAAGATGCGTCCCGCCGTATCCCGCTGGCACGCCAGGCAGCGGCAGACAAGGCTGTGTTGGAGACGCAGCGGGCAGACTTCATTGAGCCCTCAGACAGCCCCTGGGTGGCGCCAGTCGTCATAGTTCCTAAAATGGGGGGCAAGCTGAGGTTCTGTGCGGACTACAGGCGGCTGAATGAGGTAACCAGGAAGGACTCATACCCCATACCACGTATCGATGAGTCGCTGGACCTGGTTAGGAGGTCCTCCTGGTTTTCCTCACTACACCTCCGCAGTGGCTACTGGCAGGTGCCCCTCTCCCCAGAGGTCAGAGCCAAAACTGCATTCTCCACTAACAGAGGACACTGGCAGTTCAAGGTCATGTGCTTCGGCCTGTGCAACACTCCAGCTACTTTTGAGCGTTTGATGGACAGGGTGCTGGATGGCATCCCCCGACAGCAGTGTCTGGTATACCTCGATGACATCCTGGCCCATGGCAGCACCTACAGTGGGGCAAAAAAGTATTTAGTCAGCCACCAATTGTGCAAGTTCTCCCACTTAAAAAGATGAGAGAGGCCTGTAATTTTCATCATAGGTACACTTCAACTATGACAGACAAAATGAGAAAAAAAATCCAGAAAATCACATTGTAGGATATTTAATGAATTTATTTGCAAATTATGGTGGAAAATAAGTATTTGGTCAATAACAAAAGTTTGTCTCAATACTTTGTTATATACCCTTTGTTGGCAATGACAGAGGTCAAACGTTTTCTCTAGGTCTTCACAAGGTTTTCACACACTGTTGCTGGTATTTTAGCCCATTCCTCCATGCAGATCTCCTCTAGAGCAGTGACGTTTTGGGGCTGTTGCTGGGCAACGCGGACTTTCAACTCCCTCCAAAGATTTTCTATGGGGTTGTGATCTGGAGACTGGCTAGGCCACTCCAGGACCTTGAAATGCTTCTTACGAAGCCACTCCTTCGTTGCACGGGCGGTGTGTTTGGGATCATTGTCATGCTGAAAGACCCAGCCACGTTTCATCTTCAATGCCCTTGCTGATGGAAGGAGGTTTTCACTCAAAATCTCACGATACATGGCCCCATTCAATCTTTCCTTTACACGGATCAGTCGTCCTGGTCCCTTTGCAGAAAAACAGCCCCAAAGCATGATGTTTCCACCCCCATGCTTCACAGTAGGTATGGTGTTCTTTGGATGCAACTCAGCATTCTTTGTCCTCCAAACACGACGAGTTGAGTTTTTACCAAAAGGTTATATTTTGGTTTCATCTGACCATATGACATTCTCCCAATCTTCTTCTGGATCATCCAAATGCTCTCTAGCAAACTTCAGACGGGCCTGGACATGTACTGGCTTAAGCAGGGGGACACGTCTGGCACTGCAGGATTTGAGTCCCTGGCGGCGTAGTGTGTTACTGATGGTAGGCGTTGTTACTTTGGTCCCAGCTCTCTGCAGGTCATTCACTAGGTGTAGTTCTGGGATTTTTGCTCACCGTTCTTGTGATCCTTTTGACCCCACAGGGTGAGATCTTGCGTGCAGCCCCAGTTCAAGGGAGATTATCAGTGGTCTTGTATGTCTTCCATTTCCTAATAATTGCTCCCACAGTTGATTTCTTCAAACCAAGCTGCTTACCTATTGCAGATTCAGTCTTCCCAGCCTGGTGCAGGTCTAAAAAAAAAATTCTGGTGTCCTTTGACAGCTCTTTGTCTTGTCCATAGTGGAGATTGGAGTGTGACTGTTTGAGGTTGTGGACAGGTGTCTTTTATACTGATAACAAGTTCAAACAGGTGCCATTAATACAGGTAACGAGTGGAAATAAATTCATAAAAAATCCTACAATGTGATTTTTTTTTTCCCTCATTTTGTCTGTCATAGTTGAAGTGTACCTATGATGAAAATTACAGGCCTCTCATCTTTTTAAGTGGGAGAACTTGCACAAGTTGTGGCTGACTAAATACTTTTTTGCCCCACTGTACCAGTCAGCCCTGGTGGCGCTACGGCGTGTGCTGGAGTGGGTGGCTGCCGCAGGTCTGAAGCTCCACCCCGAGAAGTGCCACTTCATGAGGAGAGAGGTGTCCTTCTTGGGCCACCGAGTGGGTAAGGAGGGGATCAGCACCATGGAGGACAAGGTGGGGGCTGTCTGAGACTGGCCCACCCCCACCGACCAGCGTCAGCTGAAGAGCTTCCTGGGCCTGGCCTCATACTACAGGAGGTTTGTACGGGGCCTGGCCTCGTACTACTGGAGGTTTGTACGGGGCTTCTCAAGCGTCGCTGCTCCCCTGAACCGCCTGATGCCGAAGGACAAAGCTTTCACTTAGACAGTGGAGTGTGAGGAGGCGTTCAACACCCTCAAACGTGCACTGATCGAGGCCCCCGTGCTTTCCCCCCCTGACCTCACCTTGCCCTTTATCCTGGACACAGACGCAAGCAATGTGGGCATGGGTGGGATGCTGGCCCAGGTGGGGCCAGAGGGGGAGAGAGTGGTGGCATACTTCAGCAAACATGTGCGCCGCTACTGTGTCACCCGGATGGAGCTCTTGGCTGTTGTGGCTTCCGTCAAACAATTCAAGTACTACCTGGGTGGCCTGCCATTTACTGTAAGGACTGACCACTCTGCTCTCCAGTGGCTCATGTCTTTCAGAGAGCCAGAGGGGCAGGTGGTACGCTGGTTGGGGGAGCTTCAGACGTATAACTTCACAGTGGTGCACAGGGCAGGGGCACGCCACTCCAACGCCATGTCCCGTCGGCCCTGTTCTGCAGACGGCTGCCGCCACTGAAGGCGGAGAGAAGAACGTGAGAGAGAGCTGTGTGCAGAGGAGGGGGTCTGTGCCGCAGTGTGTCGGGCGAGCGGGCCTGTCTGCTGTGAGCTGCAGACTGTCAACGTGGCTGAATGGGGGCAGCAGCAGCAGGGACGGGACACAGACCTACAGCCAGTGCTACAGTGGGTAGAGGCGCAGGTGAGGCCTCCGTGGGAAGAGGTGACAGCGCTCTCACTCGCGACCAAAGGGGTGTGGTCAAAGTTTGAGAGGCTGATGGCGTGCTACGGCAGGCATGGAAGGAGTCAGCTACGGGAGAGGAGAGGTGGCAGGTGGTGGCCCCAAAAGCACTGCGGGAGGCTGTGCTCCAGAGTACTCATGGGGGGGTGGGGACTGGACACTTTAGGGTCACAAAAACACTGCGCCGCCTCCGTCAGGGCTTTTACTGGGGCAGCACAAGAGGGATATGGAGGCCTGTGACAACTGCACAGCGAGAAAGGACCCCCCAGGCCGCTCTCATGCTGAGCTCCAACAGTTCCCAGTGGGGTCTCCCATGGAGAGGGTGGGAGTGGATGTAGTTGGGCCGTTTCCTACCACAGACAGTGGAAACCGCTGGGTGCTCACGGCCATGGACTATTTCACAAAATGGCCCGAGGCCTATATTCTGCCTGACCAGGAGGCAGAGACCATCGATGACACCCTGACAGCGGGGATGTTCAGCAGGTTTGGAGCTGCGGAGTCCATCCACAACAACCAAGGCAGAAACTTTGAGTCCTGTGTGTTCGCCACCATGTGTGAGAGGCTGGGTATGCACAAGACGGACACTACTCCTCTCCATCCTCAAAGTTATGGCCTAGTGGAGCGCTTCAACAAAACGCTTGGACAGCAGTTGGCCATCGTCTCTGCCAAACAACAGTGTGACTGGGACAAGCACCTGCCTATGGTCCTCATGGCATGCCGCTCCGCTGTCCAAGACTCCACCTCCTGCCCGCCTGCCCTCCTCATGCTGGGGAGAGAGATCCACACCCCTGCGGAGATGGCGTCGACCCCCGGATAGCCCTCATGTTCCACATGGGCCGGAGTATGTCCGGAGACTCCAGGACCGCCTGGAGACAGCCCACACCTTCGCCAGAGAGCAGCTGGTGAATGCAGGTGTGAGGCAGAAGAGGAACTATGACGTGCACACCCGGGGAAGGCACTTTGTGGCTGGGGAGCTGGTCTGGGTCTACAGCCCCCTAAGGAAAAAAGGCAGATGCCCCAAGTTGGACAGTCACTGGGTGGGACCCTGCAGTGTCCTGGAGAGGGTAGGGGAGGTTGTTTACCGGGTGCAGCTTCCTCCCAGGGGGAGAAAGGTGGCACTGCACCGGGACAGGTTAGCCCCATACAGAGGGGCCTCTTCTCCCCAAACCCCAGGGACCCCCACAATTCCCCTCTGGCAATGACATTCTCCAGGCACCCACCCCCAGGTGCCGCAGACAAGGCTCCAGACAGCCCACTCCCCCTGTCTCCCTCCCTGTCACCTCGTGATGCCACGGACTGTATTCCCCGTTCCCGCATCCTGGTCCCCCATATCGCTGACTTCATCCCCTGGGTCCAAGAGGGGCAGTCCCCTGCCACGGATGGAACCCTGTTTCACATCTGGACACTCTGCAACCATCACGGCCACACAGGCAAAGAAAACCTCCGGGTCGCTTCAGAGACTTTGTTTGTTCCCGGGGACGAGGGACTTTGTGGTGGGGGGGCTGTGTAGCGACCCGCGGGGTCCACCATGCCAATCAACCTGCTATCTGCCAATCGTGGGAATGCCTGGAATGTTCTGATGCCGGGCATCCTGGTGGTTGGCGGAGTGGCGTGGAGGGGGGTTTGGCAGGGGAATGGAGCATTGGAAGTTAAGACCAGGTTTAGCCGTTGTTCTTTCTCTTATGTCAGGGCTTCACAAGAGAAGGTCACGGTTGATTTGTGGGGTATCCTTCATTTATTTTGCGTGGGCTACGGCTTAACAGTAGCCTGTGTGAAGTTGGGTTAATAAACCGTCAATTCGTTAACTTAATCCTCTGTCTGGACAATTGTTCCTTTATGATCTAATCTGGTCATTACAATATAATATGGCCGGAGTTCGAGGCTACCGGCGTTAGCTAAATTAGCTAGCAATTATCTGACTTAGTTTATACTAGGCACTGCTGATCCTGGTGCTAGATTAATGTTAGCTGCATTTTATAGCCAGTGATGAGAAACCGATCCTTCCACTGTAAACTAGCTGATAAACTTTACGATTCATGTCAAATGTCAAAGACAAAACCGTTACCTTGTAAAGTTTCAAAATCTGTTTGCAGTGGAAAAGGAAGTTCCTTCAAACTGTGAAATCTGTTTGAAAGGAGAAGCTAGGGAAATTGGATAGTAAAATTGCATATTAAAGAACGCGTTAAATTAGCGTGTGTGGATGTATATTTAGCAGCTGTAGGCGTTAACTTGACGTGCGCAGGACCGCTTGCAGACGTTTATTTAGCACATGTTAAACCGCCTGCAAGCACATTTGCACGCCCTTTGACGCGTGTAGGCGTTAATTTAGCGCCTGGACTTTACACACATAGCATTAAAAAGATCGCGTTTTGACCACGTGCTTTAAGACCAAAACGGTGTTCCACATTTTAACCTCAGCGCTAATCTTATGCCTAACCCGAACCTTAAATTATGACCCATAGGCCAATTTCTGTTTTCATGATTTTTACGATATAGCCATCTGGACTTTGTGGCTATGGTAACTAGTGGAAACAGGGATTTTCGTTCATTTTAGTCGAACATTTGCCCGTTCAATTTCAATCCAGTCCCTTGTCTTTACCCTGATATAGAATCCTGCTAATCTGTGGATAGGCTAATTGATGCTTCCTGCTATATCAAGTTCATCTATCCAGTTGTTTTGGACAGGAGTAGGACTCAGGGTAGGACGAGAAGTAGCTAGGGAGCGAAGTGAAAAAACGTCCCGTGCCCGTGCTAGTGCGCATGTCAAAATCTAATCAAACTTCAGAAAAAGTCAACCCAATGCTTTCTACAGAAGCATGTCTATAAAAAATATAACTTAAATACATTTTCAAACTACATGACCATAAACATATTTCAAATAGTAACTGAAAAGCCCTAAAAAGTCATAAAACGATGACATACACAAATGCTATGAGCCTGGAAGGTTTGCTAGAAGGCAATAATTACATTTAGCCTAAAATCTTGAAAAATATCTGAACTGAGTAGTGTCCACAATTCTTGGAAGGCAACTCGACTGTCAATATAATAAAAACAAGGAGATGGCTATTGAACAATTGTTTATTTTTATAGAGTAAAAACCTGTCTGCAGAGGGTCGGCCCACTTGAAGTACACCATGCTGTTCAACTGCCTTATTTAGAAACAATATCTGGCTTTATTATTCCAGAGGTCGGAAGAAGTAACTAATGTAATCAAAACTTTACAGCAATATGTAGGTAATATGTACTGTTTGAAATCTCAAATTAGCTCTGGACCTTACACCGATGTGGTTATTGCAACTGCCCAGGCTCCTGTGTATAATCCTTGTTCGGAGTCATTATTTTGTGTTTTATCACAAGGCAAGGCTGCCATAGCCCCATACAAGCCACCCTGATCTCACAAGCTCACAGATCAGGATGATTTGTACGAGGCTAAGGCTGCCATACATTGCTCTGTATTATCAATCTGTACAACAATTCAGTCAAACTGCACATTTATGAACTACAGGATATATTGGCCTAGCTGCCCAACATTTTTTATGTTCTAGATCAGGTTTATCTTGTAGTGTTTTCAAATAGTACAGCTTACATATTGTCATCATACTGTAGGTCAATTGAGAGAAAGATAAATGCATAACCCTCCTTCTAGCACTCCCAAACATACTGACAAAAAGTGAGAACATCTGAAAAATCCACCCCCTTATCCACTGGTCTCAACATCCAGTTCACATCCCTTTATCTTAAAAAAAGAAAATATCCCATTAAAAATCTGAATCGCCCCAAGAGGTATGATTTTATGGACAATCCTCCAAACTGCAAGTGCTGGACAATAGACAGTGCTCAATAGACTTCCCCAAGCATGGGGAAAGGGACAAACATTGCAAGCTTAAAGCACCGATGCGGTTTATTATAAATGCTGGAATTGGATCACTAGGAATTCTTCCAGAAGCTTAGTAGATTGGTTTTAAGGCCTGGAGTAACTTCACTACTTTTCATCTAACTTCTTCCAACAAGTGAATTTGTTTCCTTCAACCTCATGTAAACTTAGCGGTTGGACTTAAAATAAATCTATGAATGTATACTCAAACCTAGCTGTGCAGAATATTATCTCTGATGGCTGAAGATTTTTCCCAAGTTATACAGCCCTTACTCTCCCCAACATATTGCCACTTCAACAAATGTATGTTCTTTTTTTCAGGACAAGCTTACGTTAGAATCACTTGTGTGCCAGGCTACTACAATGTCAATACAGCTGGTGAATGATACTATTATTCACTGAAGTTACATTAGTGGGACTGAAAAACAAAAAACACCAGCATCTTTGTTTCGAGTTGAGCACACCAGATTGTTTTTTCAGATGCAACACCATACAAGGGCCAAGCATGCCAATAGACCATCAGGCAAAGCAAGATTGTCTGCTAGAAAAATGTCAACATACATCAGTAACACTTGTTGAATTGCAAATTGTTTTGAAACAAACAGAATAAGTAGCCCAATGCTCCCAGTCGTATTCCATACTGGGGACAAGATCAATCTGGTTACACAGCAGTCTAGGCCAGAAGCAGTCATCTTCTCTTGCAGGGCAAACATTTAGAGGTCAACAATGATTTAATACCATAGACACTTGTTAAGCGGCTATTTAAAACATGGCAGTTATTTCATATTCAAGCGCTGGGGAGATGAAGGCTAGATAGACATTTCTAATGACTGATGCTCCAAGTTCAGCCATGATTGTTGCAGAAAAGCCTCCTTTGACGACATCGACTACACTAAAAGAGCAATAGTCACCAACACTACATTTAACAAAAATATGCCAGAGCAAATATGTGCAGCACACCCCATCACAAGGACTGCAGTCCTTCCCAACATGACCTGTAGTTGGTGACCAGCATTAGCAGGTGTTGGGAACCACAGGGCATGCTTAGGGGTAGAGAAAACATCCCAAAAGCTCTGAATCAATTCATTCATATGCATTTCTAAAACCAGAAGTTAAGTGGCAACCACAAAATATCTTTGGGGCAGAAATAACAGCGTGATGCAGTAGAAATACATTCATTCAATATTCAGTAAGATTATAAAACAAATGATCCCGATTAGTGAAAACGCTCCAAAATGTTTGTATAAATAGCTTAAAGGTCTGAACTGACTACCTTAATTAGAAAGCAGGAGCTCTACAACAACAAATGTGAGCCTATGATGTAAACCACTTATCTACTTGATGTACCCCAAGAACATTTACATTTTAGTCTTTTAGCAGGAACACTGAAACAATAGTTTCTAAGAAACTTGGCAAAGTACAGCAGAACGTCAAAACACGGGATAAACGGCTAAGAAATAGACTAGGAAAATATAAAAAACAAAAACTGTGACCCGACAGGCTATGTAGGATTTTAGTGCTCCTAAGGTACATTGCAGGATATATCCCCAAAAAATAAAGCTATTTTTCAGTGATCAAAGTACTCACAGTATCAGCGGGATTCTGCATACATCTTTACACAACAGAACATTATCAAATACAATTTTAGTAAGAAAGGAACTCAAATAGATGCAAAAATACTGAATAATTCCACTGGAGTAGAATATTTACACAAGTTCTTGTCCCTCTGATTACTGGATAATATCAAACAATGCTCAAATTCTCAAAAGCACATTATAATCCTTTGTTGTATTTTTGGGAGAAAAAAATGAAATTGGTAAAGAAACTGCATTCACACCCGTTGAAATCAAGCAGTCAACCCCAGTGCTGGTGGGAAATTTACAGAGTATGTTGTCAATCTTTTTGACAAATATTTCTGGACCATGAAGGGCTACAATTCTTGGTGGATCCATCTCTCTGGTGCACTACGCGGCCACTTTGTTATCCTTCTGGAATAAAGCAAAACATGTTTAGACTTGAACACGCATCCAGCCTTTAATAATATCGAGACAGTCTTGCATCATATTGAACTTTACTTGCATTATAAGTGTGATGTTGGGTTGTCCTGTCCTTTGTTGAGTGTGTGCTTATGTACATTTAACTTTGGAATAATAAAATCACCAATATTTTTACATGTGGTGTAAGGAATGATTTACCCTGTATTCATATTCAACGAACTCCCGGCCACCTCTGCTGCTTCCTCGGAATCCTCCCCTGAAGCCGGGTGGGGCCCCGCGGGGGGGTCCAAAGGAACCTCTGCTCATGGCACGCCCTCTGCCCCCACGGAAGCCCACGCCGCCACGACTTCCTCTGAAGCCTCCTCGGCCTCGGTTGTGCCTCAGTGGAATGCCAAAGGTCTCCGAATTCATCCTCCTCTCCTCAGCCCAAGTCTGCCTTCTTGGGAATCCTGAACCGCCAGATCGCTCCGCTGCTTTCCTGTAAATACAAAATAAGACCTTTAATGCCAAAGACTAACCTAACCGACATGCTTTGGATTTCAATTAGTATGAGACACTATCAATACCACAAAGCACAAATAAAAATAGAAAAATTGTTTAAGAGAGCAAAAGGGACATGCCTTGTATCATCAGAAGAGATGTTATCAAAGAAGGACTTAGTCTTGTCGTAGTAAACGTTGGCCACCACAGGTTCCTCTTCCTCAGCATTGCCTTCACTGTTCTGGGTCTCCACTCCAGAATCTGCCTTCTCATCTCCATTAAGAGCCTTCTCTGGTTTATCAGGCTTGTCATCTATGTTAGACAATTAAAAAAGGGGTACAACATTTCTTCATAAACTTGGATTAAGATAAGAGGATAAAAAGAGTACACAAAAATTGACAAGTTCCAAGTCAACAGTGGCAGCCTGGGAATTTAGGTAGGAACCCAGGCTAGGCCATGACATTACTGCTGCATGGAACATACTATAATAATTACAAATAGTACCTTTCAGTTTGAGTTTGTTCTGAAACTCTTTTTCAATCTCCTCCTTGTTGAACTGAGCGTTGGCAGTCTCAAAGTCAAAGTCTTGATCAAACTTCATGGGACCGTCCCTGTGTGGGTTGAAACGGCCTCTTCCACGGTGACCACCTCCACGACCACGGCGCTGAGGGGGAGGACCACCGGCTGGGAAGACAAGACAGCAGAGTCAGACAAACAATAGCAAAGCAACCTTTAAATTATATTTAGTTTGAATGCGTATAGAACTTATTTTGACAGAAAAACATGGGCACATTAACACTAGTAAGCCAGTGTACAACAGAAGCTAGGGCGAGAGATTAAAACAAGTTAACAAGTACACTGGTATTTCATGAGAACCAACTCACCACATTGACGGTGATTCCGGTTGTCGCCACCACCTTGCTCGGAATCTGTTCTGGGTATTTTCTGAACCTCAGGGCCTAAAAAAAAGCACAAAATAAAAAGGCCAAACTCGCAATTATTTTGGCATATCAGTCAAGAGCAACAATACTCTAAACTAGAAAGCCATATGGCCAGGTTCTTCACTTAGAGAGATAGGCAATCAAGCAATTGTTCTAAACAGGCAATGTAGACTAGTCTGTGTGACAGCAGTGTATTGTGGACATTCAGGCCAAGCCTGGCTACAGCCTCCCCTGCCAGCCTCACCCCTCCTCTGTTCCAGGATGTCTGGAGGCTTCTGGTTGCCCAGGGTAGTGATGGGCCTGGCTGATGGGCCAGCTGGGCTCCTTTGTCCCACTGGTGCAGGTGCAGCAGGGGCAGTGGTGGGGGAAGTCTGCACTGCCTGCTCCAAGGAAGGGCTCTTCCTCAGAGTGTCCAGCTGGGGACTGGTGCGACCTAAAGGACAAGGCAGGGGTTAGCCCAAGATGTACTGTTTACCTCTTGGGGCTAGAGGGCAGTATTTTCACATCCGGATGAAAAGCATGCCCAGAGTAAACTGCCTGCTACTAAGGCCCAGAAGCTAGGATATGCATATTATTAGTAGAGTTGGATAGAAAACACTGACGTTTCTAAAACTGTTTGAATGATGTCTGAGTATAGCAGAACTCATATGGCAGGCAAAAGCCTGAGAAAAATCCAACCAGGAAGTGGGAAATCTGAGGTTTGTAGTTTTAAGTGATTGCCTATCCAATATCCAGTGTAAATGGGGTCAGATTGCACTTCCTAAGGCTTCCAGTAGATGTTAACAGTCTTTAGAAAGTTGTTTCAGGCCTCTATTGTGAAAGGAGAGAGAATAAGAGCACAGAGTTGTTTATCACGTGTGGCGTGAGCTCCGTTCCCGGTCTAATGACAATGGAATTGTCCGGTTGGAATATTATTGAAGATTTATGATAAAAACATCCTAAAGATTGATTATATACATCGTTTTACATGTTTCTGCAAACTTTAATGGAACCTTTTTGACTTAGTGCCCGTTCTTTGTGCATTTGGATTTGTGAACTAAACGAGAACAAAAAGGAGGTATTTGGACATAAAGATGGACTTATCAAACAAAACAAACATTTATTGTGGAACTGGGATTCCTGGTAGTGCATTCCGGTGAAGATCAAAAGGTAAGTGAATATTTATAACGCTATTTCTGACTTTTGTTGACTCCACAACTTGGCGGGTGTATGTATGGCTTGTTTTGGCGGCTGAGCGCTGCACTCAAGATTATCTCATGGTGTGCTTTCGCCGTAAACGCTTTTTAGAAATCTGACACAGCAGTTGCATTAAGGAGAAGTTTATTTTTAAGGAGCCAACTGTTACTCTTTAAGGTCCAAGGAAATTATGATATATTTAAAAGGTAGACTGGCTCTGGCAGCCAACACAGCCAAATAAGCCAAATTATTTTACCCCCTTTCCTCCCCAATTATTCGATCTTGGTTCATCGCTGCAGCTCCCCAATGGGCTCGGGAGAGGCGAAGTCATGCGTCCACCGAAACTCCACCTAACCGCGCTCCTTAACACCCGCCAGCTTAACCCGGAAGCCAGCCGTACCAATGTGTCAGCCTCCCCTGCTGGAAACTGGCATAGGTGGTGAGCCTGCAGGCACCCGGCCCACCACAAAGAGTCGCTAGAGTGCAATGAGTCAAGTAAAGCCCCACTGGCCAAACCCATCCCCTAACCCGGATGACGCTGGGCTAATTACGAGCGGTCCTATCGGACTCCCGACCACGGCCGGTTGTGGCACATATGAAGCTGGGACTGTAGTAACACCTCTAGCACTCATGCAGTGCCTTAGACCTCTGCTCCACTCGGGAGCCCCAGATACTCAATTTAAACACGAAATCGATTATAAATTGCAATACGGTTCTAGAAACAAATCCCTTTACTTTCAAAATTATTCCACAACTGCAAAATATACACTTACTGTACACTTTTAATCAGCTTTATCACAGTTGAAGCAAACAGTATTTTTCAGTGTCAGATTTCTGGCAACCTTCTACAGTTACACACAGGTGTTTGGAGTATGCTAGATTGCTAATTAGCACAGGTAGTGCCTCTGTCTTCCATAAACACACGTTGTAACATGGAGATATGGCCATGTGGTAACACTAACCCAATAAAAAAGGTGTATCACTTTAACCTTTTCTTTAATTATTTTTTCTCACTGATATTAAAGATAAGATCCTTATGCCTCCAAAACCGTACCGCAAGTGACATGTTACTGTTCAGACCGAGCGCTGGGGCTCTTAACACAACTCCCCCCATATAGAAGACACCTTAGTCCAATTACTTGTGTAATGCACTGGAACAGAGTCATGATCAAAGGCAGGTTGTGTATTATAATAATGCAAGAAGTGCAGTTCTCCACTGATGTTAACTGCAAGCAAGATACTGCATAGAACATACAATTGCATGATATTGAGAGGCAGATATGCCAAAGAAAAAAGTACTAGCTCCAACAGCATTGCATTACACACTGAAAATACAAGAGCTTTCAATATCATTCTTCATTTCATCTCAGAGATGATAGAATGGCGAATCAACAAGATGAATGTACCAACCTCCACCGACAACTCCAAACTGCTGGGACACCAGGGGGCTGGGGTTAAACTGGCTGTAAGGGGGGACAGGAGCCCTGCCGCTAAAGGGTGCATATGAGCCCACAGACTGGAATGATGGGGGTGGAGCATTGGTGGATCCAATAGAGGACTGGGGAAAACAAAATGTTAAACAACCATATACAGAACTATTAAATATGTAAACAGCAAATACATTTGCCACTGAATCATTGACTAAATCAATGTCCTGCTTACTTGAACAATGGCAGGGTCCTGAGGCAGCGAGCTGGTGGCTTTTGGTGGCTCGCAAACAGTCAGGTCCTTGATGTCACTCCCTCTGAAGATTATGTACTCGAAGACTTCATCCCGTGGTGGAATTGGCCTGTCAGTAGGGCGGTCCTCAGTGCCAAAGGAGCGGACTGTTTGGATAAACAAATGCAGAGACAAATTACATTGATTTCCTGCCAGATCATCCACCATTCATTGTACAGTCTAGTATTGACAAAATGAAACGCCGTGCAGGACGTAAACAAAGGACGCAAGTGAGCGCATGCACATACCAGTGCAAACAGGCAGCTAGCTAGCTGCCACCGGAGGAACAACAATAGAACGGTCGCTAGTTAGCTAACTTGCACTTTCTAGCCACCAAATTAAGGTCAACATCGTTAGCATTTTATCTAGCCGATTTCCCGTCCACATTAACCGCTAACGTTTACTATCTAATCTTGCAAGTTAACTGAAGTGATAAACCGGTCAGCTAAGCAATGCACCAACAAAGCATGAATGAAACAGGCCAGAGCGTTTGCAGTGAAACGAGCTAGTTAAATTAGCTCTGCTAACTTAAACTAGCCTGCCACACGCATGATTACGCATTTGACAAAGCTAGCTACTAGCCATGCTAACTAGCATTGTGAACAATTTGACAGTGACAGACTAAATGCCTGCACCTCATTGCTAGTTAAAAAACGGTGTTTTCAATTTATCGACTTATTTGATTGCAAGGTATACGTTTTAGCTTACCTTTGGCGAGGGCAACAGTCGAATTTTCGGTGTCAATTGTGTATAAAATTCCCTCATAGCGAATCTCGGCCTTCGAGATTAGGCTAATTTTACTCCCGATGTAGGGTGTCCCTCCACTCATACCGTCTTCCTTTTTATTTGAGTGTGGGAAATAAATATATATCTTCCAAAAGTATATGGAAAGTAGCTAGCTACGTTATTTAGTCCTGTTTGCACACTTCTAACAAAGATTATTGCTCGTTCGTTCTTCCACCAATTTGCTAGCACAACGACATGGCCGTTTTCTTATGATGCCTTGCCTCACCGCAAAGAATGGTGGGAAATCGTCTCTGTCAACCGTAGATATCGCGAGTTTTCACGGGATCATTGCTACCTTTCAAAGATTACTGATCTAAGGTTAGTTTTGTGTTTCTCTCCCTTCTGGATACTTTCTGGGATTGGGAGAGGGCAAACTGATCCTAGATCTGAGACTGCCAACTACAGTTTATGTACATTTTCTATCGCTGCCACTGGATACCTTATCGCCCATCTCTCTCGCCCACCCCGTATGCATAAAAATACATAAAAAGACAACGTGTGTTTAATTAAGCAGTTTCCACACATGTATCATGTATTTTAATGTAATCTGCAATAAATGCAAGGGTGCAGTTGCAATCTGCTTCATCTAACAAAATGTCCTTCCAGCAATTCTAACAAACCAGCAGCCAGCCAGCCACAGCTAGCCGAAGCAACAAACCTTGATAGGTGAAATTAGGTGAAGGTGAAATTATTTGGTGCGGAAACTACTAAGTATTTCCAGTCGTGTCTTTGGCAAGTGTCAAAATAAAATCTCTATGACAAATAAAATATGCTATTCTCCCAGACTAAAGCCTATTTTCATTGCCATAATAAAATGTGAGGTTTCTGAGTTTCTGTGAGAACTCCCACTTTATTACGTGCTGAAATGTAACGTGCTAAACAATTTCCTTACAGTATTTTGTTTGGTAATACATTTATTAATCAATGAAATAAAAAAAAAACAACCATAAATATTGGCTCTTTGACGTCAGATTAATTCCCACAATGCCTAGTAACACGCATGCGCATTTCACTCATTTACACTTTTTTAGACAGCGATCTATGATCAAAGATGGCGAGCACCTCCGACCCACTGGAAGATATGCTATTTTCTGAGGTGGATGAAAAAGCTGTGAGCGATTTAGTGGGCTCTTTGGAGTCACAACTTGTTGGACAAAGCAACCCTGCAGATACTCAGTCGGAAAACAGAGGTGCTGGGTGTACATTCACTGCAAACCATCACTTAGGGAAAACGCTACCAGCCCAAGTGGGTACTACACTAGTACAGCAGCAACAAGGACAACATAAAGCTGGGATGCACCAGGAGATAAACTCTAAAGAAATTAGCTTAGAGAAAACTGTTACATCTTCTTCGCTGAGTTCTATTCCGTCCTTTGAGGAAGCTTCCACCACTTCAGGGACTGGAGTAAACGCTACCAAGAGCGGTTTGCAATCACATGGAACATCATCTATCACAACACTACCTGCATTTGGTGGTGTAGCAACTTCTCCGCTTGTCAACAGCATCAGCAGCACCACTACCAGCCGAGGTTCCGCTCTGGCTTCAGGTCAGACATCAACAGACATTGTCGATCATCCAAGAAAACGTATAACTGCATCGTTACGGAGTGCATCCGCGGGAATACAGAGTTTGAACGGTACCGGAGGAGCGGTAACGTCAAGGAATAATCCCCCTGCGGCGGGAACTGCTGCAAGTGCAGCAAACTCAAGTCGGACCGTTGACGTTACATCTTGTGTAAATACGACGAATTTCACTTTATCTAACTCCAGAATTTCTTCAACTCAATCAGCGATTCCCCTGGATAAGGGGACTCCTACTATTGCATTGCAAAGACTACCAAGTCACATTGTAGCGAGCATCGCACATAATGGAAATGGCACTACCGTCTCGGCCTTGGTTAAACAAGGCGCGATAGGACCGATCACCTGTGCAGCAGCTTCGCAAGTGAACCACAAAAAAGAGGGTTCTGAAGCGAAGTCGGGCGCTCCCGTACAGTCCAAAATAGTCATGTCCAGTCCGTTCGGTGTTGTCAATTCCGTAATAAACTCTGTTTCCTCTCCCTCTGCTGTTTCCAACATAGCAGCGGCGACTACAGCAAGTCATGTCATGGCAAAGCCTGCTGTCAATGTTGTTGGACAAACAACAACTGTTGGAATGGTAAGGCCAGCGTCACCGGCTGTGGCCACAGCTACACAGCCTCTGCTTCGACCGGGAGTCCCAGCGGCTCAAAGGACTGTAGCCCCCCAGCTGATTGTCAGACCCCCCCAACAACCACAGACGACCATTCAACTGCCTCCTGGGTTTACCATCCCACCGGGTAAGGTGTTAGAAGGATGAATTGCTCTTCTCTTCAAATCAGAGCGGGGAAATCTGCTCAGATCAAAACAATGAAACTGGGCAGGTCTTTTTGAGAGCCCTGTGCTTTGTCATTACATCAATTGTGTACTTTAATGTAAAACATTACCTGGACATGTGATGTGTTCCTTCATCATTTCCCTGTTCACTTCCTGAAGATTCCCAAAGACGCAGCAGATTCTGAATGTGCTTTGGGCAAAGTAGCATTCATTTGATAAAACACCTGTCAATACAGATTACATCTGTAAATTCTATACAGCTTAAAGGAGAAGTCGTTTTTACAACAAAATCTCTATTTCTGATGTAAATGTCATCTTATAGAAGGGTCCAGACACCTTTTGTGTGATTTCACATGTTTTTGAGAAACTTGCCCCACCAGCAAATCTCTTCTCCTCGTTGTGTAGTATAGGGGTCCTGAAAAAACACAAACAAAGGCTCCAAAAACAAATGCTTCCTTTTTTTGTCAGTATAGTGATGCAGGTCTTTTAGATATTTTACATATGAAATTGTGCCATTCCGAACTTTGTCCGCAACATTATAGACGCTTTGTTGTGGCTCGAGCGATACATTTCTGTCCATTTTACAGGTAACTGCCAAAATAAAGGAAACACTTGAGTAAATGATGGATACAAAGTGTACTGAAAGCATGGGTTCTTACACACAGGAAGTTCCAGGCCCTTGTAGAATCTATGCCAAGGCACACTGAAGCTGTTCTTGCGTCTCGTGGTGTCCCAACGTGCTATTAAAATGCTTTATGTTGGTGTTTCCTTTATTTTGGCAGAGACCTGTAGCAGCAGGCTACATGGAGAATGGAGCTGGATAGGGGAAAGCTGGATAGGGGAAACAGCTCGAGTTGTGCAACAGGGAATATAACATTGCGGATAGAGTTTGGAATGACAATTTGTGTACAACATCTAAAGAACTGCGTCACTATACTGAGAGCTTTGTTTTTTTTCTAAGAGGACGTATTTGCTTGTTTCTGGAGCCTTTGTTCATGCTTTTTCATGCTTTTTCGGGGGCCCCATATTACACAAAACAGATGAGAAAGTGATTTGTTGTTGGCTGTAAGTTTCTCAAACATGTGAAATGAAAGGTTGTCTGGACCCTACAACATCCAATTTCCATTTAAAAATAAGATTTGGTTGTAAAAAAAATAAAAATAATATCCTTTACATCTGTATTGATTTTAGGTTAATTCTGTATAATGTTGTAGAAATATCTGAAATTGAATAAAGTTATTACATGATTCATGACACCCACTATCAACACAACACAAAGATCACAACCAAGACTGCATGTGAGCAAGATGTTCGCTGCTCAGTTGGTATGGTGACAAAAATGCCTACTGGTATACTGAATATAATATACAGTATATTTCAATGGCATTGACAATATGACAGAACACAGTACACAATGGCATGCATCATTCCAGTTCTAAGAAAGTTCCACGCATCTGTTTGATTTTTCTGACATCACAAGCATTCACATACAGTGGGGCAAAAAAGTATTTAGTCAGCCACCAATTCTGCAAGATCTCCCACTTAAAAATATGAGAGAGGCCTGTAAGTTTCATCATAGGTACACTTCAACTATGACCGACAAAATGAGAAAAAAAATCCAGAAAATCACATTGTAGGATTTTTAATGAATTTATTTGCAAATTATGGTGGAAAATAAGTATTTGGTCAATAACAAAAGTTTATCTCAATACTTTGTTATATACCCTTTGTTGGCAATGACAGAGGTCAAACGTTTTCTCTAAGTCTTCACAAGGTTTTCACACACTGTTGCTGGTATTTTGGCCCATTCCTCCATGCAAATCTCCTCTAGAGCAGTGATGTTTTGGGGCTGTTGCTGGGCAACACAGACTTTCAACTCCCTCCAAAGATTTTCTATGGGGTTGAGATCTGGAGACTGGCTAGGCCACTCCAGGACCTTGAAATGCTTCTTACGAAGCCACTCCTTCGTTGCCCGGGCGGTGTGTTTGGGATCATTGTCATGCTGAAAGACCCAGCCACGTTTCATCTTCAATGCCCTTGCTGATGGAAGGAGGTTTTCACTCAAAATCTCACGATACATGGCCCCATTCAATCTTTCCTTTACACGGATCAGTCGTCCTGGTCCCTTTGCAGAAAAACAGCCCCAAAGCATGATGTTTCCACCCCCATGCTTCACAGTAGGTATGGTGTTCTTTGGATGCAACTCAGCATTCTTTGTCCTCCAAACACAACAAGTTGAGTTTTCCCAAAAAGTTATATTTTGGTTTGATCTGACCATATGACATTCTCCCAATCTTCTTCTGGATCCTCCAAATGCTCTCTAGCAAACTTCAGACGGACCTGGACATGTACTGGCTTAAGCAGGGGGACATGTCTGGCACTGCAGGATTTGAGCCCCTGGCGGCGTAGTGTGTTACTGATGGTAGGCGTTGTTACTTTGGTCCCAGCTCTCTGCAGGTCATTCACTAGGTCCCCCCGTGTGGTTCTGGGATTTTTGCTCACTGTTCTTGTGATCATTTTATTTATTATTATTTTTTGAATTTGACCCCTTTTTCTCCCCAATTTCGTGGTATCCAATTGTTGTATCCAATTTTGAAGAGTAAACTAGTAGCCATGATGATGTAACTTTCTTTTGCCAGACTTTGTATCCAATTGTTGCTACCATCTTGTCTCATCGCTACAACTCCCGTACGGGCTCGGGAGAGACGAAGGTTGAAAGTCATGCGTCCTCCGATACACAACCCAACCAAGCCGCACTGCTTCTTAACACAGCACGCATCCAACCCGGAAGCCAGCCGCACCAATGCGCCAGAGGAAACACCGTGCACCTGGCCACCTTGGTTAGCGCACACTGCGCCCAGCCCGCCACAGGAGTCGCTGGTGCGCGATGAGACAAGGATACCCCTACCGACCAAGCCCTCCCTAACCCGGGTGACGCTAGGCCAATTGTGCGTCGCCCCACGGACCTCCCGGTCGCGGCCGGTTACGACAGAGCCTGGGCGCGAACCCAGGGACTCTGATGGCACAGCTGGCGCTGCAGTACAGCGCCCTTAACCACTGCGCCACCCGGGAGGCCCTTCTTGTGATCATTTTGACCCCACGGGTGAGATCTTGCGTGGAGCCCCAGATCGAGGGAGATTATCAGTGGTCTTGTATGTCTTCCATTTCCTAATAATTGCTCCCACAGTTGATTTCTTCAAACCAAGCTGCTTACCTATTGCAGATTCAGTCTTCCCAGCCTGGTGCAGGTCTACAATTTTGTTTCTGGTGTCCTTTGACAGCTCTTTTGTCTTGGCCATAGTGGAGTTTGGAGTGTGACTGTTTGAGGTTGTGGACAGGTGTTTTTTATACTGATAACAAGTTCAAACAGGTGCCATTAATACAGGTAACGAGTGGAGGACAGAGGAGCCTCTTAAAGAAGAAGTTACAGGTCTGTGAGAGTCAGAAATCTTGCTTGTTTGTAGGTGACCAAATACTTATTTTCCACCATAATTTGCAAATAAATTCATTAAAAATCCTACAATGTGATTTTCTGGATTTTTTTTCTTCTCATTTTGTCTGTCATAGTTGAAGTGTACCTATGATGAAAATTACAGGCCTCCCTCATCTTTTTAAGTGGGAGAACTTGCACAATTGGTGGCTGACTAAATACTTTTTTGCCCCACTTTATTTTGCCAATGGGCAAGTTTAATGAAATGGCAGGACATATTAAAAACACCAGACATGATCTCCTCTATTGGTATTTATCTCTCAAAGTTGTTACAATGAGCTGCATGAGGCACGTGAAAGAGCAACTCAAGTTCTTCAAGAAAAAATATCACTGTGTTGGCCCAGCAGATGGATAGGCCTACTCATGCATTTTGTATGCACTCATTATTTTTTATATATTTTTTAATTTCACCTTTATTTAACCAGGTAGGCCAGTTGAGAACAAGTTCTCATTTACAACTGCGACCTGGCCAAGATAAAGCAAAGCAGTGCGACAAAACCAACACAGAGTTACACATAAACAAATGTGCAGTCAATAACACAAAATAAAATAAAAATAGAAACGTCTATGTACAATAATTACAATTTAGCATTAATACTGGAGTGATAGATGTGCAGATGATGATGTGAAAGTAGAGATACTGAGGTGCAAAAGAGCAAGAGGGTAAGTAATAATATGGGGATGAGGTAGTCGGTGTGCTATTTACAGATTGGCTGTGTACAGGTACAGTGATCGGTAAGCTGCTCAAACAGCTGATGCTTAAAGTTAAGGAGGGAGATATAAGACTCCAGCTTCAGAGATTTTTGCAATTGGTTCCAGTCATTGGCAACAGAGACCTGGAAGGAAAGACGGCCAAAGGAAGTGTTGGCTTTGGGGATGACCAGTGCAATATACCTGCACAATGGGTGGGTGTTGCTATGGTGACCAGTGAGCAGAGATAAGGCGGGGCTTTACCTAGCAAACACTTATAGATGACCTGGAGCCAGTGGGTTTGGCGATGGATACGTAGTGAGGGCCAGCCAATGAGAGCATACAGGTCGCAGTGGTGGGTAGTATTTGGGGCTTTTGGTGATAAAACGGATGGCACTGTGATAGACTACATCCAGTTTGCTGAGTAGAGTGTTGGGGGCTATTTTGTAAATGACATCGCCGAAGTCAAGGATTGGTAGGATGGTCATTTTTACGAGGATATGTTTGGCGGCATGAGTGAAGGAGGCTTTGTTGCGAAATAGGAAGCCAATTCTAGATTTAATTTTGGATTGGAGATGCTTAATGTGAGTCTGGAAGGAGAGTTTACAGTCTAGCCAGACACCTAGGTATTTGTAGTTGTCCACATATTCTAGGTCAGAACCGTCCAGAGTAGTGATGCTGGTCGGGCGGGAGGCTGTGGGCAGCAATCGATTGAAGAGCATGCACTTAGTTTTACTAGCATTTAAAAACAGTTAAAAGAAGCAGTGGATCAGAGAATCACCAGCAGCAAGAGCAACATCATTGATATATACAGAGAAAGGAGTCGGCCTGAGAATTGAACCCTGTGGCACCCCCATAGAGACTGCCAGAGGTCCGGACAGCAGGCCCTCCGATTTGACACACTGAACTCTATCTGAGAAGTAGTTGGTGAATGAGGCGAGGCAGTCATTTGAGAAGCCAAGGCTATTGAGTCTGCCAATAAGAATGAGGTGATTGACACCTCGAAAGCCTTGGCCAGGTCAAAAGCCTTGGCCTGGTCGATGAAGACGTCTGCACAGTACTGTCTTTTATCGATGGTGGTTATGATATCGTTTAGGACCTTGAGCGTGGCTGAGGTGCACCCATGACCAGCTCGGAAACCAGATTGCCTAGTGGAGAATGTACGGTGGGATTCAAAATGTTCGGTGATCTGTTTATTAACTTGGCTTAAAAACTTTGACTCAGTAGAGAATGCTGCCCAAAAACTTTGACTCAGTAGAGAATAAGAATAGGGACTATATAAAAAATATATGAAAATGATCGACACCGACAATACTGATCACTTATCGCAGGCATTTTGCTGATATTTTGCTAGTAGCCTATATTAGAGAAATGTGAAGTTTGAAATGAAATAAGTTTACTAATATGGGTGATTGTTAATGGGACAATTGATGGCTACAACCATCAAACTAGTAGTAGTATAGAGGATGATTTAAAAAAACTGACGCATATTAATTTTATTAACTTATAGGTTTATTTATCATTATTGCACCAATTCAGGCAATTTATTGCAATATGGATTTTTGTCCATATCACCCAGCTCTTGTGGAGATTAGACTTGCCACTGTCATATAATGCTCTCAAAGTTACACATTTTAAAATAAACAAATACAACACTATCTGGTATCCCATCCAGGGACTGACCAGGACCAACCCTGCTTAGCTTCAGAGGCAAACCAGCAGGGAGATGCAGGCTGGTATGTTGCAGTTTCAGTTGTTCCTCCGCAGAGATCTACACATTTTAAGTCACATAGGGCCTACTTGTGTCTGGACATTACTCTTATAGCATACCCATTAGCCTACCCAAAATGTTCAGTGATTAAAGTAGCTTTTGTGTTTTAGTGAAAACATTGTAATGTAATATAGTTACATTTTCTCTGAGTCTCTGAGTTAATCTAGAGGAGGTTTATGGAAATCTGTTTGAGGCGTTTATGTTCAGTAACAGATACACTGTGTAATAAAAGCTCTATCATTTCTCATTCTATTTGATGCTGATGTAAATGGAATGTACTGCTCTCATGGGCAGATTGAACATGGCATTAAGAAATCAGAATGAACATCAGAATTGATTCTACTGTTTCATAAATCCAACGTGATCTCCTTGTCACTTTCTAGGGTCACTATGTGACTGTAATAGGTGCATTTCATTGACAGCCAGCCCAGGTGCCTTTTATGTCAGTGTAATGACTTTGACTGAGTATATTGTGTGTGATTGCTCTGTCTGCACTCTAGGAATGGTGTTGGTGCGCACTGAGATGGGTCAGCTGGTGATGGTCCCACAGCAGGCCCTTGCCCAGGCACAGGCCCAAGCCCAGGCCCAGGCCCAGAACAACATCTCCCCCCGAACTGCCACCCCCACTGCAGGGGCCACCTTCAGAGCAACTACCCTACAGGTAAGAGTTACTACCCCACTGTCACTACCACAGTGTGACATGCCCTTAGTTGTTCAGTGAATCAGTTACACAGAGGGATATATTAATTCAAAAAGATGGATTTAGTTCATTACATTGAAAAAAAACAGTTGCTGAATGTATATAGCCGCTGGCTTTTGGGAAACTCATCATTTGATATTCCTTATGATGGAAAGGCCTGTATTGCATAGGATGTTGAAGAGGTAATCTATTTCATAGAAGACTAATCTACACACTGGGCTGCTCTAGGTAGCTAGGTTCTACCATTAGGTATAGTAGTAAAGAATTTGACTGTCAAATATATGCAGACACATTCCCTGAGGATATCAAAAGAGATGAAGTGGTTATAGCCTGCCACCTAACTGTCTCTCTGTAGTCTCACTTTACATTACTGAAGCCTCTGAGACAATTGGAAGAGATTTATGGTTGAAACTAGTAAACAAAATATAATCTACCTGATTTACATTATGTCAGTTTAGACATGTTACATTTGTCAGTTAAAAAACAAAATCAAGCTTTTATCCAGACTGGTCTGTATTTGACCCAAATATTTTACATTAGTATTGTGTTTTTATGTGTAATTATATAGTATTATTTTGATAGAGCAGTAGATCTGGATTAAGATCCTTATTTTAATGACTCTTCTGGGTCTCCTATTTTCAAATTTAAAGAGCTGCTAAATATTTCATAGAAATTTGCTTATTATCACCTGTGGAAACATTATTAATTGCAGTGGTGATTTTAGCATGTAAATCCTGGTGGGGCAAATTCATTTTATTTATTTTTTGCATGCCAGCAAAGCCACTAGAAAACAATAAACAATACATGAATTGCGCTATAATGGTGACAAATGGTTCCCACAAACTGTTAGGGCCCACATAAAGCTGTCCCAACAGCAGAGCTTTCTTTTCAGCACCATGAATCCTTAACACCGCTACACCATCAGCAGAGCCTTGTCTGGGAAACGAAACAGTTCATTCAGCCTCATTTACTGCCTTTTTAGAAAACACTACTGTTCAAAAGTTTGGGGTCACTTAGAAATGTCCTTGAATGTCCTTGAAAGAAAAGCTATTTTTCTGTCCATTAAAATAACATCAAATTGATCAGAAAAACAGTGTAGACATTGTTAATCTTGTAAATGACTATTGTAGCTGGAAACAGCAGCTTTTTAATGGAATATCTACATAGGTGTACAGAAGCCCATTATCAGCAACCATCACTCCTGTGTTCCAATGGCACATTGTGTTAGCTAATCCAAGTTTATAATTTTAAAAGGCTAATTGATCATTAGAAAACCCTTTTGCAATTATGTTATCCCAGCTGAAAACTGTTGTGCTGATTAAAGAAGCAATACAACTGGCCTTCATTAGACTAGTTGAGTATCTGGAACATCAGCATTTGTGAGTTTGATTACAGGCTCAAAATGTCCAGAAACAAATAACTTTCTTCTGAAAACCGTCAGTCTATTCTTGTTCTGAGAAATGAAGGCTATTCCATGCGAGAAATTGCCAAGAAACTGAAGATTGGGTACAACACTGTGTACTACTCCCTTCACAGAACAGCGCAAACTGGCCCTAACCAGAATAGAAAGAGGAGTGGGAGGCCCCGGTGCACAACTGAGCAAAAGGTCAAGTACATTAGAGTGTCTAGTTTGAGAAACAGATGCCTCACAAGTCCTCAACTGGCAGCTTCATTAAATAGTACCCGCAAAACACCAGTCTCAACGTCAACAGTGAAGAGGCGACTCCGGGATGCTGGCCTTCTAGGCAAAGTTGCAAAGAAAAAGCCATATCTTAGACTGGCCAATAAAAATACAATATTAAGATGGGCAAAAGAACAGAGACACTGGACAGAGGAACTCTGCCTAGAAGGCCAGCATCCCAGAGTCGCCTCGTCACTGTTGACGTTGAGACTGGTGTTTTGTGGGTAATAGAACTGTTTGTCCATAATGACCATCGTTATGTTTGGAGGAAAAAGGGGGAGGCTTGCAAGCCGAAGAACACCATCCCAACCGTGAAGCACATTGATTCACATTGTTGTGGGGGTGCTTTGCTGCAGGAGGGACTGGTGCAATTCACAAAATAGATGGCATCATGAGGATGGAACATTTTATGGATATATTGAAGCAACATCTCAAGACAGACAGATCAGTCAGGAAGTTAAAAACAAGGATATTTCTAATTGACCCCAAACTTTTGAATGGTAGTGAAGCTGATATGGCTGACTTGCATAAACAAATGTGGTTTCTACTGACAATTGAGATGTACAAACTATGGCATAAGGGAATGATAAGCGGATAAGAGGCAATCCGTTATTTCGATTAAGACATTAATGAGCGAGCTAAGATGACCATAGTCAATATAACTATTTGTTCATCACTTTTGATATGTACAGCGTCAGAATTAAGAACATAGGCCTTTCTTACAGTATTCTCCCTGTACACCAAGTCAGAACCGTAGGATAAATGAAGGGGGCATATATGCAGACAATGAAATCTCTTACAATATTCAAGGATATTTCTCAAAGACATGCTATAGGCTACATGTTTTAAGGTGAAGTACACTGTCTGCTAGCAGCTTACTACACAACATACACTTAGTATTACTTTCTTAGCTACAGTATACATATCTCGCTGTCATGTTACATAATTTATGCAGCAGCATACAAGACATTTTTGGACTCACCATTGTTGTGCTGCTCACTTGAACAGGAAGGTGGCACAGCGGTCCTTCTTGTGGGCACATTTTGTCATAAAACTTTGTCATCAAAGTCTGGCATTCTCTGGATTTATGGTGCTTTTAAGACAATTGGGAACTCTGGATTAAAAACAAGGTTGAATCATTACGTCAGTGATCTTCAGGTCGGAGCTCTAGAAAGAGACCCAGTTTCCCGACTTGGAATTCCGAGTTGGATGACCGTTGAAAACACATTTTCCCAGTCTGAGCTCGTTTTTTCTTAGTTCCCAGTTGTCTTGAGATTTCCCAGTTCCGAGTTTCCAGTTGTTTTGAACGCGGCAGAAGTCATGCTGCTGAATTGACAGCATGACCAATGTATTCAGCCTCTTCTGGCCCATGGTATTGCGTGTGAATATATATATTTTTAATCTTGGAAATTAGACCCTTAAACCCAGACTTGGACCACAAATTAGACATGTGCAGGTATCCACTGATTTCTTACAAACCACTCATTGTTGAATTTGCGTTTTCAAACTTGTTGTGTAATGTTTATGTCCAATGGCCGATAAGCACCGATACATTTGATCTATAATTCCTCTTCATATGACAATGATTGAAAAGGATTTGCCAGTAGATTGTCGATGTGATTCATGATGATGACTGCTTGTCTAGCTTGCCAGCTAAGATTTTGAAAGTATGATTTTGACATGATCATTCCAATCAAAGCTACGGTAGATACAATATAACGTGATTTGACGTAATTTTATCTGTGGCCAATGACCTTGAGCCTTCTTGGATGGGCAATTCATCATGTAAATCTATGTCAGCCCTTCCATGACAGAAAGCTCTGAGCTAGGCTGAAACACCTGCACTTTGGAGCTGCCTTACTCAAGAAAGCAAAAAAGAGACCATGTTTGTATGCAGATTTAGAATTTTTTTTACATTGTTTGCAAACTGATATGTGACACGCCTTAATGCTAAAATAACATGCAGCTAATTTTTTTGTCACCTCTGATTCATTGTGAAACTTATTGTATTGAATCCAGAATGTGGTAGGAGGACTAACATGTTTCACAACTCTTGTTGGACAACTTGTCAGTAGAGCTGTCTGCTGAACTTGACTGTGCTTGACGAAAGTTGGATTTTGTATACTCTGTTGTCAAAGTGTCTACTTTGAACAGAAAGGGTTTGTAGAATGGCAATTTGACGAACTGAAATGAGATATCAAGGGAGTTTTGCCATCAAATTCCCATATACAGTGGGGCAAAAAAGTATTTAGTCAGCCACCAATTGTGCAAGTTCTCCCACTTAAAAAGATGAGAGAGGCCTGTAATTCATCATAGGTACACTTCAACTATGACAGACAAAATGAGATAAAAAAATCCAGAAAATCACATTGTAGGATTTTTTATGAATTTATTTGCAAATTATGGTGGAAAATAAGTATTTGGTCAATAACTGTTGCAGGAATTAAATTCCTCTGTTTAAATAACCAATTAAAATGAATCACTCTGTCAATTCATAAGGGGTTGTAAGACCCTTATTGGTATAAAATGGACAGAGACCAGCCTTTGAAATCAACCAGCTGCGTTTATTCTCGAGAGTACTGCTCATTACACATTTTACCACAGGTTATAAACTGAAAATGACGTCAGCGTTTTCTAAATGTTCCGTCTCTTCTTGACACTGGTAGAAAGGCTCTATAGTTCTCAAGCCTTCCCACCTCGCCTAGAGCCAAGGTCAGCCTGTGTAGATAAGCATTCTAGCCAGTCTGGCGATATAGTTCATTCATTTCTACCAAGGAACAGACAGTCATTGTTCTAATTCTTGATTATATTTACACACATTATATTCAGTACTAGGATTAAAAAGAAAATTCATACATATACAGTAACATAATAGTATTCTGATTAGTACATATACAGTAACATAATAGTATTCTGATTAGTACATATACAGTAACATAATAGTATTCTGATTAGTCAGTCCTGATTGAAATGTATACATAATTAGTCATCATTGATAAAAATTCCCTTAACAATAACAAAAGTTTATCTCAATACTTTGTTATATACCCTTTGTTGGACAAAGAATGCTGAGTTGCATCCAAAGAACACCATACCTACTGTGAAGCATGGGGGTGGAAACATCATGCCTTGGGGCTGTTTTTCTGCAAAGGGACCAGGATGACTGATCCGTGTAAAGGAAAGAATGAATGGTGCCATGTATCGTGAGATTTTGAGTGAAAACCTCCTTCCATCTGCAAGGGCATTGAAGATGAAACGTGGCTGGGTCATTCAGCATGACAATGATCCCAAACACACCGCCCCGGCAACGAAGGAGTGGCTTCGTAAGAAGCATTTCAAGGTCCTGGAGTGGCCTAGCCAGTCTCCAGATCTCAACGGCATAGAGAATCTTTGGAGGGAGTTGAAAGTCCATGTTGCCCAGCAACAGCCCCAAAACATCACTGCTGTAGAGGAGATCTGCATGGAGGAATGGGCCAAAATACCAGCAACAGTGTGTGAAAACCTTGTGAAGACTTACAGAAAAAACTTTTGTTATTGACCAAATACTTATTTTCCACCATAATTTGCAAATAAACTCATTAAAAATCCTACAATGTGATTTTCTGGATTTTTTCCCCTCATTTTGTCTGTCATAGTTGGAGTGTACCTATGATGAAAATGACAGGCCTCTCATCTTTTTAAGTGGGAGAACTTGCACAATTGGTGGCTGACTAAATACTTTTTTGCCCCACTGTACTTCCCACCACTGGGACCTGTATGCTCTTGTTGGCTGGCCCTTGCTTCATATTCATCACCTACCTGGTTAAATAAAGGTGAAATAAAATAAAATAAATATCCTGTCTGGTTCCTGCAGACAATAACATATAAATACCACCAGGGGGCAGCATTTCCTTGACTTGCACACTTCAGCTGAACAAAAATGCATTGCACTTCCTTTGATTACCATTGGGTGTCATTATGCCAGTATTTAGCCTCTAATTCTGTGTGATTTCAAGTCAATAGATTGTTACTCATTTGTAAAATTATACAATTCTAGAATTATAAAAAATATATACGTTACAATGTAAATGGTAATTGCATTGTAATAACCTAAGTACGTGTTTGTTACTGGAGGACTCAGCACCACTAGACACTGGTACCAGTAGGCTCAGACTTATTTTCACATGAGCCGTAGAAATTAAGACGGTTATCTTTAAGTTGCTGAACTTGTTATCCTTCTTCCTACCTGCTCATCCTGAGATAAACACTGTAACAAGGTATTGCAGAGTTGGTTGTT
Source organism: Oncorhynchus clarkii lewisi (assembly GCF_045791955.1). Classification (NCBI taxonomy): domain Eukaryota; kingdom Metazoa; phylum Chordata; class Actinopteri; order Salmoniformes; family Salmonidae; genus Oncorhynchus; species Oncorhynchus clarkii. The sequence continues at coordinate 73,672,487 of NC_092152.1, read as the reverse complement.
ATAGTGATTTAGGTTCAGAGTGAATCGAAGGTTCAACACTGTCACTGATAGCAGATTAGTGAGCTGCCAGCATTGACATAAACATCAACACATGAAAACAAGAGGAGCTGGAATATGAAAGAGAATGGGGTTTATTCCCGGTGCTCCTCTCCTCTCTGTCAGGCTGTCTGTCTCTCCTGTGACCGTGAGGGAAAACGGAAGGCATTCCGAGCTGAGCTCCTTCCTTCGACAAGTGTTAAATCATTCATCATCCAACTGCCTGATTGGTTTAAAAAGCTAACAACGCTTTAGCTGGTGAATGAGAAATGTGTTCTTCCCCCCTCGTGAGCCCCATTCTCTTCCCACCTAACTGCACATTCTTTGAGCCCACAAAACGTTCTGCTAAGGAGAGACTCGGAGGGAGGAGCCCTCTTCATCTAACCCCTTTCCCCTCTTCATTTCCTCCTTCATTCCCCCCTTTCCTGTCTCGATTCTCCCCTCTCTCGGCTGTGTGTGTGTGTGTGCGTGATATTTATATATACACTGCTCAAAAAAATAAAGGGAACACTAAAATAACACATCCTAGATCTGAATGAATGAAATATTCTTATTAAATACTTTTTTCTTTACATAGTTGAATGTGCTGACAACAAAATCACACAAAAATTATCAATGGAAATCAAATTTATCAACACATGGAGGTCTGGATTTGGAGTCACACTCAAAATTAAAGTGGAAAACCACACTACATGCTGGTCCAACTTTGATGTAATGCCCTTAAAACAAGTCAAAATTAGGCTCAGTAGTGTGTGTGGCTTCCATGTGCCTGTATGACCTCCCCACAACGCCTGGGCATGCTCCTGATGAGGTGGCGGATGGTCTCCTGAGGGATCTCCTCCCAGACCTGGACTAAGGCATCCACCAACTCCTGGACAGTCTGTGGAGCGAGACATGATGTCCCAGATGTGCTCAATTGGATTCAGGTCTGGGGAATGGGCGGGCCAGTCCATAGCATCAATGCCTTCCTTTAGCAGGAACTGCTGACACACTCCAGCCACATGAGGTCTAGCATTGTCTTGCATTAGGAGGAACCCAGGGCCAACCGCACCAGCATATGGTCTCACAAGGGGTCTGAGGATCTCATCTCGGTACCTAATGGCAGTCAGGCTACCTCTGGCGAGCACATGGAGGGCTGTGCGGCCCCCCAAAGAAATGCCACCCCACACCATGACTGACCCACCGCCAAACCGGTCATGCTGGAGGATGTTGCAGGCAGCAGAACGTTCTCCACGGCGTCTCCAGACTCTGTCACGTCTGTCACTTGTGCTCAGTGTGAACCTACTTTCATCTTTGAAGAGCACAGGGCGCCATTGGCGAATTTGCCAATCTTGGTGTTCTCTGGCAAATGCCAAACGTCCTGCACGGTGTTGGGCTGTAAGCACAACCCCCACCTGTGGACATCGGGCCCTCATACCACCCTCATGGAGTCTGTTTCTGACCATTTGAGCAGACACATGCACATTTGTGGCCTGCTGGAGGTCATTTTGCAGGGCTCTGGAAGTGCTCCTCCTGCTCCTCCTTGCACAAAGGCAGAGGTAGCGGTCCTGCTGCTGGGTTGTTGCCCTCCTACGGCCTCCTCCACGTCTTCTGATGTACTGGCCTGTCTCCAACTTCGATGTAATGCCCTTAAAACAAGTCAAAATTAGGCTCAGTAGTGTGTGTGGCCTCCACGTGCCTGTATGACCTCCCCACAACGCCTGGGCATGCTCCTGATGAGCAATCAGTTGTAGACTCTGTCTCATGCTACCATTAGAGTGAAAGCACCACCAGCATTCAAAAGTGACCAAAACATCAGCCAGGAAGCATAGGAACTGAGAAGTGGTCTGTGGTCCCCACCTGCAGAACCACTCCTTTATTGGGGGTGTCTTGCTAATTGCCTATAATTTCCACCTGTTGTCTATTCCATTTGCACAACAGCATGTGAAATGTATTGTCAATCAGTGTTGCTTCCTAAGTGGACAGTTTCACAGAAGTGTGATTGACTTGGAGTTACATTGTGTTGTTTAAGTGTTCCCTTTATTTTTTTGAGCAGTGTATATATGTATATATTAGAGGTTGACCGATTCATCGGAATGGCCAATTAATTAGGGACGATTTCAAGTTTTCATAACAATCGGTGATCGTCATTTTTGGACACCGATTATGGCCTATTACATTGCACTCCACGAGGAGACTGCGTGGCAGGCTGACTACCTGTTACGTGAGTGCAGCAAGGAGCCAAGTTAAGTTGCTAGCTAGCATTAAACGTATCTTATAAAATACAATCAAATTTGACATAATCACTAGTTAACTACACGTGGTTGATGATATTACTAGTTTATCTAGCTTGTCCTGCATTGCATATAATCGATGCGGTGCCTGTTAATTCATCATCGAACCACAGCCTACTTCGCCAAACGGGTGATGATTTAACAAGCACATTCGCGAAAAAAGCACTGTCGTTGCACCATCTAACCATAAACATCAATACCTTTCTTAAAATCAATACACAAGTATATATTTTTAAACATGCATATTTAGTTAATATTGCCTGCTAACATGAAATTATTTTAACAAGGGAAATTGTGTCACTTCTCTTGCGTTCTGTGCAAGCAGAGTCAGGAGATATGCAGCAGTTTGGGCTGCCTGGCTCATTGGGAACTGTGTGAAGACCATTTCTTCTTAACAAAGACCGTAATTAATTTGCCAGACTTGTACATAATTATGACATAACATTGAAGGTTGTGCAATGTAACAGCAATATTTAGACTTAGGGATGCCACCCGTTAGATAAAATACGGAATGGTTCCGTATTTCACTGAAAGAATAAACGTTTTGTTTTCGAAATGATAGTTTCCGGATTTGACCATATTAATGACCGAAGTCTCGTATTTCTGTGTGTTATTATATTATAATTAAGTCTATGATTTGATATTTGATAGAGTAGTCTGACTGAGTGGTGGTAGGCAGCAGCAGGCTCATAAGCATTCATTCAAACAGCACTTTTGTGCATTTGCCAGCAGCTCTTCGCTGTGCTTCAAGCATTGCGCTGTTTATGACTTCAAGCCTATCAACTCCCGAGATTAGGCTGGCAATACTAAAGTACCTATTAGAACATCCAATAGTCAAAGGTATATGAAATACAAATGGTATAGAGAGAAATAGTCCTATAATTCCTATAATAACTACAACCTAAAACTTCTTACCTGGGAATATTGAAGACTCATGTTAAAAGGAACCACCAGCTTTCATATGTTCTCATGTTCTGAGTAAGTAACTTAAACGTTAGCTTTTGTTACATGGCAAATATTGCACTTTTACTTTCTTCTCCAACACTTTTTTGCATTATTTAAACTAAATTGAACATGTTTCATTATATATTTGAGACTAACTGATTTTATTGATGTATTATATTAAGTTAAAATAAAAGTGTTCATTCAGTATTGTTGTAATTGTCATTATTACAAATATATGTATAAAAAACGTCCGATTAATTGGTATCAGCTTTTTTTGGTCCTCCAATAATCGGTATCAGTGTTGAAAAATCATAATCGGTCGACCTCTAATCTATATATATATATATTCTCCGCCCTCCTGGTGTCAAGCCTGGTTCAGGCTGGCAGATTGGGCTGTGTGCCCGTAGCGCCATGGGGAACCAGTGTGTTAGTTAGTACCCAGCCCTCCCACCAGCATGGTACTGTGTTAGTTAGTACCCAGCCCTCCCACCAGCATGGTACTGTGTTAGTTAGTACCCAGCCCTCCCACCAGCATGGTACTGTGTTACTTAGTGCCCAGCCCTCCCACCAGCATGGTACTGTGTTAGTTAGTACTCAGCCCTCCCACCAGCATGGTGCCCAGCCCTCCCACCAGCATGGTACTGTGTTACATGGTGCCCAGCCCTCCCACCAGCATGGTACTGTGTTAGTTAGTAACAAGCCCTCCCACCAGCATGGTACTGTGTTACATGGTACCCAGCCCTCCCACCAGCATGGTACTGTGTTACATGGTGCCCAGCCCTCCCACCAGCATGGTGCTGTGTTAGTTAGTACCCAGCCCTCCCACCAGCATGGTACTGTGTTAGTTAGTACCAAGCCCTCCCACTAGCATGGTACCGTGTTACATGGTGCCCAGCCCTCCCATCAGCATGGTACTGTGTTAGTTAGTACCCAGCCCTCCCACCAGCATGGTACTGTGTTAGTTAGTACCAATACCTCCCACCAGCATGGTACTGTGTTAGTTAGTACCAAGCCCTCCCACCAGCATGGTACTGTGTTAGTTAGTACCAGGCCCTCCCATGAGCATGGTACTGTGTTAGTTAGTACCAAGCCCTCCCATCAGCATGGTACTGTGTTAGTTAGTACCAAGTCCTCCCACCAGCATGGTACTGTGTTAGTTAGTACCCAGCCCTCCCACCAGCATGGTACTGTGTTAGTTAGTACCAGGCCCTCCCATGAGCATGGTACTGTGTTAGTTAGTACCAAGCCCTCCCATGAGCATGGTACTGTGTTAGTTAGTACCAAGCCCTCCCATCAGCATGGTACTGTGTTAGTTAGTACCAATACCTCCCACCAGCATGGTACTGTGTTAGTTAGTACCAAGCCCTCCCACCAGCATGGTACTGTGTTAGTTAGTACCAGGCCCTCCCATGAGCATGGTACTGTGTTAGTTAGTACCAAGCCCTCCCATGAGCATGGTACTGTGTTAGTTAGTACCAAGCCCTCCCATCAGCATGGTACTGTGTTAGTTAGTACCAAGCCCTCCCACCAGCATGGTACTGTGTTACATGGTTCCCAGCCCTCCCACCAGCATGGTACTGTGTTACATGGTGCCCAGCCCTCCCACCAGCATGGTACTGTGTTAGTTGGTACTCAGCCCTCCCACCAGCATGGTACTGTGTTAGTTGGTACTCAGCCCTCCCACCAGCATGGTACTATGTTAGTTAGTACCAAGCCCTCCCACCAGCATGGTACTATGTTAGTTAGTACCAAGCCCTCCCACCAGCATGGTACTATGTTAGTTAGTACCAAGCCCTCCCATCAGCATGGTACTGTGTTAGTTAGTACCAAGCCCTCCCACCAGCATGGTACTGTGTTAGTTAGTACCAAGCCCTCCCACCAGCATGGTACTGTGTTAGTTAGTACCAGGCCCTCCCATGAGCATGGTACTGTGTTAGTTAGTGCCAAGCCCTCCCACCAGCATGGTACTGTGTTACATGGTTCCCAGCCCTCCCACCAGCATGGTACTGTGTTAGTTAGTACCCAGCCCTCCCATCAGCATGGTACTGTGTTAGTTAGTACCAATACCTCCCACCAGCATGGTACTGTGTTAGTTAGTACCAAGCCCTCCCACCAGCATGGTACTATGTTAGTTAGTACCAAGCCCTCCCATCAGCATGGTACTGTGTTAGTTAGTACCAAGCCCTCCCACCAGCATGGTACTGTGTTAGTTAGTACCAAGCCCTCCCACCAGCATGGTACTGTGTTAGTTAGTACCAGGCCCTCCCATGAGCATGGTACTGTGTTAGTTAGTGCCAAGCCCTCCCACCAGCATGGTACTGTGTTACATGGTGCCCAGCCCTCCCACCAGCATGGTACTGTGTTAGTTAGTAACAAGCCCTCCCACCAGCATGGTACTGTGTTACATGGTACCCAGCCCTCCCACCAGCATGGTACTGTGTTACATGGTGCCCAGCCCTCCCACCAGCATGGTACTGTGTTAGTTAGTACCCAGCCCTCCCACCAGCATGGTACTGTGTTAGTTAGTACCAAGCCCTCCCACCAGCATGGTACCGTGTTACATGGTGCCCAGCCCTCCCATCAGCATGGTACTGTGTTAGTTAGTACCAATACCTCCCACCAGCATGGTACTGTGTTAGTTAGTACCAAGCCCTCCCACCAGCATGGTACTGTGTTAGTTAGTACCAGGCCCTCCCATGAGCATGGTACTGTGTTAGTTAGTACCAAGCCCTCCCATCAGCATGGTACTGTGTTAGTTAGTACCAAGTCCTCCCACCAGCATGGTACTGTGTTACATGGTTCCCAGCCCTCCCACCAGCATGGTACTGTGTTAGTTAGTACCCAGCCCTCCCATCAGCATGGTACTGTGTTAGTTAGTACCAATACCTCCCACCAGCATGGTACTGTGTTAGTTAGTACCAAGCCCTCCCACCAGCATGGTACTGTGTTAGTTAGTACCAGGCCCTCCCATGAGCATGGTACTGTGTTAGTTAGTACCAAGCCCTCCCATGAGCATGGTACTGTGTTAGTTAGTACCAAGCCCTCCCATCAGCATGGTACTGTGTTAGTTAGTACCAAGCCCTCCCACCAGCATGGTACTGTGTTACATGGTTCCCAGCCCTCCCACCAGCATGGTACTGTGTTACATGGTGCCCAGCCCTCCCACCAGCATGGTACTGTGTTAGTTGGTACTCAGCCCTCCCACCAGCATGGTACTGTGTTAGTTGGTACTCAGCCCTCCCACCAGCATGGTACTATGTTAGTTAGTACCAAGCCCTCCCACCAGCATGGTACTATGTTAGTTAGTACCAAGCCCTCCCACCAGCATGGTACTATGTTAGTTAGTACCAAGCCCTCCCATCAGCATGGTACTGTGTTAGTTAGTACCAAGCCCTCCCACCAGCATGGTACTGTGTTAGTTAGTACCAAGCCCTCCCACCAGCATGGTACTGTGTTAGTTAGTACCAGGCCCTCCCATGAGCATGGTACTGTGTTAGTTAGTACCAAGCCCTCCCATCAGCATGGTACTGTGTTAGTTAGTACCAAGCCCTCCCACCAGCATGGTACTGTGTTACATGGTTCCCAGCCCTCCCACCAGCATGGTACTGTGTTAGTTAGTACCCAGCCCTCCCATCAGCATGGTACTGTGTTAGTTAGTACCAATACCTCCCACCAGCATGGTACTGTGTTAGTTAGTACCAAGCCCTCCCACCAGCATGGTACTGTGTTAGTTAGTACCAGGCCCTCCCATGAGCATGGTACTGTGTTAGTTAGTACCAAGCCCTCCCATGAGCATGGTACTGTGTTAGTTAGTACCAAGCCCTCCCATCAGCATGGTACTGTGTTAGTTAGTGCCAAGCCCTCCCACCAGCATGGTAATGTGTTACATGGTTCCCAGCCCTCCCACCAGCATGGTACTGTGTTACATGGTGCCCAGCCCTCCCACCAGCATGGTACTGTGTTAGTTGGTACTCAGCCCTCCCACCAGCATGGTACTATGTTAGTTAGTACCAAGCCCTCCCACCAGCATGGTACTGTGTTAGTTAGTACCAAGCCCTCCCACCAGCATGGTACTATGTTAGTTAGTACCAAGCCCTCCCATCAGCATGGTACTGTGTTAGTTAGTACCAAGCCCTCCCACCAGCATGGTAATGTGTTACATGGTTCCCAGCCCTCCCATCAGCATGGTACTGTGTTACATGGTGCCCAGCCCTCCCATCAGCATGGTACTGTGTTAGTTAGTACCCAGCCCTCCCACCAGCATGGTACTGTGTTACATGGTGCCCAGCCCTCCCATCAGCATGGTACTGTGTTAGTTAGTGCCCAGCCCTCCCACCAGCATGGTACTGTGTTAGTTAGTGCCCAGCCCTCCCACCAGCATGGTACTGTGTTACTTAGTACCCAGCCCTCCCACCAGCATGGTTCTGTGTTACTTAGTACCCAGCCCTCACACCAGCATGGTACTGTGTTAGTTAGTGCCCAGCCCTCCCACCAGCATGGTACTGTGTTACTTAGTGCCCAGCCCTCCCACCAGCATGGTACTGTGTTACTTAGTGCCCAGCCCTCCCACCAGCATGGTACTGTGTTACTTAGTGCCCAGCCACAGCCCTCCCACCAGCATGGTACTGTGTTAGTTAGTGCCCAGCCCTCCCACCAGCATGGTACTGTGTTACTTAGTGCTCAGCCCTCCCACCAACATGGTACTGTGTTACTTAGTGCCCAGCCCTCACACCAGCATGGTACTGTGTTAGTTAGTGCCCAGCCCTCCCACCAGCATGGTACTGTGTTACTTAGTGCCCAGCCCTCCCACCAGCATGGTACTGTGTTACTTAGTGCCCAGCCCTCCCACCAGCATGGTACTGTGTTACTTAGTGCCCAGCCACAGCCCTCCCACCAGCATGGTACTGTGTTAGTTAGTGCCCAGCCCTCCCACCAGCATGGTACTGTGTTACTTAGTGCTCAGCCCTCCCACCAGCATGGTACTGTGTTAGTTGGTACTCAGCCCTCCCACCAGCATGGTACTGTGTTAGTTGGTACTCAGCCCTCCCACCAGCATGGTACTATGTTAGTTAGTACCAAGCCCTCCCACCAGCATGGTACTATGTTAGTTAGTACCAAGCCCTCCCACCAGCATGGTACTATGTTAGTTAGTACCAAGCCCTCCCATCAGCATGGTACTGTGTTAGTTAGTACCAAGCCCTCCCACCAGCATGGTACTGTGTTAGTTAGTACCAGGCCCTCCCATGAGCATGGTACTGTGTTAGTTAGTGCCAAGCCCTCCCATCAGCATGGTACTGTGTTAGTTAGTACCAAGCCCTCCCACCAGCATGGTACTGTGTTACATGGTTCCCAGCCCTCCCACCAGCATGGTACTGTGTTAGTTAGTACCCAGCCCTCCCATCAGCATGGTACTGTGTTAGTTAGTACCAAGACCTCCCACCAGCATGGTACTGTGTTAGTTAGTACCAAGCCCTCCCACCAGCATGGTACTGTGTTAGTTAGTACCAAGCCCTCCCATCAGCATGGTACTGTGTTAGTTAGTACCAAGCCCCCCCACCAGCATGGTACTGTGTTACATGGTTCCCAGCCCTCCCACCAGCATGGTACTGTGTTACATGGTGCCCAGCCCTCCCACCAGCATGGTACTGTGTTAGTTGGTACTCAGCCCTCCCACCAGCATGGTACTATGTTAGTTAGTACCAAGCCCTCCCACCAGCATGGTACTGTGTTAGTTAGTACCAAGCCCTCCCACCAGCATGGTACTCTGTTAGTTAGTACCAAGCCCTCCCATCAGCATGGTACTGTGTTAGTTAGTACCAAGCCCTCCCACCAGCATGGTACTGTGTTACATGGTTCCCAGCCCTCCCACCAGCATGGTACTGTGTTACATGGTGCCCAGCCCTCCCATCAGCATGGTACTGTGTTAGTTAGTACCCAGCCCTCCCACCAGCATGGTACTGTGTTACATGGTGCCCAGCCCTCCCATCAGCATGGTACTGTGTTAGTTAGTGCCCAGCCCTCCCACCAGCATGGTACTGTGTTAGTTAGTGCCCAGCCCTCCCACCAGCATGGTACTGTGTTACTTAGTACCCAGCCCTCCCACCAGCATGGTTCTGTGTTACTTAGTACCCAGCCCTCCCACCAGCATGGTACTGTGTTAGTTAGTAACAAGCCCTCCCACCAGCATGGTACTGTGTTACATGGTACCCAGCCCTCCCACCAGCATGGTACTGTGTTACATGGTGCCCAGCCCTCCCACCAGCATGGTACTGTGTTAGTTAGTACCCAGCCCTCCCACCAGCATGGTACTGTGTTAGTTAGTACCAAGCCCTCCCACCAGCATGGTACCGTGTTACATGGTGCCCAGCCCTCCCATCAGCATGGTACTGTGTTAGTTAGTACCAATACCTCCCACCAGCATGGTACTGTGTTAGTTAGTACCAAGCCCTCCCACCAGCATGGTACTGTGTTAGTTAGTACCAGGCCCTCCCATGAGCATGGTACTGTGTTAGTTAGTTCCAAGCCCTCCCATCAGCATGGTACTGTGTTAGTTAGTACCAAGTCCTCCCACCAGCATGGTACTGTGTTACATGGTTCCCAGCCCTCCCACCAGCATGGTACTGTGTTAGTTAGTACCCAGCCCTCCCATCAGCATGGTACTGTGTAATTTAGTACCAATACCTCCCACCAGCATGGTACTGTGTTAGTTAGTACCAAGCCCTCCCACCAGCATGGTACTGTGTTAGTTAGTACCAGGCCCTCCCATGAGCATGGTACTGTGTTAGTTAGTACCAAGCCCTCCCATGAGCATGGTACTGTGTTAGTTAGTACCAAGCCCTCCCATCAGCATGGTACTGTGTTAGTTAGTACCAAGACCTCCCACCAGCATGGTACTGTGTTACATGGTTCCCAGCCCTCCCACCAGCATGGTACTGTGTTACATGGTGCCCAGCCCTCCCACCAGCATGGTACTGTGTTAGTTGGTACTCAGCCCTCCCACCAGCATGGTACTGTGTTAGTTGGTACTCAGCCCTCCCACCAGCATGGTACTATGTTAGTTAGTACCAAGCCCTCCCACCAGCATGGTACTATGTTAGTTAGTACCAAGCCCTCCCACCAGCATGGTACTATGTTAGTTAGTACCAAGCCCTCCCATCAGCATGGTACTGTGTTAGTTAGTACCAAGCCCTCCCACCAGCATGGTACTGTGTTAGTTAGTACCAAGCCCTCCCACCAGCATGGTACTGTGTTAGTTAGTACCAGGCCCTCCCATGAGCATGGTACTGTGTTAGTTAGTACCAAGCCCTCCCATCAGCATGGTACTGTGTTAGTTAGTACCAAGCCCTCCCACCAGCATGGTACTGTGTTACATGGTTCCCAGCCCTCCCACCAGCATGGTACTGTGTTAGTTAGTACCCAGCCCTCCCATCAGCATGGTACTGTGTTAGTTAGTACCAATACCTCCCACCAGCATGGTACTGTGTTAGTTAGTACCAAGCCCTCCCACCAGCATGGTACTGTGTTAGTTAGTACCAGGCCCTCCCATGAGCATGGTACTGTGTTAGTTAGTACCAAGCCCTCCCATGAGCATGGTACTGTGTTAGTTAGTACCAAGCCCTCCCATCAGCATGGTACTGTGTTAGTTAGTACCAAGCCCTCCCACCAGCATGGTAATGTGTTACATGGTTCCCAGCCCTCCCACCAGCATGGTACTGTGTTACATGGTGCCCAGCCCTCCCACCAGCATGGTACTGTGTTAGTTGGTACTCAGCCCTCCCACCAGCATGGTACTATGTTAGTTAGTACCAAGCCCTCCCACCAGCATGGTACTGTGTTAGTTAGTACCAAGCCCTCCCACCAGCATGGTACTATGTTAGTTAGTACCAAGCCCTCCCATCAGCATGGTACTGTGTTAGTTAGTACCAAGCCCTCCCACCAGCATGGTAATGTGTTACATGGTTCCCAGCCCTCCCACCAGCATGGTACTGTGTTACATGGTGCCCAGCCCTCCCATCAGCATGGTACTGTGTTAGTTAGTACCCAGCCCTCCCACCAGCATGGTACTGTGTTACATGGTGCCCAGCCCTCCCATCAGCATGGTACTGTGTTAGTTAGTGCCCAGCCCTCCCACCAGCATGGTACTGTGTTAGTTAGTGCCCAGCCCTCCCACCAGCATGGTACTGTGTTACTTAGTACCCAGCCCTCCCACCAGCATGGTTCTGTGTTACTTAGTACCCAGCCCTCACACCAGCATGGTACTGTGTTAGTTAGTGCCCAGCCCTCCCACCAGCATGGTACTGTGTTACTTAGTGCCCAGCCCTCCCACCAGCATGGTACTGTGTTACTTAGTGCCCAGCCCTCCCACCAGCATGGTACTGTGTTACTTAGTGCCCAGCCACAGCCCTCCCACCAGCATGGTACTGTGTTTAGTTAGTGCCCAGCCCTCCCACCAGCATGGTACTGTGTTACTTAGTGCTCAGCCCTCCCACCAACATGGTACTGTGTTACTTAGTGCCCAGCCCTCCCACCAGCATGGTACTGTGTTACTTAGTGCTCAGCCCTCCCACCAACATGGTACTGTGTTACTTAGTGCCCAGCCCTCCCACCAGCATGGTACTGTGTTACTTAGTGCCCAGCCCTCCCACCAGCATGGTAATGTGTTACTTAGTACCCAGCCCTCCCACCAGCATGGTACTGTGTTACTTAGTACCCAGCCCTCCCACCAGCATGGTACTGTGTTACTTAGTGCCCAGCCCTCCCACCAGCATGGTACTGTGTTAGTTAGTACCCAGCCCTCCCACCAGCATGGTACTGTGTTACTTAGTGCCCAGCCCTCCCACCAGCATGGTACTGTGTTACTTAGTGCCCAGCCCTCCCACCAGCATGGTACTGTGTTACTTAGTGCCCAGCCCTCCCACCAGCATGGTACTGTGTTAGTTAGTGCCCAGCCCTCCCACCAGCATGGTACTGTGTTACTTAGTACCCAGCCCTCCCACCAGCATGGTACTGTGTTAGTTAGTACCCAGCCCTCCCACCAGCATGGTACTGTGTTAGTTAGTACCCAGCCCTCCCACCAGCATGGTACTGTGTTACTTAGTACCCAGCCCTCCCACCAGCATGGTACTGTGTTACTTAGTGCCCAGCCCTCCCACCAGCATGGTACTGTGTTACTTATTGCCCAGCCCTCCCACCAGCATGGTACTGTGTTACTTAGTGCCCAGCCCTCCCACCAGCATGGTACTGTGTTACAAAGTGCCCAGCCCTCCCACCAGCATGGTACTGTGTTACTTAGTGCCCAGCCCTCCCACCAGCATGGTACTGTGTTAGTTAGTGCCAAGCCCTCCCATCAGCATGGTACTGTGTTAGTTAGTACCAAGCCCTCCCACCAGCATGGTACTGTGTTACATGGTTCCCAGCCCTCCCACCAGCATGGTACTGTGTTAGTTAGTACCCAGCCCTCCCATCAGCATGGTACTGTGTTAGTTAGTACCAATACCTCCCACCAGCATGGTACTGTGTTAGTTAGTACCAAGCCCTCCCACCAGCATGGTACTGTGTTAGTTAGTACCAAGCCCTCCCATCAGCATGGTACTGTGTTAGTTAGTACCAAGCCCCCCCACCAGCATGGTACTGTGTTACATGGTTCCCAGCCCTCCCACCAGCATGGTACTGTGTTACATGGTGCCCAGCCCTCCCACCAGCATGGTACTGTGTTAGTTGGTACTCAGCCCTCCCACCAGCATGGTACTATGTTAGTTAGTACCAAGCCCTCCCACCAGCATGGTACTGTGTTAGTTAGTACCAAGCCCTCCCACCAGCATGGTACTATGTTAGTTAGTACCAAGCCCTCCCATCAGCATGGTACTGTGTTAGTTAGTACCAAGCCCTCCCACCAGCATGGTACTGTGTTACATGGTTCCCAGCCCTCCCACCAGCATGGTACTGTGTTACATGGTGCCCAGCCCTCCCATCAGCATGGTACTGTGTTAGTTAGTACCCAGCCCTCCCACCAGCATGGTACTGTGTTACATGGTGCCCAGCCCTCCCATCAGCATGGTACTGTGTTAGTTAGTGCCCAGCCCTCCCACCAGCATGGTACTGTGTTAGTTAGTGCCCAGCCCTCCCACCAGCATGGTACTGTGTTACTTAGTACCCAGCCCTCCCACCAGCATGGTTCTGTGTTACTTAGTACCCAGCCCTCCCACCAGCATGGTACTGTGTTAGTTAGTAACAAGCCCTCCCACCAGCATGGTACTGTGTTACATGGTACCCAGCCCTCCCACCAGCATGGTACTGTGTTACATGGTGCCCAGCCCTCCCACCAGCATGGTACTGTGTTAGTTAGTACCCAGCCCTCCCACCAGCATGGTACTGTGTTAGTTAGTACCAAGCCCTCCCACCAGCATGGTACCGTGTTACATGGTGCCCAGCCCTCCCATCAGCATGGTACTGTGTTAGTTAGTACCAATACCTCCCACCAGCATGGTACTGTGTTAGTTAGTACCAAGCCCTCCCACCAGCATGGTACTGTGTTAGTTAGTACCAGGCCCTCCCATGAGCATGGTACTGTGTTAGTTAGTTCCAAGCCCTCCCATCAGCATGGTACTGTGTTAGTTAGTACCAAGTCCTCCCACCAGCATGGTACTGTGTTACATGGTTCCCAGCCCTCCCACCAGCATGGTACTGTGTTAGTTAGTACCCAGCCCTCCCATCAGCATGGTACTGTGTAATTTAGTACCAATACCTCCCACCAGCATGGTACTGTGTTAGTTAGTACCAAGCCCTCCCACCAGCATGGTACTGTGTTAGTTAGTACCAGGCCCTCCCATGAGCATGGTACTGTGTTAGTTAGTACCAAGCCCTCCCATGAGCATGGTACTGTGTTAGTTAGTACCAAGCCCTCCCATCAGCATGGTACTGTGTTAGTTAGTACCAAGACCTCCCACCAGCATGGTACTGTGTTACATGGTTCCCAGCCCTCCCACCAGCATGGTACTGTGTTACATGGTGCCCAGCCCTCCCACCAGCATGGTACTGTGTTAGTTGGTACTCAGCCCTCCCACCAGCATGGTACTGTGTTAGTTGGTACTCAGCCCTCCCACCAGCATGGTACTATGTTAGTTAGTACCAAGCCCTCCCACCAGCATGGTACTATGTTAGTTAGTACCAAGCCCTCCCACCAGCATGGTACTATGTTAGTTAGTACCAAGCCCTCCCATCAGCATGGTACTGTGTTAGTTAGTACCAAGCCCTCCCACCAGCATGGTACTGTGTTAGTTAGTACCAAGCCCTCCCACCAGCATGGTACTGTGTTAGTTAGTACCAGGCCCTCCCATGAGCATGGTACTGTGTTAGTTAGTACCAAGCCCTCCCATCAGCATGGTACTGTGTTAGTTAGTACCAAGCCCTCCCACCAGCATGGTACTGTGTTACATGGTTCCCAGCCCTCCCACCAGCATGGTACTGTGTTAGTTAGTACCCAGCCCTCCCATCAGCATGGTACTGTGTTAGTTAGTACCAATACCTCCCACCAGCATGGTACTGTGTTAGTTAGTACCAAGCCCTCCCACCAGCATGGTACTGTGTTAGTTAGTACCAGGCCCTCCCATGAGCATGGTACTGTGTTAGTTAGTACCAAGCCCTCCCATGAGCATGGTACTGTGTTAGTTAGTACCAAGCCCTCCCATCAGCATGGTACTGTGTTAGTTAGTACCAAGCCCTCCCACCAGCATGGTAATGTGTTACATGGTTCCCAGCCCTCCCACCAGCATGGTACTGTGTTACATGGTGCCCAGCCCTCCCACCAGCATGGTACTGTGTTAGTTGGTACTCAGCCCTCCCACCAGCATGGTACTATGTTAGTTAGTACCAAGCCCTCCCACCAGCATGGTACTGTGTTAGTTAGTACCAAGCCCTCCCACCAGCATGGTACTATGTTAGTTAGTACCAAGCCCTCCCATCAGCATGGTACTGTGTTAGTTAGTACCAAGCCCTCCCACCAGCATGGTAATGTGTTACATGGTTCCCAGCCCTCCCACCAGCATGGTACTGTGTTACATGGTGCCCAGCCCTCCCATCAGCATGGTACTGTGTTAGTTAGTACCCAGCCCTCCCACCAGCATGGTACTGTGTTACATGGTGCCCAGCCCTCCCATCAGCATGGTACTGTGTTAGTTAGTGCCCAGCCCTCCCACCAGCATGGTACTGTGTTAGTTAGTGCCCAGCCCTCCCACCAGCATGGTACTGTGTTACTTAGTACCCAGCCCTCCCACCAGCATGGTTCTGTGTTACTTAGTACCCAGCCCTCACACCAGCATGGTACTGTGTTAGTTAGTGCCCAGCCCTCCCACCAGCATGGTACTGTGTTACTTAGTGCCCAGCCCTCCCACCAGCATGGTACTGTGTTACTTAGTGCCCAGCCCTCCCACCAGCATGGTACTGTGTTACTTAGTGCCCAGCCACAGCCCTCCCACCAGCATGGTACTGTGTTTAGTTAGTGCCCAGCCCTCCCACCAGCATGGTACTGTGTTACTTAGTGCTCAGCCCTCCCACCAACATGGTACTGTGTTACTTAGTGCCCAGCCCTCCCACCAGCATGGTACTGTGTTACTTAGTGCTCAGCCCTCCCACCAACATGGTACTGTGTTACTTAGTGCCCAGCCCTCCCACCAGCATGGTACTGTGTTACTTAGTGCCCAGCCCTCCCACCAGCATGGTAATGTGTTACTTAGTACCCAGCCCTCCCACCAGCATGGTACTGTGTTACTTAGTACCCAGCCCTCCCACCAGCATGGTACTGTGTTACTTAGTGCCCAGCCCTCCCACCAGCATGGTACTGTGTTAGTTAGTACCCAGCCCTCCCACCAGCATGGTACTGTGTTACTTAGTGCCCAGCCCTCCCACCAGCATGGTACTGTGTTACTTAGTGCCCAGCCCTCCCACCAGCATGGTACTGTGTTACTTAGTGCCCAGCCCTCCCACCAGCATGGTACTGTGTAAGTTAGTGCCCAGCCCTCCCACCAGCATGGTACTGTGTTACTTAGTACCCAGCCCTCCCACCAGCATGGTACTGTGTTAGTTAGTACCCAGCCCTCCCACCAGCATGGTACTGTGTTACTTAGTACCCAGCCCTCCCACCAGCATGGTACTGTGTTACTTAGTACCCAGCCCTCCCACCAGCATGGTACTGTGTTACTTAGTGCCCAGCCCTCCCACCAGCATGGTACTGTGTTACTTATTGCCCAGCCCTCCCACCAGCATGGTACTGTGTTACTTAGTGCCCAGCCCTCCCACCAGCATGGTACTGTGTTACAAAGTGCCCAGCCCTCCCACCAGCATGGTACTGTGTTACTTAGTGCCCAGCCCTCCCACCAGCATGGTACTGTGTAAGTTAGTGCCCAGCCCTCCCACCAGCATGGTACTGTGTTACTTAGTGCCCAAACCCAGCCCTCCTACCAGCATGGTGCTGTGTTACTTAGTGCCCAGCCACTGCCCTCCCACCAGCATGGTACTGTGTTAGTTTTTTCCCTCCCACCAGCATGGTACTGTGTTAGTTTTTTCCCTCCCACCAGCATTGGTACTGTGTTTGGTAGTGCCCAGCCCTCCCTCTCACTGTCTGCCCTGGTGCTGTGAAGAGAGGCTTCTGTCGTGACAGTGGATACAATAATCTGGATTGTCTAGTAAAGGACTGTACTGTGTTACTGTGTTGCAGCGATGAAACAAGACTGTAACTACCAATAGGATACCACGAAATTGGGGAGAAGAAGGGGTTAATAAAAAAGACAACATTTTAAGGACACTGATTCATTCATATTAGTTGTGACCCTCATTGCATTAGAGGAACTTATTTAGTCCTTCCCATTGAATAGTATTACTGTACCTCACCCTCGGCATCAGCATCACAGTGTTTTCTCTTCTGTTCATCTCTGGATCAGATCAGATCCTCTCTGTTTCATCCTGTGGATCCACAGTGATTTACTGTCACTTCCTACTATAATGACCTTTCTCCTCCACGTCTTCAGGGCATGTTGCACTTCTCCTTCTCCTCGTCTTGAAGCCACATTGCTTTTGTGTTTTCTCTCTGTCCCCTCTCTCTTTGTCATTCTCTCTCTCCTTCTTCACCCCCCCACCTCTGACCCTGTCTCTCCGCCCCTCCTCCAATACTGACCCTGTCTCAACACCCCCCCACCTCTGACCCCGTCTCACCGCCCCTCCTCCTATACTGACCCTGTCTCACCACCCCCCCACCTCTGACCCTGTCTCTCCGCCCCTCCTCCTATACTGACCCTGTCTCACCTGCCCCTCCTCCTATACTGACCCTGTCTCAACACCCCCCCACCTCTGACCCTGTCTCTCCGCCCCTCCTCCAATACTGACCCTGTCTCAACACCCCCCCACCTCTGACCCTGTCTCACCGCCCCTCCTCCTATACTGACCCTGTCTCACCACCCCCCCCACCTCTGACCCTGTCTCTCCGCCCCTCCTCCTATACTGACCCTGTCTCACCTGCCCCTCCTCCTATACTGACCCTGTCTCACTGCCCCTCCTCCTATACTGCCCCTGTCTCACCGCCCTTCCTCCTATACTGACCCTGTCTCACTGCCCCTCCTCCTATACTGACCCTGTCTCACTGCCCCTCCTCCTATACTGACCCTGTCTCACTGCCCCTCCTCCTATACTGACCCTGTCTCAACACCCCCCCACCTCTGACCCCGTCTCACCGCCCCTCCTCCTATACTGACCCTGTCTCACCACCCCCCCCCCCCCCACACCTCTGACCCTGTCTCTCCGCCCCTCCTCCTATACTGACCCTGTCTCACCTGCCCCTCCTCCTATACTGACCCTGTCTCACTGCCCCTCCTCCTATACTGCCCCTGTCTCACCGCCCCTCCTCCTATACTGACCCTGTCTCACCACCCCTCCTCCTATACTGACCCTGTCTCACTGCCCCTCCTCCTATACTGACCCTGTCTCACTGCCCCTCCTCCTATACTGACCTTGTCTCACTGCCCCTCCTCCTATACTGACCCTGTCTCACCTGCCCCTCCTCCTATACTGACCCTGTCTCACTGCCCCTCCTCCTATACTGACCCTGTCTCACCTGCCCCTCCTCCTATACTGACCCTGTCTTACTGCCCCTCCTCCTATACTGCCCCTGTCTCACCGCCCCTCCTGCTGCACTGACCCTGTCTCACCTGCCCCTCCTCCTGCACTGACCCTGTCTCACCGCCCTTCCTCCTATACTGACCCTGTCTCACTGCCCCTCCTCCTATACTGACCCTGTCTCACTGCCCCTCCTCCTATACTGACCCTGTCTCACTGCCCCTCCTCCTATACTGACCCTGTCTCACCGCCCCTCCTCTTATTCTGACCCTGTCTCACCTGCTCCTCCTCCTGCACTGACCCTGTCTCACCACCCCTCCTCCTATACTGACCCTGTCTCACCACCCCTCCTCCTATACTGACCCTGTCTCTCCACCCCTCCTCCTATACTGACCCTGTCTCACCGCCCCTCCTCCTGCACTGACCCTGTCTCACCGCCCCTCCTCCTATACTGACCCTGTCTCACCGCCCCTCCTCCTATACTGACCCTGTCTCACCGCCCCTCCTCCTATACTGACCCTGTCTCTCCACCCCTCCTCCTATACTGCCCGTCTCACCGCACCTCCTCTTATTCTGACCCTGTCTCACTGCCCCTCCTCTTGCACTGACCATGTCTCACCTGCCCCTTCTCCTGCACTGACCCTGTCTCACCTGCCCCTCCTCCTGCACTGACCCTGTCTCACCGCCCCTCCTCCTATACTGACCCTTTCTCACCTGCCCCTCCTCCTGCACTGACCCTGTCTCACCTGCCCCTCCTTCTGCACTGACCCTGTCTCACCTGCCCCTCCTCCTGCACTGACCCTGTCTCACCTGCCCCTCCTCCTGCACTGACCCTGTCTCACCGCCCCTCCTGCTGCACTGACCCTGTCTCACCTGCCCCTCCTCCTGCACTGACCCTGTCTCACTGCCCCTCCTGCTGCACTGACCCTGTCTCACCTGCCCCTCCTCCTGCACTGACCCTGTCTCACCTGCCCCTCCTCCTGCACTGACCCTGTCTCACCGCCCCTCCTCCTGCACTGACCCTGTCTCACCGCCCCTCCTGCTGCACTGACCCTGTCTCACCTGCCCCTCCTCCTGCACTGACCCTGTCTCACTGCCCCTCCTGCTGCACTGACCCTGTCTCACCTGCCCCTCCTCCTGCACTGACCCTGTCTCACCTGCCCCTCCTCCTGCACTGACCCTGTCTCACCTGCCCCTCCTCCTGCACTGACCCTGTCTCACCGCCCCTCCTCCTGCACTGACCCTGTCTCACCTGCCCCTCCTCCTGCACTGACCCTGTCTCACCGCCCCTCCTCCTGCACTGACCCTGTCTCACCTGCCCCTCCTCCTGCACTGACCCTGTCTCACCGCCCCTCCTGCTGCACTGACCCTGTCTCACCGCCCCTCCTCCTGCACTGACCCTGTCTCACCTGCCCCTCCTCCTGCACTGACCCTGTCTCACCGCCCCTCCTGCTGCACTGACCCTGTCTCACCGCCCCTCCTCCTGCACTGACCCTGTCTCACCTGCCCCTCCTCCTGCACTGACCCTGTCTCACCGCCCCTCCTCCTGCACTGACCCTGTCGCACCGCCCCTCCTGCTGCACTGACCCTGTCTCACCGCCCCTCCTCCTGCACTGACCCTGTCTCACCTCTTTTTTTTTTTTTCTTTCTCTCTGTCTCCTGTGACCTCTCAGGCTATTCGGCCATGTCCTCCTTTCCAGGCCAAGATGGTGCCGTCTCCCTCTCCCACTTCTAGTCCTGTCCTCCAGATCTCCTCCTCCACTGCGCCACCTTCTGTGAGCAGACTCTCCACTACAGAACTTCCCATCTCTCCATCCTTCCATCCCTCTCAGACCCTCCTCCTCTACCCATCCCTTCATCCTGTTCCTCTTCTTCCTTCTCCCCTTTCTCCTCCTTTTCGTCGTCGTCCGCCTCCTCTTCCTCCTCCTTCTCCTCACCTCTTTACCAACACAAACCTACAAATGTTTCTAATCTGGGCGCATCCCATCTGACCCTTTTAACAGAGTACAGAGTTAATTATTGAATGATAAATTCAGTCAAAATTGAATTATTTGTCTATTGCTGGAACTTTACAGCGTTTTATCCAAGACCAGTGGGGGGACACAGGTGGGGGATTACTGGTATGTTTAGGGTTTTCTAGTCAGGTACATCATTATTGGGAGGAGCTGTTTTACTTGAATGTCCCCCAGTCCCCTCTCCTCCCCTACTCTCTGTTCAGCAATGTCCACAGAAGTCAGGACACCCGATGTGACAGGAGCGCCGTGCTGTTTCCCTCCTGTTCTCTGTGGCCTTGCTGGAAGCTCCCTTCACGTCCTGTTTATCTCTCTGTCTGCTCCTTGCTCTTCCAGAAGGGCCCCATGGCGCCGGCTGTGGCAGTGACGGCTCCCCAACAGGCCCCCGTGGTAATGGCCCCCCAGGTCCAGGCTGGGGCCCAGGCTGCCTTACAGCCAGCCCTGCCCCCACAGACCAGCGTCCCTGTAGCCCCAGGAGCCTCTGTCATCTCCCAGGTCTGTACTCTGCTCTGCTCCAGTCTGCCGGCCTCCTCTGGGCTGGTTAGGCTCCTCAAGCCCCAGTGCTGTCACAGCTGCCAGCAGGCTGGCTGTGTCTCTACCATGGCCATGGCCCCACACAGCTGGGCATAGTGGGCATAGCCTCACACACAAACACATGTACATACAGTGGGGCAAAAAAGTATTTAGTCAGCCACCAATTGTGCAAGTTCTCCCACTGAAAAAGATGAGAGAGGCCTGTCATTTTCATCATAGTTACACTTCAACTATGACAGACAAAATGAGGGGGGAAAATCCAGAAAATCACATTGTAGGATTTTTTATGAATTTATTTGCAAATTATGGTGGAAAATAAGTATTTGGTCAATAACAAAAGTTTATCTCAATACTTTGTTAAATACCCTTTGTTGGCTATGACAGAGGTCAAACATTTTCTGTAAGTCTTCACAAGGTTTTCCCACACTGTTGCTGGTATTTTGGCCCATTCCTCCATGCAGATCTCCTCTAGAGCAGTGATGTTTTGGGGCTGTTGCTGGGCAACACAGACTTTCAACTCCCTCCAAAGATTTTCTATGGGGTTGAGATCTGGAGACTGGCTAGGCCACTCCAGGACCTTGAAATGCTTCTTACGAAGCCACTCCTTCGTTGCCCGGGCGGTGTGTTTGGGATCATTGTCATGCTGAAAGACCCAGCCACATTTCATCTTCAATGCCCTTGCTGATGGAAGGAGGTTTTCACTCAAAATCTCACGATACATGGCCCCATTCATTCTTTCCTTTACACGGATCAGTCGTGCTGGTCCCTTTGCAGAAAAACAACCCCAAAGCATGATGTTTCCACCCCCATGCTTCACAGTAGGTATGGTGTTCTTTGGATGCAACTCAGCATTCTTTGTCCTCCAAACACAACAAGTTGAGTTTTTACCAAAAAGTTATATTTTGGTTTCATCTGACCATATGACATTCTCACAATCTTCTTCTGGATCATCCAAATGCTCTCTAGCAAACTTCAGACGGGCCTGGACATGTACTGGCTTAGGCAGGGGGACACGTCTGGCACTGCAAGATTTGAGTCCCTGGGGGCGTAGTGTGTTACTGATAATAGGCTTTGTTACTTTGGTCCCAGCTCTCTGCAGGTCATTCACTAGGTCCCCCCGTGTGGTTCTGGGATTTTTGCTCACCGTTCTTGTGATCATTTTGACCCCACGGGGTGAGATCTTGCGTGGAGCCCCAGATCGAGGGAGATTATCAGTGGTCTTGTATGTCTTCCATTTCCTAATAATTGCTCCCACAGTTGATTTCTTCAAACCAAGCTGCTTACCTATTGCAGATTCAGTCTTCCCAGCCTGATGCAGGTCTACAATTTTGTTTCTGGTGTCCTTTGACAGCTCTTTGGTCTTGGCATAGTGGAGTTTGGAGTGTGACTGTTTGAGGTTGTGGACAGGTGTCTTTTATACTGATAACAAGTTCAAACAGGTGCCATTAATACAGGTAACGAGTGGAGGGCCAGAAATCTTGCTTGTTTGTAGGTGACCAAATACTTATTTTCCACCATCATTTGCAAATAAATTCATTAAAAATCCAACAATGTGATTTTCTAGATTCTTCCCCCTCATTTTGTCTGTCATAGTTGAAGTACCTATGATGAAAATTACAGGCCTCTCTCATCTTTTTAAGTGGGAGAACTTGCACAATTGGTGGCTGACTAAATACTTTTTTGCCCCACTGTACACTCACAGACTCTTCCCCGGTGTCCTTTCCGATCCACAAACACTGAACGATAAAGTGTCCTACATATTTATTGATAAAATCATATCTTTACATGCTTATTGAATTTGCAATTTCCTAGGAGATGCAGGAGAATGTGAAGAAGTGTAAGAACTTCTTGGCCACCCTGATAAAGCTGGCTTCCCACAACTCTCCGTCACCTGAGACCTCCAAAAATGTCAAGTCACTGGTCCAGGATCTACTGGTGAGTCTCACTACCGTAACTCATTATTTTACCTCTACTTTACCACATCATTACATTATTTCTACATTATCTCTACATTACTGTGTTATCAACAGAGAAACATGGAATGATACTTTCTTTGCCCTACACTCTTAGAGAAAAAGGTACTATATAGAACCGAAAAGGGTTCTTTGGCTTTCCAAATAAGATAACCCCTTGAAGAACCCTTTTGATTCTAGGTAGAGCCCTTTACACAAGGAACCCAAATTACTTCTAACTGGAACCAAAATGGTTCTCCTAAGGGGAGAACAGGTTGTGTGATGTAATGTATTTTTTAATCTCTAGATGGCAGCATTAAACTCTACATGATCCAGAGTGATGCTGTTGTTTAGGATATTATTTATTCAGAGTTGTTAATGAGATGTATCCCAGGGGGATGTTAAAATGTAAATCAATATGAACACCGTCGTTGAGGTGATTTCACCTCATCTCAATGTGCTCAGAAATCACATTGCACATCTCCTCAATCACATGCTCTGCTCTCTGTTGTACAAGTGTGTCACATCACATAACAAGGAGCTGACGGGGTTAATAAACCTCCCTCTCTTCTCCCGCTCACAGGATGCTAAGATTGAGCCTGAGGAGTTCACCAACAGACTGCAGTCAGAGCTCAAGTCGTCTCCTCAGCCCTACCTGGTCCCCTTCCTCAAGGTTTGTACTGTATCTACTCAGGCTACATTTGGACACTCCTCGTCATGGATGTAAAAGCATTGGTTGGTGAAAACATTGTCTGGAGGGAGTTTCTACCATTGTAAAATCAATGTAAGAAAGTGTGCAAGTGTACCCTTCAGGAGAAAGGTGGAGAACGTAAAACAGCCAGAGTGGCAGTGGAGAGGCCAGCCCATGTGACCCAGGCAGGGGCCGCTCCCCTGGCCTGACTTCAGACTGTGTGTGACAGTGGCCCCTGCAGCTGTCCGTGCCAATCGCTAGCAGGCCTCTCCAGCCATCCGTGATGAGTGTCACAACATGCCACTGCCACCCAGCCTTCCCTCCCTGCGCAGAGCAGAGCCAGCCAGCCACCCAGCCCTCCCTCCCTCCCTCCCTCCACAGAGCAGAGCCAGCCAGCCAGCCCTCCCTCCCTCCCTCCCTCCCTCCCTCCCTCCCTCCCTCCCTCCCTCCCTCCCTCCCTCCCTCCCTCCCTCCCTCCCTCCCTCCCTCCCTCCCTCCCTCCCTCCCTCCCAGAGCAGAGCCAGCCAGCCCTCCCTCCCTCCCTCCCTCCCTCCCTCCCTCCCTCCCTCCCTCCCTCCCTCCCTCCCTCCCTCCCTCCCTCCCTCCCTCCAGAGCAGAGCAGAGCCAGCCCTCCCTCCCTCCCTCCCTCCCTCCCTCCCTCCCTCCCTCCCTCCCTCCCTCCCTCCCAGAGCAGAGCCAGCCCTCCCTCCCTCCCTCCCTCCCTCCCTCCCTCCCTCCCTCCCTCCCTCCCTCCACAGAGCAGAGCCAGCCAGCCAGCCTTCCCTCCCTCCACAGAGCAGAGCCAGCCAGCCCTCCCTCCCTCCCTCCACAGAGCAGAGCCAGCCAGCCTTCCCTCCCTCCACAGAGCAGAGCCAGCCAGCCCTCCCTCCCTCCCTCCCTCCACAGAGCAGAGCCAGCCAGCCACCCAGCCTTCCCTCCCTCCACAGAGCAGAGCCATCCCTCCCTCCCTCCCTCCCTCCCTCCCTCCCTCCCTCCCTCCCTCCCTCCCTCCCTCCCTCCCTCCCTCCCTCCCTCCACAGAGCAGAGCCAGCCCTCCCCCCCCCCCCCTCCACAGAGCAGAGCCAACCCTCCCTCCCTCCCTCCACAGAGCAGAGCCAGCCCTCCCTTCCTCCCTCGACAGAGCAGAGCCAGCCAGCCCTCCCTCCCTCCCTCCACAGAGCAGAGCCAGCCACCCAGCCTTCCCTCCCTCCCTCCCTCCCTCCCTCCACAGAGCAGAGCCAGCCCTCCCTCCCTCCCTCTGTCTCTCCCTCCCTCCCTCCCTCCCTCCCTCCCTCCCTCCCTCCCTCCCTCCCTCCCTCCCTCCCTCCCTCCCTCCCTCCCTCCCTCCACAGAGCAGAGCCAGCCCACCCTCCCTCCCTCCCTTCCTCCCTCCCTCCCTCCCTCAGAGCAGAGCCAGCCAGCCAGCCTTCCCTCCCTCCACAGAGCAGAGCCAGCCAGCCCTCCCTCCCTCCCTCCACAGAGCAGAGCCAGCCAGCCTTCCCTCCCTCCACAGAGCAGAGCCAGCCAGCCCTCCCTCCCTCCCTCCCTCCCTCCCTCCCCCCCCCTCCCTCCCTCCCTCCCTCCCTCCCTCCACAGAGCAGAGCCAGCCAGCCAGCCTTCCCTCCCTCCACAGAGCAGAGCCAGCCAGCCCTCCCTCCCTCCCTCCCTCCCTCCCTCCCTCCCTCCCTCCCTCCCTCCCTCCCTCCCTCCCTCCCTCCCTCCCTCCCTCCCTCCACAGAGCAGAGCCAGCCAGCCACCCAGCCTTCCCTCCCTCCACAGAGCAGAGCCAGCCAGCCCTCCCTCCTTCCCTCCACAGAGCAGAGCCAGCCAGCCAGCCCTCCCTCCCTCCCTCCCTCCCTCCCTCCCTCCCTCCCTCCCTCCCTCCCTCCCTCCCTCCCTCCCTCCCTCCACAGAGCAGAGCCAGCCACCCAGCCTTCCCTCCCTCCACAGAGCAGAGCCAGCCCTCCCTCCCTCCCTCCCTCCCTCCACAGAGCAGAGCCAGCCCTCCCTCCCTCCCTCCCTCCCTCCCTCCCTCCCTCCCTCCCTCCCTCCACAGAGCAGAGCCAGCCAGCCACCCAGCCTTCCCTCCCTCCACAGAGCAGAGCCAGCCAGCCCTCCCTCCTTCCCTCCACAGAGCAGAGCCAGCCAGCCAGCCCTCCCTCCCTCCCTCCCTCCCTCCCTCCCTCCCTCCCTCCCTCCCTCCCTCCCTCCCTCCCTCCCTCCCTCCCTCCCTCCCTCCCTCCCTCCCTCCCTCCACAGAGCAGAGCCAGCCACCCAGCCTTCCCTCCCTCCACAGAGCAGAGCCAGCCCTCCCTCCCTCCCTCCCTCCCTCCCTCCCTCCCTCCCTCCCTCCCTCCCTCCCTCCCTCCCTCCCTCCCTCCCTCCCTCCACAGAGCAGAGCCAGCCCTCCCTCCCTCCCTCCCTCCCTCCCTCCCTCCCTCCCTCCCTCCCTCCCTCCCTCCCTCCCTCCACAGAGCAGAGCCAGCCACCCAGCCCTCCCTCCCTCCCTCCACAGAGCAGAGCCAGCCACCCAGCCCTCCCTCCCTCCCTCCCTCCCTCCCTCCCTCCCTCCCTCCCTCCCTCCCTCCCTCCCTCCCTCCCTCCCTCCCTCCCTCCACAGAGCAGAGCCAGCCACCCAGCCCTCCCTCCCTCCCTCCCTCCACAGAGCAGAGCCAGCCCTCCCTCCCTCCCTCCCTCCCTCCCTCCCTCCCTCCCTCCCTCCCTCCCTCCCTCCCTCCCTCCACAGAGCAGAGCCAGCCCTCCCTCCCACCCTCCCTCCCTCCCTCCCTCCCTCCCTCCCTCCCTCCCTCCCTCCCTCCCTCCCTCCCTCCCTCCCTCCACAGAGCAGACCCAGCCCTCCCTCCCTCCCTCCACAGAGCAGAGCCAGCCCTCCCTCCCTCCCTCCCTCCCTCCCTCCCTCCCTCCCTCCCTCCCTCCCTCCCTCCCTCCCTCCCTCCCTCCCTCCACAGAGCAGAGCCAGCCCTCCCTCCCTCCCCCCCTCCACAGAGCAACAATGTAATAATAATTTGCACATTTGATCATTTAGAATATATAAAAAACATTTAATGGCTTGTTTCTACTATGTACGGTATGTTAATACCCCAGTTGTGTGTGATCTGCCCGTCAACAGAAAAGCCTCCCGGCCCTGCGGCTGTCTCTGCTCAACATTCAGCATTCCCTGATCCAGCCTCTGCCGCAGGCAAAAGCCACCCCCACCCCCACCACAGGCACCAGCTCTGCCATCATGGCCGTCCCAGCTGTCCGCGGCCGCCTCCCCAACAGCGTCAGCACCACGGGGGCCAGTGTCGGGGCCCAGGGACACACAGCTGCCCTGGTAGGTACAGTACACTCACAGTCATAGCTGTCCCTACACTCACACTTCCAGTCACAGAGATCAGCCACAGTCATACAGTCCACTGGCCCAAACATAGATGACCCCTGGTTATGACTTCCTGTGGAAGTATTAGAACTAATAGAACATGTTTTGGCCTCGGTTCTGTTGTTAAGGTTGATGATACTGTAATACTCTGATACTTACTTATCAGTGGAGTAAATAAGTGTTTGTTCTAGATTTCCAGAGTTTTGATTGTGTCTTCACTAAATCCAAGGTCATTTGTCTTGTTATGTACCTAAGCACCAAAGAAGTAATGAGTACGGTTCCCCAGGCCCCAGTAGTAGAGATGTGTCTCCCAGTGCTCAGAGACTGAGACAGAGCTGGATGTGGTCCAGTGGGGAACAGCTTCACTGACAGGCTAGGCCAGCACACCACAGACCATACAGAAGCTTAGCCAAGGCAGCTGGCCACGGGGCTGGATCAGTGCACTCCCATGGGGTCTGTGTGTGTGTGTATGTGTACGTTTGGTGTGTTTGTGTGTGTGTGTGTGTACGTTAGGTGTGTATGTGTGTATGGCTATGCCTGTGCCCAGCGGTGTGTGTATACACATGTGAGTCAATGGAGCACTTTGCTGGCTCACAGAGGAGAGTCATCCATTGAGACTACCCAAGGTCAGAGCCCGCTGGCATCCGATGCTGGCGGGGACATCCCCTCTCTGAGGACAGACTGGCAGGGTAGCCTGGGCTGAGGCACAGGGCTGGGTGGTGGTGCCCTCCGCACCACTCATCTGCTGCTGCTGGTTGGGAGGGTCGTGGTTGAGGGGAGGTAACTAGGTCATAGCTGGGTCAGTTTGAGAGCTGCTGTGTGTGGCTGCAGCTGTACAGCAGTTACTGTAGTGGAGCACTGTCACAGAGGACTCTGACTCTGCTCTGCCAGCCTACACACACACACACACACAGAGACACACACTGCTCTGCCAGCCCTCTGCTCTCCCACCAGACTATTGGCTGATCCTGTGTCAACTCAATCACCAAAGGTCTGACATTCAATGCAGTTGTAATTACTAGACTATAGCTCCTGGTATAACACCAGTCTGAAGCTAACACTTGGTTCAGGTTTTGGAACCAGGGAACCCTGTATGTTCTTTATAGTGTGCTCCTAAAACAACCCCAAAAATGTCCCCAATTTTTGATTCTGGAACTTACCTGTGATTTTGTCAAAGTGTGTTGTGGGTTTGCCAGAGGTGCTACCTTCTCTATTCTGTCTGCTGAATGTATTTTCCTCTTTGAGGCCCTGCAGGGATCTCTGGGAGAAATGGCCTCTATCTTTTTCAACCCTTGAACAGTAATATAGCATGTGTCAGGGAATGGAAAACAAGGCTAACAAATATGCAGTGAGAAGCAAACTGGTGTGAATGGATGGCTGGGCCTCAGGCCTGTCCCACAGCTAGGCTGCATGCTAGGAAGGAAGTGGCTCTATTAGCGCAGAAGCAGCCCCCCTCTCCTCTCCTCTCCTCTTCTCTTCTCTGTCTTCACTTTTTCACTCTGCTGTTCCTCCTCTTCCTCCTCCCGTTGTTTTATGCGACACACACACACA